>NW_006159674.1:3866028-3879550 GCF_000334495.1 Tupaia belangeri chinensis | reverse complement strand
GGGAGGAGAGAGGGGGGGAGTGGCCGTTCTGCCAGGCCCCAGAAGAGAATGGCTGTCAGTGTTGGGGCATCAGGTCTTTTCCAATCACAGCAACCTCAGCTACCACCTCCCTGCGCATGGGTTTGCATACCCCTGCCCTGCCCACCCACCTGCTCTTCTTATGTAACCGAAGGGCAGGCACAGGACAGTCACACATTCTGCAGTCTCCTCTTTCGGACCTTCGGTCCAAGCAAGCTGAGCTCTGACATGCGACCCAGAGTATCCCATGGCTGAGGCTTCCTTAAACAGAGATGACATCGCTGCTTTCTGCTGCTGGCTGGTGCCTTCCGGAGGCCACGGTCACTTACCACTCAGGGCCCAGGTGGCAGGAGCATACTTTAAACTTCTGATCGGATTCAGTGGTTACTTTTGGTGTACCTGTCAGGGGCTAGGGAGGGCTATGCCAAAAGCCTCACTTGGCTGGCATCAGAGCCATGGCCAAAGTCAAAATATACGAGGTCAAAACAAGAGGTTTGCTCAATAAGTTACGGGGCCCTTCATTTCTTTTCATCCCTACGGTGGCTTCCAATTTCTTTGCAGACCCTTTAGAAAGTAGAGTCAGACCAGCTGGTGGCGTGGTGGTTAAGGTGATTAGAGTCCCTGTGGTGAACTGCATGGTTAGAATTCCCAGACCCAGTCATTTGAGAAATAGGCTGGGCATGTGGGTGCACCAAATCTTGAAAGAAGGGAAATGGAGGGGAAGGCATTGCTGTGTGACCATCCCCCATATGGGGGGGTACTTCCTCACTTTTACTCCGTGTGTGTGTGTGTGTGTGTGTTTCTAAGTGTGTTCATGTGCCAACTGGTAAATTTTTTTTTTTTTTAAGAATTATTTATTAGGATCAGCAGATGGTGTAATGCTTACATAGCAAGACTCCCAGGTAGTCGACCACAGTTTGAGTCCTGGACCCAGCGGCTTAAAACTCATGCCGGACATGTGTGAGTATACGCCCAAGATCCCAAGAGGAGAATGGAGGAGGTGGTGATTTCTCGCCTTCTGCCTATCTCTCTCTCTCTCTCTGTCTCTACATCGAGTGCATATGCCCAATAGCAAAAAAAAAAAAAAAAAAAAAAAAAAACCTTTAAAGAAAAAGAATTCTTTTATTTATTATTACTATTTTTTATATGCTATAGGACACATGCACTCACCGAGAGAGACAGACAGAGAGCGGGAAAGTGAGAAAGCAAGCTGTAAGGTCCAGGACTCACACCACAGTCGGCCATGTGAGAGTCTAGCACCTCGGCCATCACACCACTTGCTGGTCCTGGAAAAATTATTTTTAAAAAGAGAGAAAAGACAAAGAAAGAGAGTCGAGTCCGACCCCAGGTAGGCTGTTCTCTCTGGTCTCACGGTGCCCACTGTGTCGGTCGTTCCCTGCAGTTTCACAATGCCCACCAGCTGGCCGCCTGGTGTCTGCACCACATCTGCACCAACTACAACAGCGTTTGTTCCAAGTTCCGCAAAGAAATCAAGTCAAAGTCTGCAGGTAAGACCGAGGGAGGCCCCCATTGATCCAGCTGTCCTCCCCGGGAAGGAGCGGACTTAGTGGACAGGTCACAGAGAATTCCTGTGGCTGGTTGGTGGTCACATATTCGTGTGGCATGACCCAACAACTTTCAGGTTGGGAACTCTCTTTGGAGAACTGCCTGCTTGGGGGATCTGGGTGGGCTGGAGTTGGCGTGCTCTGCTACAGAGCAGGCTGGGGTTAACACTGCCACGTGTCTAGGGAGGCATGCTTAGGAGCAAGCTTGGACTCTGAAATCAGGTGGTTCCGGAGTCACATTCCCTGTGCCTAGCCTCATGGCTGTGGGCAAGAGATTCTACCTCTCATGACTTCAGTGCCCTTGACTGTACCTGGTCCTAATCAGTCTCTGCTACATCAGGTGTGGAGAGAGTGCATGAGAAGCAGTAAGCACAAGGGGTATCAGCCAGAAACAGGCATTATCGTCAGCCTCTTTCCTTCCCTAGACAACCAGGAATACTTTGAGCGGCACCGCTGGCCCCCAGTGTGGTACCTGAAGGAAGAAGACCACTACCAGCGTGTGAAAAGGGAACGAGAGAAGGAAGACATTGCACTAAATAAACATCACTCCAGACGAAAGTGGTGCTTCTGGAATTCATCTCCAGCCGTCGCCTGAAGAGGAAGAGAAAAATAAATCAGTAATCTGATACACCACGTTTAAAAGCACTACTGTAAAATTAGTCGTCGTCCTAGAGATACGATGTAGTTCGGGTTTCAGGCACTGACCTTCCTCCACTTCTGTGCATTTATCTTTGCTAGGATCAAAGCACAAGCTCACCATCAATGAGCCTGGACAAAAAGGGAAGCTGACTCTCACTGCATTCCTTAAACTAATATGTATATTTTTTTGTTAGGAGGCTTAATAAACTTTAGTCCGTTATTTTGTTTCTTTTTATACAAGGAAAAAGAAAAATAACAATCCAGCTTTCATGTTTCAGATTCCAAATTGGAAACTATTTTTATATGGTCTCTTGTATTTTGTTGAAATGAAAATACTGTGTATTACTTTATTTTACAGGCCACCGATTGACCATGAAGTCTCCCTGTGACTCTCTGTGCCCATATGACCACCGAGCGTAACTCCCTAATTAGAGGGTTGCTCTTTTGTTGTGAAGTAAAGGGTTGGACTGAAATCCCCCAAAGTGCGAGTTGGAGAGTGTTTAATCTTTGTTCTGCTAAATAACATTGGTATAATTACCAAGTCAACTCCAAGAATGTGTATTTACAATATTTGCTGTGTAAGTGCTAGTAATTATATGGTTATATGTGCCATGGAAAATATAGTGATATCAAATATTCTGTTGTTTAAAATGTCTAGATTCAAGAGGATAATCTTTATAATCATTAGAAGGGCTTATTAAATCCCAGCATTATCCAGGGCAAACTCACTCGTGGACCTGAATACATAAGACACCATTAGAGCATTGGTGTTTGGATTGCTGTATTAGGGTTTAGGTCTCAGTATTCTCTGATCTCGCCATGCTTCTGCATGCAGATTCTCCACTGACTTGAATTGAGATGGGCAAGGGAAAAGGTCCTGGAGTCCATTCCGCCATCTACAGGCTTGTCACATCTCACCACCGGAAACAGGCTTCCTCAGGTCTCCCACCTGTGGCCAACTTTGCTTTGTAAAACACGTATTTTTAACTCTTCCCAGGGAAAATTCTTGTCGCTGCAGAAGTAGGCTAACGCAGACCACCCACTCCCGCTGAAATTCAGCAGGGCCTGTGAAAGCACAAAGCTGGAGGCTGGGTCTCTGCCTTCTCCAATGCAGAAAGGAATCTATCAAATTCCAAGAGTCTAGGAAATGGTGCTATTGTGAGTTAGTTCTGATTCATTGTCATCCTGAGTTTTCAGTGTTAAAATAGAAAGTGTGGAGCAGGGGAGCTTTGGGAGGCAGTCAGTCGTTGCTTCTCTGTAAAGTAAATGGTATATAGCTCACACGGAAAGCATGTTTAGGCCTGAACTCCATACCTGCCATGGACATTGTATGGCCAGGGCTTGGGGCTCATTGGGTTGGAAGGTCAATTTTTTAATGCTAAGGGCTTTTGATTTTGTTTTTATTTTTTATTTTCTAGCTTTTCAGAAGATAGAAGAGAGACAGTTGAGTCCAATCCCAATGTTGACAGCCATAGGTATTTGAAAATCTGCCTAGATTATAGATAGGCTTTTATTACTGGCAGTGAATATACCAGATACAAGAGCGTGGCGAAGCCCAGAAATGCATCACCCTCTCATCACAGAAAAGGGGGAAGTAGAGTAGAGATGGTTATAGATGCATCCATTTTCATTTTTTTTCCCACTAGGGTTGTAAATCATCAGTAGGAGAAAGAAGACAGAATGAGAGGGTAAATGTCAAGACTCAGGAAGGGTTGGCATCTATCCCCATCATAACAATGGTAGAGGTTGTGTGTTCAGTGAGTAGTCATAGCAAATTGATACAACCAAAGCTCCCATTTGATTGTAATCTTGCCAAAACGTAATGGACATATAAATGAACTTGGGGTACAAGCAATAATATCTACTAGTGTTGTTATCACCTACCATAACCAAGTGGCTGGTTCATTTGGTTGATGCTGATTATGGCCTTTAACCATGGTGGTTTGTTTTGTGTTTTTTATTTCACAAGAAGCCAATAAAATCGTTTAGCTACAAAACGTCTCTATTTTTGTGTTCAAGACCACCATCATATCATGTGAAAAATGTAATAGCTTTTTAAAAAATATCAAAACCTTAGAGGTACTAAGTCACAGGGGTTTATGGGTGCTCCAGTCCTAAACAGCCTGATGACTGTCTTGTTTTTAGTACTGTCCCCAGGAAAGCCAATATCATGATGTAAATGTTTAGTATCTGGCTCTTTGCTCTCGGTGACTACAAGGAGACTTCAAAAGTTTATGGAGAGAGGACAGCAGATGGTATGCTGATTAAGGCACTGGGTTCCCACATGGTCAACCACAATTTGAGTCCCGGACCTGGTGGCTTGAAAATCGCACTGGGTCCATGTGTATGCACACTCAAGATTCCAGAAGGAGAATGGAGGAGAAGGGATTGTGGCATGGCCATCCCCCCTGGGTGGTGATTTCTCACCTTCTGTGAGTCTCTGTCTCTGTCGAGCTCACGGCCCCTATGACAAAATAAATAAATAAATGCATGGAAAATATGTATCAGGTTGTCATAAAAGTCATGACATTTTTCTGTTTCTATCTATGTTTTTCTATGCAAAAATGCGGCATGACTTTTCCAGCAACCTAATATGAAACAACTATACATGGGTCAAAGAATTTTAAGAAATAATAGCAGGTCCAGTCATGGAGGCACAATCAGTGGGGTGATGCTATGCACACTGGAGTCATGTGAGAAGGCTGAGTTCAAATCCTACATCAACCTGGACACAACAGGAGTACCCATGGACATGCCTGTGATCCTGGCTGGCCAGAGGGCTGGAGCTGGAGAGTAGAAGATAACACCATAGTGAGATTTTAGTTGAGAATGACTGTCTTTCTTTCCCTTTTCTCTCTCTTTCTCTCTTCCATGTAAGAAATAATATATATATATATTTAAGTATAGAAAGAGACAATAAGATTTCCAACATAGTCCCACGGCTCTGCCATGTAAGAAATTATATTTATATATATAGAATAGAAAGGAGACAATAAGATTTCCAACATAGTCCCACGGCTTTTTAAATTTAGTGAGCGGTCCGAGTTGCAGCACCTTTTACCTACGACATTGTAGGGAGTCTGAACCTGTAGAAGAGCTTGGTCTAGGACCAGCTGGTGGCATCATGGATCCTATATGATTGCGTTGAGTCCTGGAACTGGTATCTTGAAGAACACACCAGGCACATGTGCCCAAAATCTTGAGAATGGAGAAGGGATTGTGGTGTAACTCTACCCTCCAAGGGTGCTTTCTCTCTCTCTCTCTCTCATCTCTCTCCCTGGTGAGTGCACATACCCTATGGCAAATTGGTATTAAAATAAATGGTAAAAGAGAAAGTTTTGGTCTAAGTTTCTCCTAGGGTAATTCCTAGTAAAACATCGGGGATTTCAACACCCCTAATCTGACATTTGAGGGAATCACAAATCCTACTGGTTTAAAAGAAACTCATATATTTCCATTGTGGGACCCTCAAAGCAAAAGTCCAGTTACTTTTTAAAAAATTTACCTAAGCAGGGAACCGGCAGTTAGCGTAATGGCTATGTCGCTGGACTCCCACGTAGTCGACCGTGGTTCGCGTCCCAGACCCGGTGGCTTAAAACTCACACCAGGCGTGTGTGCATGTGTGCCCAAGATCCTGAGAGGAGAATGGAGGAGAAGGGATTGCGGCATGGCCATCCCCCTAGGGGGTGATTTCTTGCTTTCTGTCTCTCTGTCTCTCTCTGTCTGTCTGGCGAGCATACGCGCCCTATAGCAAAAACCTCTCCAAAAAAAAAAAAAAAAGAAAAAAAAATTGCCTAAGCACATGTGGACCCATGCGAGAGAGACAGAGAGAGAGGAATAAAGCAACCCCCAATGGGGTGTGGTTACACTGCAATGCCATCTCCATTTCTCCACCCTGTCAGGGCCTTGAGCACACAGTCATACACACACACACATGCTCAGCATGTTTCTCAAGCCTCAAGGGCCATGAATTGAGCCAAATGTTTTGCCATGTGGGCCAAATCCAATTTTCCTGGCCACAGGGCCAGCCCAAATGTCCAATGTTTCTAAGATTTGTTTTTTCACACATCCTTCCATTGCATGATATATTTATTAGTTGTCAGAAATCAGCTTTTCAATCCTGTGAAATTGTCTAAATAGAATAAATTCTACTAGTCAGAGGTAAAAGCAGTGAATCTCAAGTTAGGATTCTTTTGTGAGCATAGTATTTCTGCTTATCCATAAGCTAAAGATCTGATAGCCTTATTCTTGAATAGGTAAATTGGTATATATTCATATCCTAGTCGGGTGGTGGTGGACAAGTAGCAGCAATTTATTTTTTTCTAGAAGAATGTGACTACAGCATAAAAGTTGTAGAGATAAAAGGTAACCAAGGAGAATGTCTGCACTGTGTGTGTAGGTGTATGTAAGTATAGTAATCAAGACATAGCACTATTAACCAAGAAAAATAAAAGTGCTAAAAGCAATTTTAGAAAAAAGGGAAGGGCCATAGGTTGACTCTTTTTGTCTTTCAAAGTGCCAGTTTATGAGATTCCACATATATCATGACTATATATCATGACTTCATTTTCAGATGAAGACTTTACTGTCTTAAAGTTCCAATTAGGAGACAGGTATATATTTATATATATATATACATATAATGAAAGAGTTAACCTTCACTTAGAAGCGAAAGCACAGATGTGACAACACTGGTGGTCTCCTATAAAAGCAATGTTTTTTGGAGCCAGAAGATGGGACAGCCATAAAACATAATGCTCCGTGAGGCTGACCCACATGGGAAGGTTCTGAGTTCAAGTCAAAAGACCTCCCTGGGAACCAGCAGTTAACATAATGGCTATGTCACTGGACTCCCACGTAGTCGACCGCGGTTCGCATCCTGGACCTGGTGGCTTAAAACTCACGCCGGGCGCGTGTGTGTGTGTGCCCAAGATCCCAAGAGAATGGAGGAGAAGGGATTGCAGCGTGACCATCCCCCCTAGGGGGTGATTTCTCGCTTTCTGTCTCTCTGTCTGTCTCTGTCTGTTTGGCGAGCGCACGCGCCCTATAGCGAAAATCTCTCAAAAAAACAAACAAAAAAGACCTCCCTGAGTATGCAAGACATGTGCTGAGGTTGGATCACTGTTAAGGGTGTGTGTGTGTGTGTGTGTGTGTGTGTGTGTGTGTGTTATATGTGTATGTCTTGATACTCATGGAAGAAATAAATTATTTTTTAAAGAATTATTTTTTTTTAAATTTTCTATAGGGCACATGTGCTCACCAGAGAGAGAAAAAGATAAGGAAAGTGAAAAAGCAGGCCACCAGGTCCAGAACTCAAACCACAGTCAGCCATGTAGGAATCCAATACCTTAACCACCACATCATCTACTGACCCCAGTTAATGAGTAATTTTTCTTAAGAACTATTTTAACTTATTTAATTAATTATATATTTATTTTAATTTGACCAAAGAGGGACAGAGCGAGAGAGAGATGAAAACTGAGAAAGTAAGCCACCAGGTCCGAGACTTGAACCATTGTTGGCAATGTGGGAGTCCAGCACCCTTAATCACCTTGCCACCTGCCAGCCCCAAATGAGTAATTTTTTCAAAGAAAAGTAAGCAATACTTCTAGAATGGCAATGATCTTCCCTTTGCATTTGAAAAATCCAGCCTGGTTGACGGTGCCTCTAAACTGGATACTTATGCCATTTAGGTGCTTTTTTTTTTTTTTTTTAAATGGGGTTAATAGGAACATGTTCAGATAATTATAGACTATAATATATAAAATTTGGAAATAATTTATAAACAGATAACTGTGGGGCAGAAACCAATCAATTACACAGTTCACAACCACAGGAAAGTGCTATAAGTGACAGTAGGAGACAGCAGGACTTGCCAGCTACCCACTCCTGCTACTCACCATCTCCACAGAACAGAAAACCTACTCACATAAATTTCTAGTAGAGTGTGGATGGAACGTGGCCTCGTAGAAGGAGTGGTTAGGTTCTCTGAGCCTCAAACTATAAAACTACTAGTAGAAAATGTAGGAGAAAACTCTTGAAGACATTAGAGTTGGCAAATATTTTTAAAATAAGACCCCCAAAGCACAGGCAATAGTCCCCAAAATTGACAAGTAGGACTACATCAAGCTAAAAACCTTCTTCACAGCAAAGGAAACAATAATTAGAGTGAAAAGACAACCCCTGGAAAGGAAGAAAATATCTGCAAATTATTCCTCAGACAAGGGATTGAAAACCAGAATCTATAGAAAACTCAAGCAGCTCATCCATAAAAAAATAATAATTCCATTTAAAAATGGGCAAATAGAGACCAGCAGATGGAGTAATGATTAAGTCACTGGATAACCATGTGGCCAACCATGGTTCAAGTCTCCGACCTGAAGGCTTGAAACTCATATCAAGCATGTGTGCATGCATACCGAAAAACCCGAGAGGAGAATGGAGGAGAAGAGATTGTGGCATGACCATCCCCCTTGGGGGGGGGGTGATTTCTTGCTTTCTGTTTCTCTGTCTCTCTCTGTCTCTCCAATAAGCACACATGCCCTATAGCTAAAATATCTCAGAAAAAAAAATCCAAGTAAATTGAAGAAACTACTCTCCAAGAAGACTTATGAATGACCAAAATTCATATAAAAAAATGTTCTCTTGCCATAGGGAAATGCAAATTAAAACCAGTGAAGGGTTAGCAGGTGGCATGGCAGTTAAGGAGCTGGACTCCCATATGGCTTGAGTCCCAGGCACAAAGGCTTGAAACACACCAGGCATGTGTGTGTGTGTGTGTGTGTGTGTGTGTGTGTGTGCCCCAAATCCCAAGAATAGAATGTGGCCATCCCCCCAGGGGATGATTTCTCACTTTTTCTCCATCTCTTTCTGTCTCTCCAGCAAGTGCATGCAACTATAGCAAAAATCTCTCTTTCAAAAAAAAAAAAAAAAAAGAAAAAGAAAAAAGAAAAAAGAAGAAAAGAAAAGAAACTATTAAATTCAGGGACTCAAGAGCCAGTTATATTCGAGGCCAGCAGGTGGTGTAGTGGTTATGTCACTGGACTCCCACATGGCCAACTGCAGTTCAAGTCCCAGACCTAGTGGCTTGAAAATAATGCTGGGCATGTGTGCACGCATACCCAAGATCCCAGAAGGAGAATGGTGGAGAAGGGATTGTGGTATGGCCACTCCTCAGGTGGTGATTTTTCACTTTCCCTTTCACTGTTCTGTCTCTCTCCACTGAGTGCATGCACCTTATAGCAAAAACCTAAAACAAATAAACAAACAAACAAACAAAAACCCACAAGAAGATACCATTTAACCCCAGTTTGAATGACTAGGTAAACAAATGAAGAACTACAAGTGTTGGTGAGGCTGTGATAAACAGGGAACATTCTTGCACTGTTGGTGGGAATGTAAATTAATACAACCTCTGCAGAAAAAAATATGGAATTTCATCAAAAACCTATAAATAGAACTACCATATGAACCAGTGATTCCATTCCTTGGTATTTATCCAAAGGACTGGAAAACAGAAAGACACTTACACATCCACATTTATTGCAGCATTATTCACAATTGCTAAAACATGAATCCAACCTAAGTATCCAAAAACTAATGAGTAGGTTGAAAAATTGTGGCATATCTATACTATGTAATAGTACTCAGCTATAAGAAATAATGAGACCCTACCATTTGATTCAGAGTAGAAGAATATATAAGACTTAATGTTGAATAAAGTGAACCAAACTTTGATAGATATACACTGTATATCTCCACTCAATAGTGTACCAAATATCTGCACTCTATGGCATAAATTGAAAGATCTGAAGATACGATAGTAGAGAGATACTAGAGACTGTAAGGGAGGAGTGTGGGTAGTAGAGGGCAGGTGTGAGTTGCAAAGAGAAAAAACTTTTAACATTAAAAAATGTGAAGTTACATGTTGAGAAAATATTGTACACACACACACATAATACATCATAGGGACTCTATGTAAAATGTGAAATTATTCTGAAAATTAAAATAAATATATAAATATAATTATTTGTGATTCTATCTCACAAGTCACGTGAAACAGACCAGTTACATGAATCAACCTAGAGATTTCATGTTTAAAACAAATTTTTTTTGAGTATGAGTAGGTTCTCAACCACAAAGACAAAAATGGTTAGAGATTGCAAGTAATCGATGAGTAAAGAACTTGACTCATTTATTTTTGTTTGGATGCCAGCTAAAATTTGAGCATTTTTTAATGTCCTACCAATCTGATAAAATAAATATCCTTTTGACTTGGTGATTTGTGGTAACTCCAGTTGAGGTGCTACACCCATGCTATGTTAAGTTTAAGTGTCATGTGAAGAGATAAAAGCTTTAGCCATCTAAAAAATGATTTGCAGAGCAAATTAAGAAAGATGATTTGGTAATGCCCTGGGTATAATACCTAACACATAGTAAGTACTCTTTAAATGGAAGCTAAACAGAAATGAAGGAGAGCCTGTGTACTTACCATGTTGAACTCTCAGGCAAGAAATCCAACAGAAAAAAACAATGTCCTTGTTACAAAATAGAACAACATGATCTTTTCTCAACAGTCTCTTCAGCCAAGTGCCAACCTTTCTGCTTAGTGCTTCATGATAGTAACTAAAGAATTAGAGAATAAGAGCCATGGGCAGGTTAAAAACCATATTAATGGGCTGGAGGGAAAGATGCATGGTGGATGGATAGAGAAGAGGGTGGCACTTTCGGTGAGGACATTTTTTTTCCTCTCTGGGCATCCATCATCTGGATTAAATAAGATTGGTCCACCACAGAGCCAAGTCTGACTGAGCATCTACTTCTCTTGCAGCTGCCATCCATTCTTCCTTACTTTTCTTGAAGTAAGGTGAGACCTCAGGTATGTAAGATACACTTTCACAGGCTTGTTCAGTTTTATTTCCGTGTTTCTCCGCCATGCCCAAGTAGATGGACCAAAGCTCCCAATTCTGGCACCACTGTTCCCAGATCCAAAACACGGATGTGAGAACATGGTAATAGTTCACATTGTTGAATATGTACTATAGCCAAGCACTCTTCAGTGCTTTACACTCATTTTTCTCATTTAGTTCTTACATTACCTCATGGGGAAGGTATGGGTTCCCAGAAACAAACCCTATGATGAAGACTCAAAAGTGAGCACTTTGTTGAGGTAATTGCATTCTCTTTTGATATGTGTCAAAAAAAAAGAAGAAGAAGAAGAAAAGAAAGAAACTTCTCAAATTATTCTGAAGAACATCAGAAGAAAAATACATCTTAATTTTTCAAAGTTCTGGAGCATCAAACATAATTATCCTCCTCCAAAAATTTAAAGGGCATCATTGAATTTCTCCTAAATTGTGCAAAACAAATTTCAAAATAACAAGCTTGAACCTAAATAATCTTTCTGCTACACAGCATTTTGTAGACATAGGCAATTTCTTTTTGAGAAGACCCAAGATGATAATTCTGATTGTTCTTTCATTACTTCTATCATCTACTTACACAGTCCAGGAGAAATTTTTTTTTTAAATGAAAGATTTGAGATAGACTTACTTGTTTTCAGGGTTTTGGACATAGGGTGCATGCAGTTATCAGAGACAGAGAGAGGGAAAGTGAGAAATCACACACACACACACACAACCCAGTGTGGATCGTACACCTCAATCCCTTTTCTTTCATTCTCCTCTTGGAATTTTGAGCATACACACACATGCCTGGCCTGATTTTCAAGCCACTGGGTCTGAGACTCAAACCATAGTTGGCCGTATGGAAATCTACTTGCTGGTCCCTGAGACAGACTTTTAAATTTTTTATTTCAGTTGCCTGATTTTCATGAGGCTGACTGCCTGATGATTATTATTTTTTAATTTCAATTGTCTGATTTTCATGAAGCTGACTGCCTGGTTATTATTTTACCTATTACATGTCCTTATCAAAAAACAAACAAGTCAGTGCTCAGAGCCTTGACCCTGGAATCTAGACCTGACTAGTAGTTTTAGTAAATTAACAAGGCATTCTTCCAACTGGCCAAATCCTAAGCAACATTGCCTGCTGCAGCAATGGGCAATATCTCTTCTTGGATAATTCTTTTGGTTTTATGCTGGACAATTATGTAGGGACTAGAATAGTTTTGTTGATCCATAGATGATCTTGCAGCTTGCTGGGAGAGAGTAGAGAGTAAATACCTGAACTTACCATCGTGCGGTCTCTTTTTTTATTTTTTTCATAGTTGGGTTTGTTTTGGAGTTTCTTGATCTTTCTTTGTGCTCAGAATACTTGAGACTGGGAAATGTATAAAGGATAGAAATTTGTTTCTTACAGTTCTGAAGATTGGGAAGTCAAAGGCTGGAAGATTCACATCTGGCAAGGGACTTCTTGCTGTGTCACTGCAAGGAGGACAGTGGAAGGACAAGAGAGAATGTGCACACATGTGCAAGAGCACACAAGAGAGTGAGAGGAAGAACCCACTTCCTGATAACTCCTTCCTATAATAATGCATTAAATCCACTCATGAGGTCAGAACCTCATGATCTAATCACCTCTTAAAGGTCCCACCTATCAACACTGTTGCATTGGGGATTAAGTTTCTAATACATGGGATTGGATGGCAGCCCAGACATAGAACATAATTCTCTGAGTATGACCCATGTGGAAGGGATCCAGATTCATATCTGAACATCCTCTTGAATACACCAGACATGCATATGCCCACGATCTGGCAATGTCTGGGAGCAGATCACAGTGTTAGGATCCTGCTGAGTTGCATCACTCTCTCTTTCTGAAAATAAACTTAAAAAAAATATTTATAATACATGAACTTTAGGAGACACATTCAAACCATAGCATTGAGTGATGGATATATTGGTGATAGGGGTGGATTTTTACTGAAACTAAGTCTTTCTAAAAATGGCATTCCTCTCTCAGTTTCAGTGGGATGGAGGTTCCTAACTATGCATCTCCTTAAACAGAAATGACTGCATTCATAACCACTTAGGATATATTAGGTTGTCAGAAAAGTCATGACACATTTTTGCATAGAAAAATGCGTCATGACTTTTCCAGTGACCCAATATCTCCCTCCTGTCTTAAAAATACTTGATATGAGCAGTGACAGCCAGGAAGATATTCTTCCATTAGAGAATCTTGACCCAAAATTCGCTCAGAAAGTCAGGTCCTTCTATATCTCAGTTCTTCTAAAGCAGACCATCAGATTAAAGGGTTCCATTTGATCCTGAAGTTCAGAGATATATTACAGCTGTCATTTTTCCTACTCACTCCGTCTCTCACTCCAAACCTGATTC
>NW_006159674.1:3849278-3865997 GCF_000334495.1 Tupaia belangeri chinensis | reverse complement strand
TTGGGCCTGGCCCTGTAGAAATTCCATTTGACCACCATCAGACCATATGCAAACAAACGATGCAAATGAAAGTCTAGCTATTTTGTGATGAGATGGGCAGAAACATCCAATTTTCAAATCCCACAGAGGTTTGGATGTGTGAAAGAACAAGAGGAGAAACTCTATGCATAGCTCAAATCTTCAGGTTATCTACCAAAATTAAATTTGTAGTATATAACCTAATGTATCCAGCATCAGAGCTGACTTTCCCATCTACTGTATTTTTCCAGGAGGTAGCATCATGATTTCCTTCAGTCCTGGAAACTTCTTTTAACAGTCTGGGTCCAATTACTGACTTGTTCTCATAGGAAGCCCAATGATCATAAGGTGATTCAGCCTTTCCCTGCCTCCACCTTGCCAAAAGCTTGACCTGAAAACTATCACTAATTATTTAAATTTACCTAGGACTTTTTGAACGTTTGTGTACCAAAAATAGTATGGATGCAGTCTTTGACCTCAGAGAGCATCTTGTATCTGGTTGTACACACTCAAACCATAGCAATAAGACAAATGAGCATATCAAAATTCATGCTGTAGACCAGGTGAGGCAAATATGTCTCCTCTCATCTGCTAACTCAGATCGGTAATGTGTGATTATGTCATAAGAGAATCTGAGGTGCAATCCAGGTTCAAGGCCAAACAGCTGAGATTGTTTAACAGTGTCTTACACGGCTCTGGGAAAAGGGACTAGTTACATAACTGCCAAGTGTTTATTCATTCCACAAAGACTCATTGCACTGATACCTGCCTAATAGGTGCTAGCTAAGTACCAATGTCTCTATCATTATGGAATTTACATTCCATTGTGGAGGCATGAAATAAAGCTAACAAATATGTACTTTTATCAGGTAAGAGCTCTGAAGGGGGGAGGGGATAGGATAGAAAATGGTGAAGAATAACATTTTAGACAGAGGTATTCAGAGATGTCCTCTCCAACAAGGCAATGAGTAGAAATGTGAAATAAGTGATTCAGAATTTAGAGAGAACACAGCAGAGATAGCTTGTCTCAAACTTTGTGATCTTTGGAGCCTCAGCTAAGACTTGAAACCAGAGGAGACTCAATAAGTAGGGGCTAGAATCTTCTAGAAGCACACTCACATATTTGGTGGTTAGTGCCAGCTCTTGTCGGAGACTTCAGTGGAGCTGACTAGAACACATAGATTTTCCACATGAATTAACTAAAGGAGTTAGTCAAGCTAATAATTAGAGTATTCCAAGGCTGAAGGGAGAATCTGTCCAAAGATCACAAAGCAAGAACATGTTTAATGTATCAGAGGGTGATTAAGAAGAGTTGTGAGGCTGGAGAAAAATGGACAAGGGAGGAATGGTAGAACATTCAGGAAGGTAGGACAGCAGTTCCCACTCTCAGTGCAAATTAGAATTGTACTGTACACTTTAAAAATACAGACATCCTGGCATCATCCCTTGGGATTTTTATTACTGACTTTTAGGACCTCTGGTTCCACCACTGAAAGTAATGTCATTGTGCTGCTGCTATTGTTTATAACAGAATATTTGGTTTTTGAACTTTTACTGAACTAAATGCTATCAGTTTGAGAAGTTAAGTCTTTTTCTGAAGCGTCTGTGTAAGAATAATGGGAGGACACGCTCTTTAAACAGGTTGTTTTCCACCTGGGAGATCCAATAGGAAGACAGCAAGGCCTCATCAGGACCAATCATCTTCAGATTATTGACACTGCTAAAATATGCTGCTGCCCTACTTGGAGAGGTAACCATCTTAATGATCAAAAACTGGTGAGAAGTCATGGTAGCAGACTAGTCTTCCTGAGGTCTCAGTCAAGAGCCAGAGTTAATCACCAATAATATGTGAGTGTAGACAACGACCAGATGGTTCCAGCCCTTGACCCACCTCTAGCCTTCATGGCTTCCTAGCTGAACCCCAAACACTGGAGAGTAGAGTTAAGCTGGCCCTGCTATATCCTTTCCAAATTTCTGAGTCCCAAGTCCATGACCATAGTAAAATGGTTGTTTTATGCCACTACATGTTGGGGTGGTTTGTTATCTAGCATTGATAGTTAGGACAGGTGTTAAAGACCAGTGAAGTTTAAAGCATTTTTCCTTTCTCAGTGAATAATGATAGGAGGCAGTATGATTGATATAAAGTTTTAAAGTCATTTGGGTTTGAATCCTGGCTCAGGCCACTTACTAGCAGTATGACTGGGACACAGGATAATCACTTTAGCATCAGTTTCTTCATCTCTAAACTGGGATTGGGGCCAAAGTAAGGCATGAGTATGTAAACAAATAAGGAAGTTATCTCTCAACCTCCCCTTCTCCCATTTCCACCAAAGGCAGGAAAAGCTACATGGTTTAGTCCAAGGACCCAAATCCTTCCAGTAGTGGGCCTCCTCCTCTCTGGATGTCTACCACACAAATCTCTTAAAGTTTCTGTCCACTTGTATAATTTTATTCTCCAAGGAGGCCCAAAGGGCCCTTACAACAAATGAGGTAGACTTCTCAGCTTCCAGTTGAAAAAGAGTTCAGCCTTGGGAACCAGCAGTTAGCGTAATGACTATGTCGCTGGACTCCCACATAGTCGACCGCGGTTCGTGTCCCGGACCCGGTGGCTTAAAACTCACGCCGGGCGCGTGGTGCGTGCGTGCCCAAGATCCCGAGAGGAGAATGGAGGAGAAGGGATTGCGGCGTGACCATCCCCCCTGGGGGGTGATTTCTCGCTTTCTGTCTCTATGTCTCTCTCTGTCTGTCTGGCGAGCGCACGCGCCCTGCAGTGAAAATCTCTCAAAAAAAAAAAAAAAAAAAAGAGTTCAGCCTTGGAGTTCCATAATTACTCACATCACCACTCGCTTGTCTAGTGTACTATCAGAGCAAAGAAGCAGCACCTCGGCCTCCCACTTGTCTCCTTCTCTGAAAATAGTCTCTTCATTGTTTCTAGGTAAAGTCATTGATCTTCCTTTGAACCAGTCTCTGACCTGGCTGTGACCTCAACAAGCCACTCTGCCTATTCCTTCTCCCTGATTCTAAAGAGGCTTTATGAATGTGCAGGGGACATGGAGTGGGAAGCAACAGAAGGGGCACCAATTAGGAATCCCCAGTGTTGTGATGAGGGCTGGAGGAAAGAAGTGTTGGGGAAAGAAAATGACCCTTCTCTCCCAGGGTTACCTTTCCAAAAACAGGCATCCTGTTTTCTTTTTATTGAAATTGCCAACTCATAGGTATCTAGGGCGTCTGACACTATAGAGTTTCAGTTGTTCTGTCCTTGGCTTCTACAAACTTCCACAGGACCTGATATCCACATTGTTCAAGGTGAATGGGAATGTGGCAGAGTACGTGGGGACTTTCACAAGCTCATAGGAAATTGCATTAAAGTTTTCCTTGCTGCAAAAAAAAAAAAAAAAAAAAATTAACTCATACATAGTTTTTGGGGTTTTATTGGAGAGGTTTTTGCTATAGGGTGCATGCGCTCGCCAGACAGACAGAGAGAGACAGAGAGACAGAAAACAAGAAATCACCCCCCCGGGGGGATGGCTACGCCACAATCCCTTCTCCTCCATTCTCCTCTTGGGATCTTGGGCACGCACACACACGCGCCTGGCGTGAGTTTAAGTCACCAGGTCCGGGACTCAAACCGTGATAGTTTTTTCATAATATGTCATTTCTATGAACTTTTGGAAGACCCCTGGTATGTCTAAGATAGGTGTTAGAGAGGACACTGATGCAGTAGGCTTCCTGGAGCCATCCGACTGTCACTTGGAAATACTTTGAGCCTAATCTCTTCACAATAGTATAATTGTTATTTTCATGACCACAGGCACAACCATTTGAAGAGGGAACCCTCAGCCCTTGTTGGCATTTCACAGAAGAGTTTTCTCCTCTGTCTTAGCTTGGGCTGCTATAACAAACTACCACAGACAGGGTGGTTTAGACAACGAACATTTATTTCTCATAGTTCAGGAGGCTGGAGTTCAAGATCAGGATGTGAGCATGGTTGGGTTCTGGTGAGGACCCTCTTCCTGCCTTGGGGATGGTCATCTTCTCCTTGTGTCCTCACATGGCACAGAGAGGAAGCAAGCTGGGCAGTCTCTTCACCTAAGGGCACTAGTCCCATTATGAGGGCTTCCCCTTCATGTTGTTATCTACCTCCCAGAGGCCCGTTTCCAAATGGCATTCACCCTGGGGATGGATGGAGGGATGAGTGGGAGGGTATGGATGGTTCAGAAATATATACTGCCCACTCAACAACAGATAATTGTGTTGACATTTCTGGAACCCCTCTCTGCCTCCTACTCTTCCCCTACAGTGCAGTGGCTGACCTTGTGGGTGGCAGCACAAGACCCACTGGACTAGTTTGCTGAGTTTCTCTCTGCCTTGCCTTCAGAAAGTACAGGAAGGCCCAAGAGTCTCTGGATCAGGGCTGCAGGAGGCAGCCTACAAGTCACCATTCTCTCTGCCATCAGTAGATGTGTAATTCAGCTCTGGCCCCCCAGGAAGCCAGCTGGATAAGTGTGCTTGGAGTCCACTGTGCCACCTGGTCGCCCCTGCCACCATGATCAGGGTCAAGGCCTGGGTTTGAAAAAAAGCAGAAGACCTCACTTGGCCCAAGGTCCCAGCCATGGTCTCTAATCCACCTCCTCCAGGCGATCTTGAAATGGGATTGCTGAGCACTTGACATCACTAGTATACATATGAAACACTGACTATATTTTGGCTGCTTACAACTTTTCTCCACTAGTTAGAATCTAGAAGCAGAAAAGAGAGGACACGATGCCTTTCAAGGACAAGATGCCTTTCAAAGCATGAAACCATAAGACACCTTTGGAATGTGATCCTGACACTGTCCTCACAGCAATCTTATCGAGCGGACCCTGAATGCTAACCCTGCTTAGAGATGAGAAGACGGAGGAAAAGTCATGTACCCAAGGTCACAAAGTTAGTAAGTGGCAGAGGAAGGAGTAGAAACACAACCTGTCTGAATCCTATATCTACTCTCAGGTACTCTTCCATACTTGTTTTACAAATAAGACAATAGACCAGAGAGGCTAAATAATTAACCAAATTTACACAGCTAGTACCAGAGCAGAGATTTGAACTTACATCAATACACACAATCATTATTTCACTTACACCTTACATTTACTTATGAGGATCCTGAAAGCCAGAGAATGTAAGTGGCTTGTCTGAGGTCACACAGAGTTAATGTGAGGCTACCGAGGCCAAGGCCAGGGCCATTTACTCTGGGGTCTTTCTGTATGCCATCTCACTTCCTCTTACTCCTGACAAACCCTCCTCTTCTCTACTTAAGCTTGTATCGGCAAATTCTCTCTCCTACCAATAAAGAGAAAGGGTCAGTCTGGGATTCCATATTTTTTGAAAATTCCCCATGAAATTCAGATGACCAGCTACTTTGGGGAACCAAAGAGAGAGACAGACGACCAACTACTGGGTTGCCAGAAAAGTCATGACGTATTTTTCTATATCTTCTGTCATGACTTAGTTTAAATAAGAGAGGAAGAAGGATCTAGAGACTTTACCAGGTATGTATTTGCATAAGTAATACACATTGCAAAGGTGCCTCCCGAGTTCGTGTTCAGAGGCTTGGCGTCAGGAAAATACTGTGCTGGGGTGGTGAGGAAAAGGTGGAGCATATAATTCCCACACCTATCCCAAGAACTTCCAGCTGGTCCTCTATACAGAAGAATCCTACAGCTGCTGCCATGGAGCTGCCTTCATAGTGGACTCTGGTCACAAGCAGCAACAGCCCTGAAGACAAACAGAAACAGAATCCAAACTTCCAGTGTTGGAGCTGGCTTGCATCAGTTTGGGGAAATAAATTTTGGGAAATTTTATAAGCCAATTGACATGGAGTTGATAGCTTAAAAATCAACCATGGTGAGAGTCTTTACACCATGAATGTTGGAAGACACGACAAATCAGAGCGTTTTTTTTTTTGGAGAGCCGGTTATTAAACATTTACCAGAATCCTACTGCCTTCTTCCCATTTGGGGGGAATAAAATGCATTTGGCACATAAAGCACTTGGCAATGAGCCACATAATTATGAAGCCACCAGCAACATGATGGGCATTTCTCAAGCTACTTGGAGAAAGGTGACATCAGCTAGCGGGATAATTAGAAAGAACATAAGCAGACTGATCTGAGAATGTGTCAAACACCTTGGAAACTTTGACAGGTGGAACAAACCAGTCAAACATGGGCATAAAGGATAATGGGCCTTCTCTGAATCCCCAAACTAGGCACCTTGAGGTTGCCATAGAAACACCTTCTGTGAACTTGGTAACACACTCGTGGCATCTCCTGATACAAATCTGAGATGGGGAGCTCACTGCTCTCTATGCTGACCTATTTGATCATTGGATAGCTTGAGTTTCTGGAAAGCTCTTTCTGGTTTGCTGTCTGCTTTTAGTTTTGCCATAGGGCATATGGGCTCTCAGAGAGAGACAAATGATGAGGCGATCATCCCTTAGTGGGGACAGCCATGCTGCAACCCCTTCTCCTTCATTCTCCTCTTGGGATTTGGGGCACGCATGCGCACCTGCCTTGTTTGTTTTTCAAGCTGTCAAGATCAAGACTAAAACCATACAGTCAGCTATGTGGGATCCAGCCACCTTAACCATCACGCCACCAACTGACCCTTAATTGGGGTCTTCCAGGGTTGCTTTCAGTAGAAACCATATACACATGCTCCATGGTTTCCACGGAGCAAACACTGCCCCCTGCAGGGGCACAGCCACCTCTGGGACTTCTCAACAGGTGGGCTCTTTGCCCGGGTTTGTTTGTGTTCTTGAATGTTCTGCTTCTGAGGGCTATGATAACAAACAGCACTCGCGGAAGACCATATTGCTCTCTCCCCTGCCATTTAGTGTGATCTCCATTATTCATGAACTCTTCCAATTTTCTTAATGCCAAAAAGCTTTGCTGCCAGAGGCACAGAATTGATTTTGTGGAGTGGTTTGCACACTTGGAGATGTTCTCATTTACTTATCTGAAAGGATTCTTCCCTGTGTGGGGCGTCAAAGTGGGCCAGGCAGTACAGGGCATTGGGTTTCTAGGCCACATTACTTTAGAAATGGTGAGGTCTGAGATGAAGCCCAACAAGGGCCATGCCAAGCTGAGACCTCCACTCCAAGGTGCTCTCACAACTCTCCCATGCACTGGGACAGTGAGACTCTAAAGGCTACTGCCAGGTTCTTCTCTAGCCAGCCCCCAGCTGTAGAAACACTCAAGCAATATTTGTAAGAATGGATTCCATTGAGGATACTTAATTCTAAACAGGCATGCCCCATTGGGCTCTACTTATTCAGAACAAAATACACGGTGTGGTAGGGAGACATGGGCTTTGCAACCAGACACACAAGCTCAAACACCAGCCCTGCCATCAGAACCGGAACCTCATCTCTCCCAGCTCCTGTTTTTTCATTTGCAAGATAGGCTAATGTGCAAATTAAATCCTAACCCAACCCTAGCCCATGGGAGCGCCTCCAGCAGAGGGCACAAATACCCCCAAATGCCACAGTCCTCTGATTACCAGGAGCTTCTACCAACCTCTGGTGAGCATTAGTGAGGGCTTTCTGCATTTGTTTCACAAAGTAAACTGCTCCTGAGTCTCTTTGTCTCTTATAATAGGCAGATAATGCCCCTCTCCCTAAAAATGTCCATATCCCAATCCCAAAAGCCTGGAAATGTTACCATACATGGCAAAAAGAGATCTTGTGGAGGTGATTCAGGTAAAGATTGTGAGATGGGGAGGTGGTCCTGGAGTATCCTGGGCTACCACTTTAATCACCAGGGTACTTCCAAGTGAATGAGGGCGGCAGAGGAATGAGAGTCAGGGGAGAGGTTAGGATTGAGGCAGAGATGGGAATGAGGAGATGTAGACTTGTAGATGCTAGGCTGCTGGCTCTGAAGTTTGAGGAAGGGTCCCTGAGCCGAGGAATACAGCAATACCAGAAAATGAAAAAAAGCAAAGGAATACATTCTGCCCCAGAGCCTTTAGAAAGAGGTTGGATGGGCTGACACCTTGATATTAGCCTAGTAACCCAGTTCACACCTCTGGCCTTCAGAATTTTAGTGGTTTTAAACCACTAAGGGTAACCAGAAGCAATAGAAAACTAATGCAGTCTTCAAGTCCTCTCCACCCTTGAAGACCTGCCAACCCTCTCCTCAATTTTTTTTTAAATTTGCCAGAAGGCATGTGCACTTGCCAGAGAGAGTCAGAGAAAGAGAGAGCAAGCACCCCACAATGGGACATGGTCATGCTGCGACACCTTCTCCTCCATTTCTCCATCCTGTCAGGACTTAGGGTGTGCATTACATGTGCCTGGTGCATGTTTCAAGCCACTAAGGCCAACATTTAAACCATGGTTGGCCCTGTAGGATCTGGCTCCCTCAACCACAAGGCCATGGAACTGGCCCTATAGTAAAGTTTTGTAAACATTTGTTTAATGAATTGAGTTTTCTCCCAGACCTGAAGGATGCTGAAGGAAGAATTATAGAAGGCAACACTTACAACATCACTTTGTTAAAGACCTGATTCTTGGTAAGATGCAGATTGGATTTAGAAGGTCTGAGATGGAGTCAAATCCTTCGAGTGTGGAGAGTGTGAGGCACTGCTAAAATAGATCAGAAAGCCAATCTGACTGTGGGAAGGGGCCATGAAGGCCCAGCGTGTACTGCGATTGCAGGGTGAGGTCTGGCCTAGCAAACCATTCTCCCTAGTACTTTTTTTTTTGGGGGGGGGTAGATTTTCGCTATAGGGCACATGCGCTCTCCGGACAGACAGAGAGAGACATAGAGACAGAAAGCAAGAAATCACCCCCCACGGGGGATGGTCACGCCACAATCACTTTTCCTCCATTCTCCTCTCGGGATTTTGGGCACACACGCACCCGTGCCCGGCGTGAGTTTTAAGCCACCGGGTCCGGGACGCGAACCACAGTCGACTACGTGGGAGTCCAGCGACATATCCATTACGCTAACTGCTGGTTCCCACCATTCTCCCTTTTGAGGCAAGCAGCTCTGGGCAGGAGGCATTCCTCAGCCTGGCCAGGAGGGTGGCAATGGGCCATTTCCACTGAAGCCCTGGCTGCATCTCAAGCACGCATGAGGCACTTAGCCAACAGGCTAAGGAAGAAGTTGACTAGGAGTAGCTTAAACCCTTCAAAGCCTCCCATCTCCTACAAGATAAACACAAAGCTCCTTGGGATTGACACCCACGTGGATGCAACTCGAAATCCTGGTTTCTTTTCCACCACGTCACAGTGCTCCACAAATACCACTGACTATAAACAGACAGCCTCTTGCTTGATCAAAAGATGTCTCCTATCACTAGGAAGTCCCTCCCCAGACACCCTTGTGTGCTCAGACACCGGTAAACCACACTCCTCTCAACCCCTGCGAGACCCCTTCACATTCCCCTTCATCTCCTAAGTCCTCACATCTCAAAGTGTGGTCTGAGGACCAGCAGTGTCAACTTCACCTGGAAACTTGTTAGAAATTCAGACTCTCGGGCCCCACCCAGCCCTGCTGAATCGGAAGTTGCCTTTAACAAGGTCCCTGGTGACCTGTGTGCGGGTTACAGTCAGAGAAGCACTGGCCTAAGCCACTTTTATTTATATACTTGCCTCCCAGATTGTGCTCAACACCTATCTCAACTTCCCCTTCCCAAGTGGGTCAGCATGACCTAGATGCCAAGTATAAATTTAGCCTCCTCCCCAGCTCTGGTTTACTTCTGCTTTCAGATTCTTCTAGTTTATTCCTCATCGTCCTCAGTCAGGAGCAGTTCGGTAGCCCACTGCCTCCTTGCATTAACCCAGAATGTCTCAATGGCTCTCCTCTAAGAATCTTTGCCATATTTTTTCTCCTTCTAAATGAGAAATCATTTGCTTAAAAGGTTTTTTAATTCTGACCAGACAGGTTGTGCTGCACAAGCATATGGTTTGCATTCCATCATCTGCTCTGCCCACACCCCAGGAGGAGTCTGCCTTGGTGGGACGAAGTGGGGAGGCCTCCACTTGTGGGCATTCTGAATAGAGTTTTGTCTCTGCAGAACCTTAGCTTGTAACAAGGGATCACACCAAAACTGTAAGCAGCTGCTACTCCTCTAAATGGGAGAGCCACACTGCCCCAGGTCATGTTGTCCCAAGGAGTCACATTTAGAAAAGAGCAAGAGAGGGTTCCTTTAAGGCCCTGAGGTCCTGAAGACCAGTTTGTAATGTAACATTGGGGTGATGAATGATCCCGCCTCCCTTCGGAACCCCATGAGATCAGCCTTAGAAACACTTCCTTAGGGTAGGGCTTCTCAACTTGTATTTTACTTAGAATCCCTTCTATTGGTTCCTCTCAGAACATAAACATACAGGCAGGAAATTTGTAAACTCAATACAGATACATTGTCAAAGAACATTAAAAGCAGTTCAGCAAGCAGAGATGAAAACCACTCACATTGGGGTCAGTGTCCCTCCAATATTCGTTCCGTAATCTAACATATACATACTGTACACCTAATCTATACACACACACAATGTTTCATATACTAACATGTGCACTCGCCAAGATTTAACAGCTTTTACAAAGGGGGGATTACACCATAGAGTTTTGTACATTTTTTGACTTAATAAGTTTTGCATCATTAAATATTCTTTGAAAATATTACCATTCACATCATGAAACTGTGTTATATGGTTCTAGTCATAATTTATTTAGCCATTCTCCCAATGTTAACGATTTCTTTTTTTTGCTGTTTTTAATATTTGATACTTTTATGATGTGGCTTAATAAAAATGAGTTGATTAAATCTTTCATTGACTTAGCAAATATTTATTGAGCACCTACTAAAATGCCAAGTATTCTGCTAGATGGTGGGGATGTAGACATGAATCTTTTGGGGGCTGGACAGTGGCACAGCAATAAAATGAGCTGCTCTACGAGGCTGATTCACATGAGAGGGTTCCACGTTCATGTCCAGAGACCTCCCTGTACACTTTGGGCACATGGGTGCCCATATCCAAAGCTGGCCAAGGCTGGGGCTGGACCGTGGTGTTAAGACCATGTTGTGGGTGCTAACTCTCTACCTTCCTCTCTCTCTCTCTGTCTCTCACTCATGGAAGAAATAAATGAGTAAGCTTCACAAAAGATAAAAAGGCACGAATCTTTGGGGGCTGCACAATCTTGTGAAGAGAAAAGCAGGTAAACAAATGCGGAGTGTTGTAGAGGCTATAATTAAAGAACGTACAGAGTAGGAATACAGACTCCTCAGTCACAAATAGCAAGATTCCAGAGGGTCCTTAGCATGAATGATAATTTCACAGAGTAATGCATCCCCTGTAACATAAAAATAATTGTCACTTCCATACATGTCTTGTCTTATACCACCTCTGTGTTTATGATGCCAATGTATTTTCATGACAGTTTCAATACCCATCACATTTTCAGCATCAATACACAGCTCCCCAGCCCCCTTGAGATACCAACAACCCTCTGCAGTCCCCACCCCAGTATTTTTATTCTTCAAGTGGTTACAACCAGTCCTAGGATCCTAAGACCCATTACCCTGGAGAGAAAGGCTGGGGAGGACTTCACGTCTGGCATAGGGTTAGCATAAAACTCAAAAGCCAGCAGCCCAGTGCCAACAATGGGACAAGTGAAATTGAGTAATCTATAGCTCATGCAGGCGCTCTGAGTCACCCAGGGGTCTCACTGCCTATCTGCACGCCTCCTCAGGACTCCACCACTGCAACCATGAGGGAGCAAGCCCCTGAGACTTACCTCCTATCTGATCAGAAACACACAGCCTACATATTCTCATGCTGCTTTGGGGTAAGTGCACACAGCCCTGGATAGAGAGTAAAAAGGTGGCTTAACTTGTACCATGGCAAGGGCTGGTATTTGAACTCTACTGGGTCATTCCTCTTGTCATTCTCCCAGGAGGAAGTAGCGCTTCAGAAAGAAAACTGGACTTTAGACATGAAAGTTTAGATGGGAAGAAAAATAATCATCTTGGTAATAATAGCAAAATTGATTGATTGCTATGTGCCAAGCACCATCACAAGTGCTTATGGGTAAGAACTCATCTAAAGCTCACCAATTTAAAAAGCAGCTCTCATTATTTTACAGATAAAGATTCTCAGACCCAGACAAGTTAAGCCAAAGGTCAGGCAGCTAGTCCGCGGCAGACCCCATTGCTCAGGCTGAAAAGCGTTATGCTGAACTGCCACCCCGGGATTCTCAGTCCTTTGCTTGGAGTCTAGAATCTAGATGTCTAGAAGCCTTGGCATGTATAACAGAATTCCCAGGAAGAGGGGGACGGACAACTTCTGTCACTAGGAAGAACGAAGTAGGAAGCAGAAGATAACCCAGCTGTACCTCCTAAAGTCCTAATTCCGGAACCGCTTACTCCTGTGCCCAGTCTGAGGCATTCTGAATCAGAATATCCCTGGTGGGGCCTGGGATCAGTATTTTTATTCCCCTGGTGGTTCTCTTACAACCAACTCATGAAGTAGCATTTAGGAACCGTATAATCAGTTGGCATGCTATTCTGTGAGTCTACCTTCTGTCTTCAAGTATGTCCTAAAGTCTCAGAACATTAGGGAATAAGCTATAGGCTAGGGTAGAGGGATCAGACACAATTAATGTGAACTCCCCAAGAGGTAGGTAAATCTAAAGGGATAATATTTAGAGCTATAAGAACTAGTTGCCTAGGGGCCAGTATTTGGCGTGGCAATTAAGGCGCTGGACTCCCACATGGCAGACTGCAGTTTGAGTCCCAGACCTGGCAGCTTGCTTTCTCACTTTCCCTCTCTCTCTCTAGTCAAATTAAAGTAATAATAATAACTTATTGTTATTATTATTATTAAATAAATAATTCTGGGAAAAAAATAGGAGCTAGTTACCTGGACCTAGAGAAGGATGGAGTAGTCTGGACTGACAGGGTTAGCTCAAGTATGTGCCCCTCTGCAATGGTCAAATTCCATTCTCCATGCTCATGGAGGAGCAGTGAGCTCAGGTGCCACCTGAGGCCGTATTACTGCAGACACCACCAAACAGACGTAATTCCTAATCCTTGCATAGTGCCAGCCAAAAGCACACCGATACCCATTCTAAGTACATCGGAATTACATATTCAATAAAATAAAGAAGGCAGAGTACTTAAACCTGAAATATAAAATATCACAGTATAAAACCATTGCACATCGTGGGGCATTTGTCAAGCCATTTCGTCATCTACCGGCGCATTCCATCCATTCGTCATGGGGTAAACTGTGCCCTGCAATCCATGAAAGGATAATAAAATCTCAACCCCCAGAACCTAGGAATGGGATCTGAGTTGGAAATAGAGTATTTGCAGATGATCAAGTTAAGATGCAGTCCCTCAGGTGGGTCTTCTTCAGTGTAACTGGTGTCCTTATTAAAAGGGGAAATTTGAGGGCCAGCCCCATAATATTTAAAGGAGCCAGATCCCCCATGGCTGACTGCATGTTTGGAATCCCCAACATGGCAGCTTGAAAAACACACCAAGCACATGTGCATGCATGCCCCAAATCCCAACAGGAGAGAGAGATGGAGGAGAAATTGTGGCATGACCACACCCCACTGGGAGATGTTTTCTCTCTCTGGGTATCTCTCTGTTTCTCTCTGGCAAGCACATGCTCACTCTGGCAATTAAAAAGAAGAAGATCTTTGTGAAAGTCAATTGCACGGTCAACAGGAAGTGATGACTAATCAGGCTGTCAGCAACTCTTTTTACCTCTTTTATTCTCTGCCTTCAATTTAACATAGCAGAATCTTCTCTCAAATAAACTTTATTTCCACACCTTCTAAGCCCACAACCTAGTCACATCTAAGATGTTAGATCACTGGTATCCACAACTGAGCATGCACGTTTAGTATATGGCTATATAGAATAAACATACTTTACACCATAAACATTTGTAGGAACCACACTATCAAAAGAAAAGATGAAAAATAAACAGAATCAGATGTTCTACTGCATTCTTCTAAAGATCCATGGGAATATTCTTATGTACACCCTTAGCATCCTCAACCTTAATCACTGCTATAGATCTTGCCACTTAATGACAAAATAAGGCAAGAAAACATGGACCCAGGGCAATGAAGTCTACTGTACAGCTCAGATAATACCCCTCACTCACACGTCATTTGTTACTCATTTAGCTTTCTAGAGAGGAAAGGGCAGAGAAGAAGGAGAAAGGAGGCTTCTTTTCAAGGAGGGAAGAAAGCCCTAGGTACCTCTCATGATCACCATCATGAAGAATGGAAATTGTAGGATCAAGTGATTTCTTAAACAGGTTTCTTTAGCACAGGACTTCACAGAGTTGTTGTTAATAAGCAAATATACTTTGTGAAGTCCTGGGAGAGGGCTGGAGTCTGGTTCCCCTGGAACAGACTATGAGAAATATACAACTGGGAATACTGGGTTATATGATTCCATTGGTCTAGGTGCATTCAGTGTCAGTCAGAGGAAGTATTCCTCTCTTTGCCCATCATCCCCTTGAGTGTTACCTTCCATTTATTTCATCATAGAACTCTTTTCTGTGAATCCTTATTAACATTTTGAAAAAAACATGAGTTTAGATCGAGGCAGCCAAAGGAAACAGTTATTTAAAAGTACTATTAATAAATAGGACCAGGTGGTGTTACATAGAGACACAACTGGACCCACACGGGAAAGGTCCAGGGTCCACGTCCTGGGATCCCGAGCACACTGGGCGCAAGTGTCCATGATGCTGGCCGACTGAGACTAGGACGATTGTCCATGGCCTGGGGATTAAGGTAGCCAGATCCCACATAGCAGCCACACATTGCTAGTCCTGGACCAGCAGCTTGAGAAACATGCCAGGCACATTAGCATGCATGCCCCAAGTTCTGAAAGGAGGGAGAAGTGGAGGAGAAGGGATTGTGGGGTGATGCTTTCTCTTCTCTTCTCTTCTCTTCTCTTCTCTTCTCTTCTCTCTCTCTCTCTCTCTCTCTCTCTCTCTCTTTCTCTCTATCTCTCTCTCTCTCCTGCAAGTGCACATACCTTGTGGCAATAAAGAGACTAAGAGACAAAGAGAGAAAAATTTAAAAACAGCTATTACTAGACACAGGGAGAGTAAGAAAAAGGAGGAGAAAGGAAGAAATAAAGAGAAAAAAATAGACAAAATTCTGCTGAGTACAGTGAATATGCTGGTCTGATACATTTTAGTCCATTGAGACAACGTTTTGTAAAGAAATTTAATAATATACATCCACAGCCAAGAAAATAGCCTATCCCCTTTTACCCACTTATCCCATTTCTTAGAAATATGGTTTTCTATGGAAACATGCGTCATGACTTTTCTGATGACCCAGTAATTTAAAATCTGACTCCAGGACAGAAGAAGGAAGATCACTGTCCACATAAATACATTCCCTGCATTTTTATTTTTAACAGCAAAAAACCTGGAAACAATCTACATATTTTCTCCTAAGAGACTGCCATTAAGTAAATTTGGGCACATTTCCTGAAAGGAATACCATGCAGCCATTAAAATTTTAAATTAAAACATAGGCTTTGTAACAACATAAGAAAATACTTATTTTAAAATAATGGAAAAAGAGCATGATACAAATTGCATAACGACATAAAAACCAGACACCCACAAGGGATTATAAAAAGAAGAGATGGGTTTCTGTAGTAGGCTGGCTAAGATTATACATGACTTCTTTTCTATTTTTCTAAAACTTTGTATGTTGTTATTTTACTTTCTCTTTTAAAAATATTTTTAAGAACAGAAAAGCAGTTGGCTGCCAACATACCAGTATAACACTAAGGAAGTACCCATATACATTTTTTAACTCAAATGAATTTCTCACAGGGCACAAAACACATTTTTCAAACATGACACTCACTCATCTATAGATGCATTAAAATTCTACTAAATTTTCAATGATACAAATTATCTTTCAACTTGAAAGGTATGCGAAGGCCCTTAGATAAATATATCCATTTCTGGTGCCCAACATGCCTATTTTAGGTAATTTTACAAAATCTGTTGCGCTCTTGCTGCACCTGGTAATTAAGTTCAAACATCCTGAAGAAGGCGGTCTCATCTCCCTGAGGCCTAGAAAGAATTTCAATTGCCATTTTAAGCTTCCAATTAGTTCACAACATAAAATTACAATTTACTTTTGATATTTTTTCCTCTGGGTCTAATTTTTTTTTTTTAACCACTCTTCTAACCTATATTGTAATTATGCCTGCTCAGTCTTTTGCAAAACATCCCCTCTTTTCATGCTGGACTCGCTAAAAAACGATCTGACTAGTTAAGTCACTGTCCTATTTTAACAATACCTCTTCATGAAGACAACTGTCTTTCTATGCTTCTGGAAAAGGGTCTCGGACTGAAAATCTCCAAGTGCTGGCCCTCACCTCACATCTTTGTCAGCTGGCCCTTAATGAAGCTTGGTGAGCCAAAAAGAACCACTGTAAAGCAGAAGTTATAAGAAAAAAGGGAGTTTATTGGTCTTACAAAGCTAGCCTCAAACAGGAGTTAGACTCTGGGATGTGCAGTCAGCCTCACCGGCAGGATGGCTGTTGCCATGTCCACCCATTCTTTTTTTTTTTTTTTTTTTTTTTCGATTGTTTTTTTTTTTTTTTGTGGCGCTCGCCAGACAGACAGAGACATAGAGACAGAAAGCGAGAAAT
>NW_006159674.1:3800907-3849252 GCF_000334495.1 Tupaia belangeri chinensis | reverse complement strand
CCGCAATCCCTTCTCCTCCATTCTCCTCTCCGGATCTTGGGCATGCACGCACACGCACCCGACGTGAGTTTAAGCCACCAGGTCCAGGACAAGAACCATGGTCGACTACGTGGGAGTCCAGCGACAGAGCCATTACGCCAACTGCTGGTCCCAGAGGTTTTTGCTATAGGGCACATGCGCTTGCTAGAAAGACAGAGAGATAGAGAGACAGAAAGCAAGAAATCACCCCCACCCCCACCCCCCAGAAGGGATGGCCATGCCGCAATCCCTTCTCCTCCGTTCTCCTCTTGGGATCTTGGGCACACACGCACGCACACCTGGTGTGAATTTAAGCCACCAGGTCTAGAACTCAAACTGTGATCGACTACATGGGAGTCCAGTGACATAGCCATTACGCCAACTTCTGGTCCCCATGTCCACCCATTCTGAAAAGGACAAGGTCTGTTATACCTGTAAGAGGGTTACATGCATGAGAATTGTTCTGAAAGAGTTTACACTTGAGCAAAAAGACAGAGGAGGGTCTTATGGAGATGGCAAGAGGGACAGAACTGGGTGGAAGTCCACTAGCAGAGGCTGCCTGAAGCAATTTCCTGCCAATGGTGGTAGTCCACTCAACAGACTCTGTGATCAACCTAAGGGCAACTGCAAAGCCAGAATCATCTTGAGAGGGACTGTCTTGTCACTGTCAACCACGTCGTAAAACTGGTAAGCAGGCTGTCAACCACCCTGCCTTCCCCTTAGCTCTCCAGCCCTTGATATATATTTAGTATGGTAATTTGTTTTTTGAGATAAACTTTGTCTCCACATGCCGTATCACTGCCTGGTGGGACTTGCAGGTTTTATTTCTAATATCTGTTTCCATTTTTTCAAACTGCTTTCCAGAACAGACCCCATTGTGATTCAGGGGCTGAAGGTGTCAGTTAAAATGTATCTTTCCACCACTTGGGAAGTAAATAGCCATGCCACTGGGCTGGATAACTTATTGAGATATTAATTTATTCATTTTTATTTGTTTTTCCTAAGTTTTTTTCTCTTTCTATTTGAAGCAGATAGCCAAATCCTCCCAACTCCTTGACTGATAGTTTCCGACTCCCTGCCTGTGGCAAAAATCTGAAACTAGCAGACATCAGAATCTTTCTAAACACTTAAATCTATAAAGAAATTAGGCAGAAGACAGTGAGAAAGATAGATAGGAGACAATACCTTGGGAGCAGTGAGGGTGATGGATAAGATGGCCTGTTTCCATGTCCTCCTCTCTGGCCCCTCCTTCTGCCCTAGAGAGAAGTCACTGGGAGTCCAAGCTCCAGGAATTCTGGAGAACAACAGGGTAGTTGGTCCTGGAGGGGGTTCTTCCTTCCCTAAGTTTTATGATTTATAGGACTCCATTATCACAAATGCACACAGCACTGTATGTGTGTGTGTGTGTGTTCATTACATAGCATCCTAAACACCTGCTCTTCTGAGTAACAACTTCCAGGCTCCAAAGAAATACTTCTCTTCATCTCTTGCTCTATGTCCTCCAATTTACTGTGTCTAAACTCCAGGAAAAGTTGGAGGTTATCTGGCTGACAACGCCCGAGTGGACATTGCTTGGTATCACGGGGAGGATTCAAGAGGAGAAAGAGTTTAGGTATGAGAAAAGACAAATGAATTCATCCGTCAAATCTTTTGTCTCAATTAGTATGAATGCCATAGACTCCTGCGAGTGAAATATTAATTCACGGTAGTGCCAAGTCACAGTAATGCCAAGCCTTTTTTGTGTGTTTCTTCATGTCCCAATTTATAGCTACGGAACAGGTCAATGATGAGGGAGGCATTTACAAGATTTGCACATTGTAGCTGCGAATATTTTATAGTATTAAAGAATTCCTGTTACTGCTACATTTCTCACACATGGTCCTTACACATGCTTCTACTTGCACGAAACGTGATCCCCATTTAATACAATGGCAACTAGAAGTAAGTCGAAGACTGGCATTAGGATTTTTTTTTTTAATTTCAGAAGATTGAATCTCAAAGTTAGCCATATTTATTTACCTTTGATTTACATTTTTATATTAATCAGCCATAATATATATTTAACATTTTGTTTATTTATGTATTTATTTTTGGAGAGGTTTTTGCTATAGGGTGCGTGCACTCACCAGAAAGACAGAGAGAGACAGAGAGACAGAAAGCGAGAAATCACCCCCCCGGGGCGATGGCCACGCTGCGATCCCTTCTCCTCCATTCTCCTCTCAGGATATTGACCACCGGCCGAGACTCAAACTGTGGTTGGCTACATGGAGTCCAGTGACATAGTCATTATGCCTATTGCTGGTCCCATTTTATTTTAAAGCTTAGAAACAAAATAATTTTGAAAACAAACAAGAAAAAGTTCATTTTTAAAAGGTTTTCATTTACCTTACATTTATTTTTGATGAAAAATATTCAAATTTTATTTTTTTAACCCATTGGACCATGACTGTCAATATTGTAACTTGAGGGAACCAGCAGTTAGTGTAATGGCTATGTCGCTGGACTCCCACGTAGTCAACCGCGGTTCGCATCCCAGACCCGGTAGCTTACAACTCACACCGGGTGTGTGTGCGTACATGCCCAAGATCCCGAGAGGAGAGTGGATGAGAAGGGATTGTGGCGTGATCATCCCCCCTGGGGGGTGATTTCTCGCTTTCTGTCTCTATATCTCTCTCTGTGTGTCTAGCGAGCGCACACGCCCTATAGCAAAAACCTCTCCAAAAAAAAAAAAAATATTGTAACTTGATTATAAAATAGCAATTTGGGCTGACAGAGTGGGAAAAAAATTTTTTATGGAATAATTACATAATGAGATATGTGTATGAGCTTATCCTATTACTCAGCTAATCATCACCAGCTCCTAGCAGAGTGGCCAGTCACGCTCATAGTAATTTATCTGCCTTGGACTATTTGACAATTTTAAATCCCATAGAAACTATGGCGTTAAACATGTGTTTTGCTTCTGTCATTATGAAGGTATACCTGTCACCCTAGGGTAGATTATATTTTATTTGGAGCAGGCTTCACGTGATCACCCACCACCACAAAAGTTCAAGTTGCCCTAGATGATGGGTGCCACACTGTTACAGATTTCAGAATGATTTTCAAGGCAAAGTCAGGAACGGGAGAGGAAAGTAGAAAGAAGTTTTGTACAGCAATGATCGGCCGAATTCTGACAGGAGGGCCAGATGAGCTCATCAGTATGGAAGGTAAAGGAGGAATGTGTTTGGGCAATAAAGATGTTTATAAAACACAAAGTCCAGTGAAAGAGCATCTTGATCGATTTCAGGTGCACATTCCTCAGAAAGCCACAAGATGTGCCTAAGTTTTACTTCCTCGTAACAGTGACTTAAGTAGATTGAAATCTCCTGTTTTCAGGAAAAACTGGCCTGTTTGGGGGAATCTCTCCATTTCCTTCAAGTTTTAGTTTGATGGTGGTTGGTCAGAATTTGTTTTGTATGTGTTTTCTGTTATTTGGTTTATTCGTGTTTTGTTTTTTTTTTTACTTCACAACTAGTGACTGAAAATTTTCTGTGTGCATTTGTGATTATTGCCAAATTTGGGCTTGTTTTAATCTATTTTCTGTTACATAACAAAATACCACAGTGTGGGTAATTTACGAAAAACAGAGAAAGGCTGACTTCATGGGCTGGTGGTTAAATCAGCGGGATCCCACATGGCCAACCACATGTTTTGAGTCCCAGGTCCAGAAGCTTGAGAAACATGCTGGGTGCACGTGTGTGCTCAAGGTCCCAGAGGAGGGAGAGATAGGATTATTTTGACATGACCATTCCCCCTTGGGGGTACTTTCTCTTTTACCTCTCTCTGTCTCCCTAGCAAGTATACACAATCCTGAGTGATGGGGTGGTCTGATTGGGAAATAGTTAGATGAGAAACCAGGAATAGGTATTTGAAGAGAAACAGGAATCAGGATAATTACTCAGGGGGAAGCAATTGACCCTGATTGTAGTGAGGAATGATTTGCACGTACTTTTATCTGTACATACTGAGAACATGTTGAGCTTTGGGGATGGTTCGATGGCACTTGCTGATTCTCTCCCTGCAACTGGTTATAGTAGTTATCCCCATCACTCAGGATTTGGTTAAATTGTTCTTATCAGAGTCCTTTCTTAATTTCAAAATGGCTGTTGTCCTGGGAAAACTTAGGTTAGTCTGCTTTAACACTGGTTTCTGCTTTTGCTTTATTTTGCTTTATACCAATTTTTATTTGATCAAGTCACTCCCTTCTCACAGGGTCCAGCCCTCTGATCTTCTTATTTCAGGGCTTTCAACATTTGTTCCTTTGAATACTAGCCCTTGGAAATTCTCTATTTAAAAAAAAAAATGTTTATGGTCGAAAGCATTTGGGAAAAATTTATAATGACATTCTCTCTCTCTCTCCCTCTCTCTCTCTCTTTTGTCTCTTCAAGTCTGGATTATTTTTCTTTTTCTTTTTAAATTTCCTATAAGGTGCATGTGCTCACCAGAAAGAGAGAGAGAGAGTGAGAGAAGGTGAGAACGCACACCCCCTCACACATACACACAAAGTGGCTGACCACGCCGCAATCCTCTCTTCATTCTCCTCTTAGAATTTGGGCACATGAGCACACAAAGACTCAAGCACCTAGCACGTGTTTCAAACCACCAGATTCAGGACTCAAAGAGCTTATTCAGCCATGTTGGATTCAGCCACCTTAACCACCACATGACCAGCTGGCCTGGTAACTTAGGTTCTAAGATCTGTACTCAAAGAATGCTCATTACTGAGAACTGACCCTATACTAGCCTATTCTTCGTATTTTACATGTCTCACTTCTTTTAATCCTCTCTACTAACTATGGAATAGATTTATTTTATAGATGAAGAAATTCTAGGATTCAATAATTCAACCCAAATCCCATCATGGGTAAGTAAAAGATACAAAATTTGAACCCACACACTCTTAGCCATTGTGCTATACTGCCCATGTAGTTTTAAGTCAGAGCTTTCTAACACTCAATCCCAGACTTTTTTTTCTGCACAACCTCTACTGCATTTCTGTGGGGGGAAGAGGAGAAGGGATGAGTATAGAGAAGGCTAGCCCGAGAACAAGTAGAGAGGCATGATGGTTTATTGCGATGATAACATGTATAGTATTCTCAACTGGACTGGTCTAAGAAGTATTTCATGTTGGGTAAATTCTCTTTACAAGCCGAATGATGTATAGGTATAGTGATTGAATGTTTAAAAAAAATTAGAATAAATGATAATAAGCATGTAAAAAAATGAAAAGCTTTTTGATGAAGATGATGTGAATAGTAATGTCTTTGTCTTGACTGATATGCATGGTAATCATGCTGGAAAAAGAAATATTATACCCGGTAAAGATACATGTGATTAAATGTAATATGAAAAATATAATAATAAAAGAAAACAATGAATTTGCATTTCAAAAAAACACAGTAGTCCCAAGGATCACTGTCACAGCCACATCCCTATGCCCTGCTCCCATGCCACTCCTCAGCCCTGCCCCACTCTCTCACAGCAGCCATCTGTGTGTGTTTCTCATCTTTTTCGGCAGCTTGTAAACCCCTTTGAGGGACCTCCATCTTAGTCACCTTACTCCCCATGCCTCCCATAATATCCAGCACCACAGGTATTCCATAAATATTGTGAACTGAACACATATTGATAGCATTTTAAACTTTCCCAACTTATATTTCATTCCACAAGGAAGGAACGAGATCCAATAAATTAAATGCTAGAAAATGGAAGCTGGAAGGCTTTATACAACGCTTTCAAATCCTTTCATACTGCCCCACTTCTGCTGTTTACCAAGCGAATACGGAAATTAAAAAGCAACTACAAGCCGCTTTAATAGTCAGACTTAAATTTAATTTGGAATGAGCATGGGAAAATATGATTTTTGAAGGCCCCGAAACTGAAAAGGACATGAAAACATTAAATAAAACTCAGAAGAGAATTATAGCCTCCTATTTGCAGCTTCAAGAGCGAAAATACACAGTTTGCTTGCTTTCTTTTTTATAACAGCATCCTTAATACTGTTGAATAATTCTCATAGCATTAAAAACACTAAAACCACTCATTCCTGTGACAGCATCGCAGTTCAGCTTCCTGTCCTTCAACCTGGAATAAACAAGGAGCCCCTCAGATAGCTCTTGTGGGAAGACTAGCACAGAGGGAATTTTACTTTCAGAAGACTCTGGTTCAAACCACAAGTCATCTTTCTCCATTTTAGTGAAAATTTTGGTCTACTTTATTAGTTAAAATATTTCTTCCCAAAAAAAGCAAAAATTTCCCCCAGAAAACTGGCATCTTCACTTCTAAAAACTAATTAACACATTCTGCTACCAACCTACATAAGCCTTGCCCGATTTTCCCAAGGTCTTTTAAGAAAATAAAATGATTTATCTTAAATCTCTCTTAACATGTTACAAAAGTATCACATATCACAATTCCTTATTGCACTTTTTTTGGTTCGCAAGAAGCCAGTCCAAATATTGAACATGGATAGTTCTGAAGAGCAAGATTCTCTGTGGGTAGCAAGATGTTGACCAGAGCGGCCTGCTGCATAGATCCCATTCAGTAGCTCTCGAATAACTTCAGAAAAAGTGTGGGCCAACAAGTTCCACCCTGGTCCCAACTCTGCTCTCTTTAGCCTGTTTCTCATCACTTTCTCCATAGAGGACCACTCCCAGTTTCCTACATATGCCTTTTTATCTTAAATTTCCATGGTTTTGCATGAAATGCAAAATATCCCTCCAATTCTCTTTCCCCCCTCTGCCTCTCTGTCTCTCCCCTTTTAAAATTCCTGTTTCTCATTCAAAACAATGTTTAGCCCAGCAATTCCGCTCCTAGGTACACACCCAAGAGCTGTGAAAGCATGTCCACATGAAAACTTGTCACAAACATTAGGAGCAGTGTTATTCATTAGAGCCATACAGTGTGGTATATCATACAATGGAATATTATTTGATGATAAAAAGGGATGAGGCATTGATACCTGCTATCATGTGAATGAATCCTGAAAACATGCTAAAAGAAGCCAGTTACGAAAGTCATGAATGACCATATTGACCCATTTACACTAAATGATCAGCATACACAACACTTTTCTTTCTTTTTTTTTTTTCCAGAGAGATGTCTGCTATATAGTACATGCACTTGTTAGAGAGATAAAGAGAGAAAGAGACAGAAAGCGAGAAATCACCTCCCAGGAGGGACGGCCATGTGACGGTCCCTTCATTCTCTTCTAAGAATTTTGGGCATGTATGCACACACATGCCCAGCGTGAGTTTCAAGCCACTGGGTCAGAGACTCAAACTACAGTTGGCCATGTGAGAGTCGGACGCCTTAACCACCACCATACCACCTGCTGGTCCCCAGCATAGACAACGCTACAGAGAAAGAAAGTGTATTAGTGCCTAGGGCGGGGAGGGTTGGGAACTAGGAGATGATTACTAATGGGTACAGGGTTACCTTTTCAGATGATCAAAGTGTCTTAAAATTTATTGTGGTGATGATTGCACAACCCTATCAGTATGCTAACAGTCATTGAATTATGTACTTTAATAAGTGAATTGCATGGTATATGAATTAGCTATTAATAATACTGTTACAAAACAAAATGGCCAGGTATCACCGCCTCTGGGGAACTTTCTGATTTCTCCCTTCACAGTCTACCACTGTATCTTTCAGTTACTTCTGTCCTTAGCACATTAATTTTATCACCAATTTATAACAATGAACAGAAGTCATTTTGCCAAGTACTTCATACCCAATATATAATAAATAACTTTTTTTCTTTTCCTAACAGTTTGGGTGTGTGTACAGGTGAGAGAGAGCAGTGAGCACCCTCCACTGGGTAGGGTCACACCTTGATCACCTTTCTCTATTCCTGCAGTCCATCTGATCCTGAGCACTCATGCACAGGCCTGTCGTGTTAGGTTGACCAGGCCAGGAAGCTTAAAATTCACGCCGAGTGCATGTGTATGCGTGCCCAAGATCCTGAGAGGGGGGCGCAGGGGGGGATTAACTTCTTGCTTTCTGTCTCTGTTTCTGTCTCTCCAGTGGGTACGCTCACCCTATAGCAAAAAATCTCTCTCAAAAAATAAATCCATTTAGTTATCCTGTCTTGAAAATCAGAGAGCCAAGTGACAAGATTTAACTAAATTCTCTAAATCTGGGAAGCCCTCCCTGACCTCCATAGTTCTTTCTACTCTGTACTGTCTCCTATCAGCTCACTTTACCAATTCAATGCTCCCCGTATAAGGCAGCACAAGAGAGTGCTGATTTTACACAATTCACGGTCTTCATCTTTGCATCTCTAGCACCTGGATAACACTTAAAACATAGCATGGACAAAATCAATAGCCCTGGACTATGAGCTGATATTTTAGGAGAGCTATGTTTTGGGGAATGTTCCTGATCCTCTTCTATTTTTTCAGTGAGCTAAAAAATGTCCAGCATATAGCCTGTCATTGAGCCCTTGGTTGAAATAGGTTTAACAAGTGTCCATCAAACCTTTCGAAGGAATAAAAGGAAGTAAGACCTCACTCCCAAAACCATTAGCCAATGGTACCAAACACAATTAGCACAATATTAATGCGTACAGATTACAGAATCCCATCCCCTGTCACCTCCGAAGGAAGGAGTCAAGACTAGTAAACTTTAGACAAAATACATGTGTAACATATACAAACAACAAAACCTAATGAATTTTTAATTACTCAATATGCACCAATCTGATCTTACCTGAAATTGACTAGAGAGTATCTATGAGGGAATGTCTTGTCTATCAAAGTAGCAGAACAAATAGGATTTGCAGGAGTTTGTTTAATTTATTGCACAAGAAAAAAAAATTAAGAGTTTATTGAATCTATTATTGCCTATACTAAAATTATACTGATTAAAATGAGCCATCAGTTACTTAAAATACTTCCAGTTAGACCCTTTGAAGCATTCTATTGATACCTGGTGCTGATTTCGGTGGCAATATACTGAAATTGAAATCAACCTTTCACTAATTCACCCGTTGCTCAGAAAATTAGCTCACTTTCGGGGGCCAGTGGGTGGCGTGGTGGTTAAGGTGCTAGAATTCTCACATGATGGACCACAATTTGAGTTCCAGACCTGGCAGCTTGCTTTCTCACTTTGCCTCTGTCTTTCTCTGGCAAAACTCATGTGAAAGAAAAATAATAACAAATTAAATAAATCATTCTAAAAGAAATTAGCTCACTTTCTCACATGGTATTATATTATGTACATACATTAAAATGCAATTAATCATGTATATACTGTACATACATGTAAGGTAAATCCTTAATCTACTATTAATATTTTAAATGAGTATATCTTTAATTATAAAAAATTCATAGTCATTATAGAAGAAATATATTAAATTTCTCACAATCTCAACCACCCATAGGCAAACATTTAATATTTTAGTAGCATTCCTTATAGTCTTCTATGCATATTTTTGCATAATTTTAATTATAAAGTAAATAGGGTTTTTTCCCCCTCTGAAGCTATAGACAGTATTTCTTTTTTTTAAATGAAATCTAATTTTGGAATAGTTATACATTTATAGAAAACTTGGTAAAATAATACAGCAAGTTTTCTTCTACCTCTCTATCCAGTTCTCCTTTCATAAACATCTTCTGTTACTAACCGGGAGATATTTTTAACACAACAGTTTCTCCCTTGTTTGAGGATGTGGACACTTTTTATTTATAGATTGGATACCTCAAAGCGTCTACTCACATGAAAACAAATGGCAGAATTAAATGGTCTTTCACTTATAAAGTAAACTGAAAACCAAACTAAGAGCTGAGCAAAATAATGGAGATATTTTTAAATGACCAGCATGGTAATTTTATACAAATGCTCAGCCAATACCATTGAAAGAATGAAGAAGTGAATGCAGATGCCCCATCTCTGTGCATTTAAATGAGAACCTCAAGTTCTTACAGCTTTTGTGCATTGCTTTCCAGTAAAGACTATAACCCAAATGTTTCGATGGCCGCTAACATTGCAGTATGTGCATATACCGTCATTCAGGCAACTATTTCCCTGTTACTGGATGTCTAAGTTATGTCTTCTTTTACAGATGTATTAATAACGTTGCAGTTCATGCAAGCACCTCGACTCTGCCTCCCTGTGTCCCCATCCACCCTTAGGTGTGCAGGATCTCTGCCTTTTCCACCTGACTCCCTACTGGACTGCACATTCCAGTAAAGAACTCATCACTGGAGCCACACTGAGGAAGAAAGGGCTAATGGATGAGGTGTTCCTCCGAGAGAGAATTTGCAGCTGCAATTTTCCCAGGAGCTACACAGCTGATGAAAGGCTTTGGGGCAGCCAGTACCTTCCTGCAGCCCTTAAATCTCACCACATAGAAGGATGCTGGCCAGTTTTGAAAGAATTGTTTCAGGTTTGATGGCCATTACTTATTTTTTTTTCCTGACTGTAACAACAATATATTTTCTTTATTAAAAATCTGGAAAGTGCTATCTCCTCAAAATAAAGAAAGAACCAAAATTCACCCCGGATCGCATTCCCAGCTCAGTGTGTTTACTCCAAAGACTGAACACCCCATACTCTCACGTGAGCCCCTGTAGACACTGCTGTCCCCAGGAGAAGCTGGGTCCTGCCTTATCCCTTCTGTTCAGCTCCCAGAAATCTGTACTCAACTAGGTCACCAGAATCAGAACCAGAAAAGGTAATTTTATCCATTGTAAGCTCAGAAAACAGGTTGGCCACCCCGACCAGTAGTTCTTCCTCATTGTCACTTAGATGATAACACGCTTCCTGTCTGTGTTTGGAATCCAGTGGCATTTCCTGGAATTCAACTAACTTCCTCTCTACAGAGAATGGGGACCATTTAGAAACCCAAGCTCCCCAGAATGGAAACCCAGTTATTGACATGTCTTGATACTGCTTCCCTTGAGTATAATTATCCAGTAAAATTATCTCTTTTGCTTCTGGTCAGTAGTACTTGTGGCCAGACATTTGATGTGGGTCACTCTTCTGACCTTTTCTTACGTCCCTTCATTTCCTTGGACCCACACAGCTCTCCTACTCGTTGTCCTCGGGAGAGAGTCTGGTGCAGTGGTTGAGGGCATGAGCTTGATGACAACACTCTATGTAAGTGTGGTCATGGTGAAATAGGCACTGGGGCCCACAGCTGGCGGAGACTGGAAAGCAACTGGCACTATCTATCAAAACTACAAATGCATTGGGGACCAGCAGTTAGCGTAATGGCTATGTCGCTGGACTCCCACGTAGTCCACCGCGGTTTGAGTCCTGAACCCGGTGGCTTAAACTCACGCCGGGCGCATGTGTGTGCGTGCCCAAGATCCCAAGAGGAGAATGGAGGAGAAGGGATTGCAGCGTGGCCATCCCCTCTGGGGGGGTGATTTCTCGCTTTCTATCTCTCTGTCTCTCTCTGTCTGGTGAGCACACACGCCCTATAGCAAAAACCTCTCAAAAAAAAAATAAACCTACAAATGCAGGGGCTCACCAGTGGTGTGATGGTTAAGGGCACTGGATTCCCACATGACCAATCACAGTTCGAGTCCCAGACCTGGCGGCTTTCTTTTTCCCTTTCTCTCTCTCTCTCTGGTCAAATTAATAATAATAATAACAAATGGAATTAAATAAATAATTCTTTAAAAAACTACAAATGCATTTGGCCTTTGATTTAGAAATTCCAGTTTTGGGAAATTATCCCCTAGAAGTGCACACCTAGGAATAAGCATGTACTTAAAAATGTTTGCAGCATTTATACTATTTTAACTGTATTGTATCTTAGTTATATATTCTATATAAGTATACATTAGTTATATTCTAGCTTATATTTATCATACAAAAGATCTGGAAACAACCAACATGACCATCAGTAGACCAGTTAAATTACACAACATTGGCATAACAGAATACGACACAGATCTTCCAAAAATGAAAACACCCTTTATGTAGTATTACCTAGAGAAGATATATATGGAAGATATTATATAAAAGATGGTATTTTTCACAATACGTGAATTGTATTTTACATTTCTGATCTATCTTTTTGTATGCGATATATGCCATGAAAGGCAGCTTAACCTAGGGATTAAGAACACAGTTCTGAAACCAGAAGTCTGGCCTCACCTCCATGTGATCTTGGGAAGTCAGGTAAACTTTCTGTGTGGACACCATCATCTTTAATATGGAGACAATAGCGCCTACCACACAGTGTTGTTGAGAGCATTGGGTGGGATACTATGTATCAAGCACAGCTGGGACAGGTTAGCTACAATTTTGTACCATCAGCTGAATGGGGCAGTGTGTAGGGCTAGCCCAGATCCCACATGACTGACTGTGGTTCAAATCCCATCTCTGGTGGTTTTATAAAATACATCAAGTGTGCGTGTTTGCCCAAACTTCCAGCAAGATGGCAAAATGAAAGAGAAGGGATGGTAGCGTGGCCATAACCCATTGGGGTGTGCTTTTTCCCTCTCCCTCTTTCTCTGTCTCTGTCTGACTTGGGCAAGGCACATTCTCTCTGACCATATTTTTTTTTTATAGACTACAGATTAGTTCATTTTTAACACCTATCATGCCGTGAATTCATAGGGAATAGGTTCCAGTAGCTCAGGCTCCTTTCCATTGGTTCTCACAAAGTGTGCTTCTCTGGGTGGAGCAGGCTGGCGCTTTAGTTGAACCCAGGTACCTTTCTCTTGGGCTTCTTTCTTTTTCTGGTCATTTTCCTTCACATGTTTAGGAAGCTATCTCTGCTCTTAGAATGCTTAATATGCTCAATATGCACATTGATTCTCTTGGCAAGAATCTTGCCCTTAACTTGTTTGTTCAAACAATGCCAACAGCATGCTGGGTAACATTGTAGACTCTTCCAGTTTTGCCATGGTAACATTTGTGGGGCACTCCTTTTTGAACAGTACCTAACCTCTTAATGTCTACAATATCACCTTTCTCGTAGATTCGCATGTACGTTGCCAAAGGAACAATTCCATGTTTTCTAAAAGGTCTAGAGCACATATATTGGGTGCCTCTCCTCCTTCCCTTTGTGTTTTGGTTAATTACTGGAAGATGGCGGTTCCGGCCAAAAGGAACTCTCTGACCATTTTTTTAAAAGAAGAATGAGGGTGCAGGTGTATAATAACATGCAACTTCTATAAGCCTAAGATTCCTCTCTACAATAAAAATTGTATCCAGGGCCCAGCCTGGTGGCACAGGGCCCTGCAGCATACTGAACTGCAATGCTAGAAGCTGCATGGCTGAGTAGCCATAGGTTCAGATCCCTGGCTTGGTTGACCAGAGAGGGCTGGGGAAGGGAGATCAGTGTAATGAGACCCTGTTGATGGTGCCTCACTCTCCTCTCTCTCATGTGTGTGTACACACACATGCTTACTGTCATAAATAAAATAAAAACATTTTTAAAAGAATAAATTTCTTTTTGAAAGCATGTCCACAAGTTAAACATGTCAACACCATGGTGCTGGCCATGGTACGTGCTGAGGAAGTGTGAGGGTCCGCGGCACAACCACACCTGCGCTTTTTTCCAAGCGCCCCAAAGACCTTGATCCTCTCCTCAAACTGCCTGTGTTCCAGGACCCAAGACCGGATTACTAAGGCTGGAAGGGCGAGGCCAGACTGCTGGGCAAACACAGAGCAATGTCCCAACCCGAGGTAAACCTTAGCACTGACAGCAGAAACCGACTGGGTAAGTGGCACCCACTCTCCCAGCCCGAGCCTGGGTTTCCTCATTTGTAAAACAAAGATGATGGCAATATTCATGACCACTATCTTGCAGGGTTGTTGTAAGATCTAGAAACAATGTTTACAAAGTGCTCACACAGAAGAGGTGCTGCATCCCTGGGCATTATTGTGACGAGGAAGATAGGAGGGTCCGGGAGACTTTCAGAAGGGCATCCATTCCCAGCTCCTCCTCCAGAGGAGGAGGACCAGTTGGTGAGTGTTGCCCTCATGTAGCTCCTGGGAAACAGACAGCACTTGGGTTAAGTGGACATGTGATCATGCTCCATGGTGCAAATGGGACAATTTCTCTTGTCACCAGTCAAGAGCTACACTGTGGGTGACCTAAACAAGTGCAGCAACAGTTCTTGTTTTTTCTTTTTAATTTTTTTAGAATTATTTCATTTCTGTTATTATTATTACTTTTTAATTTGTTATAAGGCACATGTGTTCGCCAGAGAGAGAAAGAGAGTGGAAAAGCAAGAAAGCAAGCTGCCAGGTCCAGGACTCGAACCATACGTGGCTATTACTTTTAATTTTTTAAAGTTTATTTATTACTTTCCTCAGAGAAAGAAAATATCCCCAACAATATCTTCATGTAATCTCAGGCAGTCAGGATCAGGGGCACTCACAACTACCTGGCATGTGTAGGCAAATCTAGGACTTGAACTTAGGACCTTCTCATATGGAAGTAGCATCACAGAATATTGTGTCATGTCTGTGCCACTGTGGTGGCCCAGCAACACTTTCTGAGTGCCCATTGTGTGCCAGACATTGTCACTGCCACTAAGGAAACAGCCACCAACAGAAAAGAATGAGACCCTTGTTCTCACAACACCTACATTCCAGTTAGGTGAGGCGGCCATAAACAAATAATCATGAGAATTAGGACCTTTTTGGGGGGGTGCTACTACATGAGATGGCCATGAAGATAAATGGGAGAGCTTGAGTAGCTGGTTTAAGGTTTGACTATGCTGGGGACCAGCAGGTAGTGTGGTTGTTAAGGTGCTAGACACTGCCACATGGCCAACCATGGTTTGAGTCCCAGACCTGGTGGCTTGCTTTCTCACTTTCTCTCTCCCTCTCTGTCTGATTCTCTTTCTCTCTCTCTGTATCTCTCTTTCTGGTCAAATTTTAAAAATCAATGATAACTAATTTTTTTTAATTAAATAATTTTTTAAATTAAATAACTTTTTTTAAAAAAAATTTGACTATGCTATTTTCACACTAAAGATACCCTAATCTCTAGTTCTGAAAAATCGAGGCCCTCAGACGTATTTTTCGTTGAAGGAAAGACGAGTTAGCGGCTGACCAGTTGAAATCCTAGCTCCACCATTAACCAGGACAGTAAGTGGACTGCAAGGCTGTTCAGCATCAAGGTCCTCTCCAGGCTCCACACTGCGGGCTCTCCTGCTCCCGTTGGCCTTAACCACAACACAGATGTGGTATCTTTGTAGAATTAATTGTAGTATCATTTCTATGTCTTGCAGACTTTTCCTTTTTCACTTTCCTTCTTTCTGAAAGCCCTGTCCAACTCTGTGCATTCTGGAGTCTAGTTTTTACTATCCTGGAAGGGAAAGGTTGAATTTTTGGAAAGATGTGGATGTCTATAAAACTAAATAGTAATTGCAAAGTATCTCTTATGAGCCTGAGATGTTTCCCAGATTTTAAAATATCTACTTTTAAATTCATCGTTCTTTTGAAACAGGCAGGAAAGTAAAAAATATCTTCTCTCTTTTATATACTAGTGCCTCAGGGAAAACAGAACTTTATGTAAATAACTGCAGGCGGTAATGTAACCATTTTACAACTAGTCCCTGTAAATTTTTTAGTTTTCCAAGTGACCTAAGAGCAAAGACTGAGACTTTGCCAATTCTGTTCCTTCTCCCTAGCGTACCACCATCCTTTCTCCTCGCTTGCACCTAATTTACCTGAAGAATTTTTTTTTTTTGGAGAGATTTTCACTATAGGGCGCGTGCGCTCACCAGACAGACAGAGAGAGACATAGAGACAGAAAGTAAGAAATCACCCCCCAGGGGGGATGGTCACGCCGCAATCCCTTCTCCTCCAGTCTCCTCTCGGGATCTTGGGCACGCATGCACATGCGCCCGGCATGAGTTTTAAGCCACCGGGTCCAGGACGTGAACCTCAGTTGACTACGTGGGAGTCCAGTGACATAGCCATTACGCTAACTGCTGGTTCCCTACCTGAAGAATTTCTAATTTTCCTTCTGTTGCAGCTGACATATTCCTGTCTTGGGGACATCTTCTACAATCTCTCTCCCAAATTAGGTTAGTTGCTTTCATCTGTGTGATCTTAACAACTGACATCTTCCTCAAACAATGAAATAATCTCTACCACATTGTTTAGAGGAGGAAGAATTGGGGGAGGAGACGGGAATCAAGAGGAAAAAGAAGCAAAACATTTAAGGGACCCCAAAAATGGAAAAGTATCTGTTGATGATAGGTGTATAATACCTTTAACTGGACTAATATACAGAGTATTCAAACTAGGAAAATTCACTTTACAAGCTGTAATGATAGACAATGGTTGAATGAATTAAAAAATTAATTAATTATTAATGTTCTTCTTTACCTCACATGAACAAAATCAGCTAAAAACACGCCCTAGTTTGTAGTGCATTATCACCACTGCTATGTTTGGTCTTTTTTATAATCAGTACAGTCGAGTATCCCTTTTCTGAAATTCTTGGGACCAGAAGTGTTTCAGATTTAGAATTTTTTCAGATTTTGGAATACTTGCATATACATAATGAGACATCTTGGGCATGGGACCCAAGTCTAAACATAAAATTCATTTGTGTTTCACATACACTTTCTACCCATAGCCTGAAGGTATTTTTTTTAAAGAATTATTTTATTTATTTATTTATTTACTTCTTTTCATTTGACCAGAGAGGGACAGAGAGGAGGAAAGAGAAAGAGAGAGAGAGAAAATGAGAAAACAATCCACCAGGTCCAGGACTCAAAATACAGTCGGCCAAGTGGGAGTCCAGTGCCCTTAACCACCATGCCACCTGCCAGCCTTGCCTGAAGGTAATTTTATACAATATTTTTGTACTGAGGTGTTTTGATGGCCACCAGTCACAAGAGGTTAGGTGTGACATCACACTTGTGACATCAGGTCAGTGCTGGAAAAGTTTGGAATTTTAGATCATTTCCAAATTCATGCTTTCAGATTAGGGATGATCAGCCTGGATATTTATCTGTATATATATATTTTTAACAGTACTGCACAATAAAAATATGATGCAAGTCACACATGTAGCTTGAAGTTTTCTAGTAGCTCCATTTTGAAAAGTAAAAGTAACAGGTGAAATATTTTATTTAACCCCGTATAACCAAAAGGTTATCACCTCAACATGTAATTAATTAAAGACCTAATCACATTTCTTTTTTATTTTTTTTTTAATTTTCATTTGTCTGTTTTTGTTAGAGGGCACATGCCCTAGTCAGAGAGCGAGAGAGAAAACAAGAACTCATTCTCTAGCAGGGATGGCCACACTGTAATCCTTTATGTTTCAGTCTCCTGCATGCAACACTTGGCATCATTTTCAAACTGCTGGGTCTGGGACTTGAACCATGCAGTCAGCCACATGGGATCCATGGCTTTAACCTCCATGCCACCTGCCAGCCCCAGTCTACTCACATTTCAAGTGGCCAGTAATCATATGCAGCCAATAGCTACATATCAGACAGCACAGATTTACAGTATAACCAACTCCCATGAAAGGCCTAAAATTTACCATTAACTTCCACAATATCTACTTATAGACTCTTCTCTCAACTGCCTCTTGTTGGCTGGTCTGCCTCTTTGACTAGATTTTGAGTTCTTGGAGGACAGACTACATATAGCATACGGATGTTAATAACTATGCTCCCCAGACCCAGGATTGCAGGAGGACCCTGGGACATTTTTGGGTCAGCAGTATTTTTTACAATAATATTAAGAAAGTATTTGTCAGGGCCAGCAGGTGGTGTGGTGGTTAAGGCTCTGGACTCCCACACAGACAACTGCAGTTCAAGTCCCGGATCTAATGTCCTGCTTTCTTACTTTCCCTCTTGCTCTCACTGTCTGATGAGCACACACTTCCTGCAACAAATTAAGAAATAATAATAGTAGTAACAATAATAAAATTAAATAAATAGTTCTTTGAAAACAGAAATGACTTGTCTTTTCCACTGTGTTGATGTATGCACAGTTTACAAAAGCAATGGTGTATAAAACTGCTGGTACCGTAACACAAGGCAAGGCAATGGTATCAAACTGATCAAACTGTACTAACAACCATTGTCATCTGCTATGCACTTTCCCCCCCCCAGAGGGTGCATAAACTTACCAGAGACAGGGAGAACCCCAATGGGGCATGGTCATGCCACAATTCTTTTTCCTTCATTTTTCCATCACTTCAGGATTTGGAGACCCCATACACATGTATGCCAGGCATGTTTTTCAAGCCACCAGGACCAGGATTGGAACCACCATCCATCATGTGGGATCTGGGTCCTTAAACTACTGCACCACAGGGCCAGCACCATATTTGGTTTTACTTTTTAAAATTGAGTTTTACAGAACCAGCAGATAGTATAATGGCTACGTTGCTAGACTCCCACATAGTCGACCGTGGTTCAAGTCCTGGACCTGGCAGCTTAAAACTCAGGCATGTGCGCGTGCATGCCCAAAATCCCAAGAGGAGAATGGAGGAGAAGGGACGGCAGCATGGCCATCCTCCCCTAAGGATGATTTCTCACTTTCTGTCTCTCTGTCCCTCTAGTTACTGTATGTTCCCTTATAGCAAAAATTTCTCCTGAAAAAAAAAAATGAGTTTTACTTTAAAATTTCCTTGATAAAGCAGTAAGATTTACTGATTTCATTAAATCTTGATTCCTGACTACTTGACTTTGTAAAGTCTGTGAGACAAGCAGAGAACTTGCATGAAACGCTTCTGCTACAGAGCAAAGTGCAGTGGTTGGTTGTCAGACGAAGCGCTTGCACAATTGCTTTAGTTGTGAGCAGAACTGGTCCCTTTGTTTCTCGTTGCACCATTTTTTACTTGAAAGAACAATTGACAAACAAGCTATGGTTATTCAGACTTGGGGATTTATTGGACATTTTCCCAAAATAAACTCGTTGCTCGAAAGACATCTGACAATATTTGTTACTGTAAGAAAATTTAGCGTTCAAGTGGAAATTCAAATTTTGAAAAACTTGTATTCACTACCATAAGTTTCACAGCTTCTCAATAATTAAGACTTTCTGAAGAGATCAGGGTGATACTAACAAATGTGGGTTTTTCTTAATTATTGTGTAATCAAGTAGCAACACTTAGAAGTCAGTATTTTCCAAATGACCAATGTATCATATTAGAAAATTCATGTGTGAGTAAAAGATCAAAGTACACAATGTGGATTTTAATGTAACAGAGAGCAAGATGCTTATTGATATGGTCTCCAATTTTACATTTCAACTAACCTTTAATAAACTACCACTTATTAAGTTTTGCTATTGTATCAAAAAGATTATCCACAATCATTTAAAAAGGCTACTAAAGTACTCCTTTTTCCAATTGCACTAGTTTTACTTGGTTCTGTTTTGCCTTTTTTTTTTTTTTAAGAATTATTTGTTTATTTTCTAATTTGACCAGAGAAGGACAGAGTGAGAGAGAGTGAGAAAGCCAGCCACCAGGTCCTGGACTTGAACGCTTGTCAGCCATGTGGGAGTCCAGTGCCCAAAACCACCACACCACCTGCTAGCCCCAATTCCCTTTTGCTTCTAACAGAAATGCCTGGGTCTAGGTAATGTATACCAGAGATGTATTTATAGCTCATGGTTATAAAGGGCCAAGGTCAAGGGGCTGCAGCTGTGAGGGTCTTCTTGCTGGGAGGGACTCTGCAGAGTACCAAGATGGCACAGGACATCACAGGACACAGCGGAACAAGAGCAGAACAAGCCTGTGTCTTGGTCTCCTTCCCTCTCCTTCCGAACCCACCAGGATTCAAGCACAAGGGCCCCACCCTGATGACTTTCATCCTAATTCCAAATGAAGGGTCAGTTTGTTTCAAGAACAGCAAAGTAAAACCAAGAAATGGTTTCTGGGACCAGCAGCTAGCGTAATGGCTATGTCGCTGGACTCCCATGTAGTCGACGGTGGGGGCTTAAACTCACACAGGATGCATGTGCGTGCGTGCCCAAGATCCCGAAAGGAGGATGCAGGAAAAGAGATTGTGGCGTGCCCATACCCCCTGGGGAGTGATTTCTCGTTTTCTGTCTCTCTGTCTCTGTCTTTCTGGCCAGCGCATGCGCCTTATAGCAAAAACCTCTCCAAAAAAAAGAAAATAAAAAAGAAATGGTTTCTATGAAAGGAAGCTAAAGAGACATAACAACTGAGTATCATCTGGGAGCTTCTTTTAGTAAAACGACAAAAAATATTCAAGTGTCGGTTTGGAAGAATCTGAATAAAATCTGTAGATTAGAAAATAACATTGTCTCCGTGTTCATTTCTTGATTGTGATCGTTATGTAATGGTTATGTAAGAGCGCGTTCTTGTTTTTAGAAAACACTCACTGAATGGGGGAAAAGATGTCATTTCTACAATTCACTTTCGAATGGTTCAGGAAACAAAGTGAGAGTGAGAGGAGAGACAATGTGGTGAGATGCTAATATCTGGGATCTGGGAGGCACGGATTCAGAAATCCTTTGTATTCTATGTGCAACTTCTCTGTTCGGAAATATGTCACAACGAGGAGCTGAAGAAAGTTTATGAGTGAATCTTCTTCTAATAACTCCACCTTCCTCAGCTTCTAGATTTAGGCACTAGAAGGATTAAACGAAGGGAAAAAAAGAAATTCTCCTAGTGATTATTATGTCTTTATATCGCATTAACAGCACGTGCTAACAGTGTCTCCAAAAGTCACTTCCCCTTCTGGTTTTCCTTAAAAGGGCCGTTGGAGCCCAGTAATTGAGGTTTTCATTACATGAACTCTATGATTTTGTTTCTACTGTGACGTGCGCAAAAGAGGCTCATTCGTCAGTGTTTGACACTGAACCTGCAGAGAGGAGGGTCATTATAAAACTACTCTCTTAAGAGAATGGGGGGAGACACCCTCGGTGCAGTGGTACCCTCTCTGGGCCATCCGAGCTGGTTTCCAGGAAAGGTGCAGGTCAGCTGCTCCCCTCTACCCATATAGGCGCTCGGCAGAGGCGAGAGGGAAGGAGGCGGGACCCTGCATCGGTGGTTCTTCACTCCACTTCTCTGGTCTGAAGTGCATCGTCTGTGGCTTGTGGTTTCCGTGCTTTGAGACTGAAAAAGGAGCCTGGGCCTTCTAGGATTGGCTGGAGATGTGTGTGGTTTAGAGTCTAGCCCTCTGTATAATTAGAAGCAGATCATGGGAGCGAGGGCTTTTTTTAAACACGCCTTGGGTCTTAACATTTCAATTCTGCAAAAGACAGCCTCGTCGGGCTCCCCCTAGTGGTCTCGAGGTAGATCGCCTTGAGCAGGGCAGCCATTGCGTCCCTGATTGCGGCGCCCTTGTTTAGGAAAGGGTATGAGTGGTGATTTTCTATTTTAAGAATAACCAGCTAAGGCATTATAGTTATTCTAACCCGAGTCAAGGACAGTAACGTCTAAAGAAGGTAAAGCAATCTTCTAAGGTCTCAGAGTAACTAAAGGGCCGAACCAGGACAGGAACGTTGGTCAACAGACCCCAGTCCAGAGCCGTACCCAAGACATCTTGAGGACAAACCCACTGCTCACTCAGACCTAATATGATTGCCAAAGCCATGCTGTAGAATAAAATGCAATGATCTTACTCTCTTAACCTTGCCACACCTGCAGAACCCGTCAGACCCTGCCCAACACACCCCCTGGATGACTCCTGTGCCTTTAGCCCTGCTTCTAAAGGGCACAGCGTGCATCATAGCAGACACTACATCATGCATCTCTGTATGTCCTTATTGTCTGTCTGCCATATTAGAACATAAGCTCCATAAAGGCGTATTTTCTTGACTGCTATCTCACCAGCACCTATCACATGGTAAGTGACCCTATTGGCTTTCACGGCTACTGCATCAACTTGCCACAAACTTGATGGCTTAAAACAATAGAAATGGATTCTCTTACAGTTTGGGGGCCAGAATTTCAAAATCAGTTTCACTGGGCCCAAATCAGGGTGCCAACAGGGTGAGGTTTCCTCCAGGAGCTCTAGGAGAGATGCATTCTTTGCCTCTTCCTGTTTCTGGTGACCACCAGAATTCCTAAATTTGTGGCTGTCATTCCAGTCTCCAAAGCTAGCATCTTCAGTCTGTCTCTGCTCCATGGTTCACATCACCTACTCTTCCATGTTTAGGACCAAATCTCCCTCTGCCTCTCTTTTCTAAAGTGTCTTATGATGGCATTTAGGGCCCTTCAAGATAATCCAGCCTAGGGAACCAGCAGTTAGCGTAATGGCTATGTCACTGGGTTCCCACGTAGTCGACCGCGGTTCGTGTCCCGGACCCGGTGGCTTAAAACTCACGCCGGGCGCGTGTGCGTGCGTGCCCAAGATCCCGAGAGGAGAATGGAGGAGAAGGGATTGCGGCGTGGCCATCCCCCCTGGGGGGTGATTTCTCGCTTTCTGTCTCTATGTCTCTCTCTCTGTCTGTCTGGCGAGCGCATGCGCCCTACAGTGAAAATCTCTAAAAAAAAAAAAAAAAAAAGATAATCCAGCCTAAACTTCCCAAGGACTCTTTGCAAATAAGGTAACATTACCCACCCAGGGGTTGGATCCTGATATCTTTCAGAAGGGGGCAGAGGGCCTTTGAGTCTACCCCAGTGCCCAAGGCATCATGGCCAAATAATTGTATCATCCCACATATCTAATTATATTTTTAATTATTTGTTTTATTTTATATTATTATTATTATTTTTTATTTGACCAGAGAGAGATGAGGGAGGGAGTGAGAAAGCAAGCCTTTAGGTCCAGGATTCAAACCATGGTTGGACATGTGAACCCAGCTTCTCAACCACCACACCACCTGCTGGCCCCACCCATTGATTTTATACCACTTGAAAACTTGTTTTGAAGGCTAATAATGTCACGGAGAAGTGTACTGGCAAACATCGGGGAGTCTTCAGCTCCCTCCCTGGACTAGCTCCTCCTAAAAAGCTTTCTCTTTCTTTATTCAGACAAAATAGGTTTGAAAAACACTAAAAATTGCAGCCAAACCCATAGCATCTCTTTATAACTATTGTGATGCATGTGTGTAACATGGATAGTTTTGCTGAGCTCTTCTTTGAATAGTGGTTTCCACAAGAGTGGGAAGCATCTTCCCCACAGATTCACCACCACCCCCTATTTCAAGCATCACCTGGAAAGGCCCATTGACCCTTATTCCCTGAGCATGAACCAGAGCAAGACCCCAGCTGGAGGGGTCCTGGACACCAACCCTACCAGTAGCCGCTTGCCTTCATGCCTTCACGAAATCTAACTTACAAAAGGGAATATGGAAAGCTGAAGAAACCTTTATGGGGCAGACATCTGAGAAACAAATGTGTTGACCACGTACAATGTGCCTGGCACTTTGCAGGGAGTCTTCTGCCAGTATTTCATTTGATATCTTCAATATTCCTGTAAAGTAAGTTTTCTCTTTTCTACAAATCAGGAAATGGATGACCATAAAGATTAAGCAATTTCCTGTGGTCAGACAAATAGCCTGTCAGAGTGAACTCAGGCACACTGACTCCAGGGCCCCTCTCCCAGCCTACACAGGAGTCTCATGGGCAGCAGTGTTTTTGTGGTTCCTACTTACGTATGCGCACAATGACCTCTCTTCATTCTACCCGATTCTAGACATTGCAGGGATACAAAGAGATCAAAGACTGATCCTTGTTTTCCAGGATGTACCCACGAAGTTGGTTGGAAAAGGCATAGTCAGATAGTGAATATCTTTGCGGAGTTGGGGTTGGGGCCATTACTGAAAGAGAGCATGAAGGGGTTTCAAAGAGCTGGTCATGTTCCTTGTTCTGATGCTGGCTTCCACAATGTATGAAACTCCATTTCTGCACACCTGTGATTTATGCATTTTTCTCAGCATATATTATATTTCAGTCACTTGGTGGCCCTTTGGCTTAGATCAAGTGTTTTATAAGGAAAAAGGCATAAAATAAAGGCATAAATTCAGGACTCTGCAAAAGGTAGGGGCAGCCCAAAAAGGTCCCATGGCACTCTGTCTTACAGCCCTAGACGTCCAATCTTCTGACTAATTGCCTCACTGTTTAACAGCTAGGAGGTAGAAGGCTGACAGAAATTTTTTTAGGGTTTTTAGTATCAAAATTCTCAAGATAGGCCCACCTCCAACTTAATTTGGTTACAAAACAGAGTTAAACAACTTAAATAGCATTCCAAAATGTTGCCCATAGGGGTTGACCCAAAGACAATGAATCTATTATCATTTAAATCTGAAAAACCCTGTACTAAATAAATAGATTCGTTTTTAGTACAGCAGAACTAGTCAGAGCCTTTATATGAGTCTCCAAGAGGAAAGTATATTTTGCATTTCCTCCCAACTTATTTTACTATTGGAAGACCTTTTTTCTTTTTTCTTTTCTTTCTTTTTTTGGGGGGGGTTTCGTTATAGGGCGCGTGTGATCGCCAGAAAGAGAGAGACAGAGAGACAGAAAGTGAGAAATAACCCCCCAAAGGGGATGGCCACACCACAATCCCTTCTCCTCCATTCTCCTCTCGGGATCTTGGGCACGCACGCACATGCGCCCAGTGTGAGTTTAAGCTGCCGGGTCTGGGACACGAACCGCAGTCGACTCCATAGGAGTCCAGCGACATAGCCATTATGCCAACTGCTGGTCCCGAAAGACCTTTTTTCTTTCTTTCTTTTTTTTTTTTTTTTGAGAAATTTTCACTGTAGGGCACGTGCGCTTGCCAGACAGAGAGAGACATAGAGACAGAAAGTGAGGTGAGACCCCCCAGGGGGGATGGCCACGCCACAATCCCTTCTCCTCCATTCTCCTCTCGGGATCTTGGGCACTCACGCACACGCGCCCGGCGTGAGTTTTAAGCCACCGGGTCCGGGACACGAACCGCGGTCGACTACGTGGGAGTCCAGCAACATAGCCATTATGCTAACTGCTGGTTCCCAGACCTTTTTTCTTAACACTTTCAGTAGTAATGATCTAAGGAACCAATTTGGGGAGCTGCTATAGTAGCATTTTGATTTAAAGATTCAGTTCAGCCAAAGATACAGATACTGAAAGTCATGTGTTAAAGAATTCCTTGAAGAGGAAAAAAAATTTTTTTCTTTAGGATCTTCTAGATTTCTCCCACTGTCTATCAGCCAACCAGGAGAGGCATTTCAGAGAACAGATAAAATATCCCATAACCTAGCTATCTAGATAAATGATAAGGGACAGGGAGTGGTTGAGCAGAGCGGAGGAGAGTTGGAATATAAAAAGAAAATGTGATTGTGACTTGAGTTTTAGATTATCTTCAAATGTCTCTTCATAAATTAATACTTTTATGTGGGCCAGCTCAGTGGTGCATCAGGAATGCATTGCTCAATGGAGGATAGGTCCACAGACAATCTTAAATTCAGACCCCTGGTTGATCTGTATGTGTTAGGCACACACACCCATGCTCCTGGCTGGCTAGGAAAGCTGGTGGGGTGGGGCATGGGTTGTGGGACTGGGTGGGGGGAGCAGAAAAGGGGATTGCAGCATGAGACCTCACTGAAAGTTCCTTCTCTCTCTTTCTCTCTCCATGAAAGAAAGAAATTTTTTTTTTTTTAATTCTTGATTTCAATCAGTTATTACCACCAAGCTCATTTGGTTAAACACAAAGATTATTTACAATGAGGGCTTTCTCTTCGAAACCAGGAATGGATGACTGTGGGCATCAGGGAGAAGCTGGGACCAGACATCTGGATGCCGCCAAGGCACCCATGATCCCTCAGTTCTCCTTTACTCTTCCCTTTCCCTGTAGACTTTTTTTTTTGTTTTGCTACTCAATCCACAAGTCAACCAATATGGCACCAACAGTTAGTGAGTTTGTCCTGTCACCTGGCCTGAATTCTAAGCTCCTGAGGAAGAGGTGTGGGTCAAACTACGAGGCAATAAAAGAAAGAAGGAAGGAAGGGAAAAAGACAGTTTTTGATGACCTGGTACATTTCAGATCACCAGAATCACGATCCAGATACCAGCTCTCCTCTACTGACCTGTGGACGTGTCCCATGGAGGCGACACTGCTGGCCGTGAGGGTCATCTCTGAAAGTCATTTTACCTGAAGAGCAGAAGAGTGTACATTTTAAAAAATTATTTGTTCCTTTCTCCTAAAGTTTGAGTCTATGAAGGGACTATTGGTTCGTTAACAATATTTGTTTGTGGAAACTGGCTATTTGCAATTCCAGATTTCAGTTGTTTTCAGTTCTTAATCGGCTTCATATTCAGTGTCACCGTTTTGGAAATGGATTGACTTCAGAAGTATTTTTCCCTTGCTTTAGAGATTTTTCACATTGGCCCAAATGGGTTTTTATTTTCCATTTTAATTTATACTGTATAAATACGATGTTGGTCTTCTTTGGAGTTAACAGTTTCACTGTGCAGATGTTTCTTGAAAGCCTTTTCAATTCATAGTGTTGGTTTTAAAAAAAAATTATTATTATTATTAAGCCTGGCTGCCTGCCATTTAAAAAAATATATATATCCATTATGCCTAGAACTGTAAGATTTTTCTTTCTTTCTTTCCCCACCCCCAGTCAGCTACACAACTTAGGATTCAAGATGTCATAGTGCCATCTTGTGGTCAACCACCAAAAACACAGCAAAAAGTCGTCATGGTGGGATGGAGGTGACCTAGTTCATTCTCCCACAAGTATTTCTTAATTTGCTTTATTTGCTTTTTATTTACCATTTGGCTCAAATCACTGTAGATTCCCAGGTTGTTTTGTTTCACAGGAAAGATTCAACTTTGCCTCCATAGAAAGGATAAACAAGCTGTGTTCTGGAAAGGAAAGAAGGGACATAACTCTTGCTTTTGGCTTTTATTGAGCTCCTTGTAAAAACAGTATCATGCAAGTTACTTGGTAATGACTTCGAAAAAAAAAATCAAATTTTTTTCTTAAAAAAATCTATAAAAAGTAATGAATCTAAATGGGGTTTCAGTCATTATTCTAAATCCAAGCTTTTGGAAATTAATTGATGGTTTATTTACTTCACTTATGTAGTATTGAAATAAAATATATATAAATAATAACCTTCCAACCTTTATCTTCTCTCCTTAACTGGTGTCAGTTAAGATAAACTTTGCTTCTACCATTCTTGACTTTTTTTTTTTTCAGTTTTTTTGTCATGGAGCACATGCACTCACTGGTGAGAGACAGAGGGAGGGAAAGTGAGAAATCACCACTGGGGGGGACGGCCATGCCACAATCCCTTCTCCTCCATTATCCTTTTGGGATTTGGGGCACACATGCACACACCCCAAGTGTGATTTTCAAGCCGCTGGGCCTGGGACTTGAACCATGTTGCCTATGTGGGAGTCCACACCACCGGCTAGCCCTCATTCTTGCTTTTTAAAAGATAAATGTACAGGGCTGGCTAGTCATGCGGTGATTGTGGTGGCTGGGATCCCACAGGGCTGGCTGCACGGTTTGAGTCCCAGACCCAATGGCTTGGGGGACATGCTGGGCGTGTGTGTGTGTGTGTGTGTGTGTGTGTGTGTGCCCAGAATCCTGAGGGGAGAAGGAAGGAAAGGAGACTGTGACACGGCCACCCCCGCAGGGAGTGTTTTCTTACTTTTCCTCTCTTTCGCTCTCTCTTTGATGAGGGCACACATCCTGTAGCAGGTTAATTTAAAAAAAAAAAAAAGAGGAAAGAAAAATACAATTACAGTGACCAAAATTCCTGCTTACCAGAAGTTTTGCATGACCGAGAGGAAAAATATGCTTGTGTTATACATGTGACATTAAAAGAGCAAGACTCCAGGGAACCAGCAGTTAGCGTAATGGCTATGTCGCTGGACTCCCACGTAGTCCGCCGCGGTTCGTGTCCTGGGCCCGGTGGCTTAAAACTCACGCTGGGCGCGTGTGCGTGCGTGCCCAAGATCCCGAGAGGAGAATGGAGGAGAAGGGATTGTGGCGTGACCATCCCCCCTGGGGGGTGATTTCTCGCTTTCTGTCTCTATGTCTCTCTCTGTCTGTCTGGCGAGCGCACGCGCCCTACAGTGAAAATCTTTCAAAAAAAAAAAAAAAAAAGAGCAAGACTCTAGGGCTCAGCCACAGTGGCACAAGTGGCAGGGTTCTGCCGTTCAAGATTAGAGCCGCACAGAGGCCTAGGTTCTGTTCCCAGACCAACCTAAACAGGCTGGGCGTGGTGCCCCATGGCTGTGCCCCTAGCTAACTAGGAGACTGGGCAGGAGAAACTTGACGTGTCGGACACCATCCGAAATACCTTCCTCTCCTTCCCACCCTCTCTCTCTCTCTCAAAAAAGAAAGTGCCCAATTAAATGTAAGGTATGTGTGATCCTGTCTAACACACTGATGTGAATGTCTACATGAGTGTTCATGTCTACACAAAAGTGCACACATGTCTGTGTGAAGGTCCATGTGGAGGAGCATGCAGATACAGATATGAACCCAGAAAGAAACATACATATGGAAACATACATTCTCTCTGCTTCATAGCATTATAACTAATATTTATTTTCTTACATTTGTCTCCTTTTTTTTTTTTTTTTGAGAGATTTTTGGTATAGGGCGCGTGCACTTGCTGGTGAAACAAAGAGAGATAGAGAGACAGAAAGTGAGAAATCATCCGATGGCCATGCTGCAATTCCTTCTCCTCCATTCTCCTCTCAGGATTTTGCACATGCATGCACATATGCCTGGCATGAGTTTAAGTTGCCGGGTCCGGGACTCGAACCACTGTCAAGCAATGTAGGAGTCCAGCAACGTAGCCATTATGCCTTCTGCTGGTTCACATTTTCTATCTTTTCTTACTTAAATATGTATTAGAATTATAATCAGGGAAAAGTAATCAGGACTTTTTTAAGGATCAAGGTTCTGTTTTTATGTAAAATAACTCCATTTGAGGAGAACAAAGAAATATGAAAAAAAAAAAATCCTGTAAGTGAGAGGCACAGAAATGTCCTGAGGTGAGAGAACCTGAATGAATCTTAGAAAAAGAGCAGTCCTTCAGGAAGAATTGAAATGCTTAGGATTCAAGGAGCATAAAGGGCTGGCCTGTCTCCTAGGCACCTTCTCTGTGGAGCTAAGGAGGTCTCTCTGTGGTGTGTGGGGCCAGTCTACGGAGTAGCAGAGGTTGGCCAAGGCCTTGGGAGAAGCTGTGAAGGAGTTTTAGTGTATCTAATTACTTACTCACTTGCTGATGTATGCCAGGTGCTCTTCTAGTATCTCGACATATTAATTCTACTCCTCGCAATTCTAGGAGTCTATAGAGGTGACAAAAAATGGGAGCTGGAGAAATGAAGCAACGCTGGTGGAGCTGGGATTTAAACTCAGTTCTCAGGCCACCTGGTGGTGTGCAGGTTAAGGCAGGTGGATCTCACATGGGCAACAGCACAGATGAGTCCTGAACCTGGTGGCTTAAAGACGTGTGGGTCAGGTGTGCATGTATGCCCAAAATCCTGAGAGGAAAATGCAGGAGAAGAAATTGCAGCATGGCCATCCCCCTAGGGGGTGATTTCTCACTCTCTCTCTCTCTCTCCCCCCCTCCCTCCCTCTCAGAAAAGTGAACACATGTTATGGCAAAACTAAAAAAAAAAAAATTAAATATAAAGTAAACTCAGTTTTCTTGGGCTCTAAATCCCTTGTTCTTCACAATACACCTGCCTCTCACCATCCATTCCAGCAAGTGAAAAACTGAATGCAGACTTCTAGTGACCCAGATCTCCAGAATAATAAGATCAAATTCCTTTAAGAGTCATTGAAAAATATCCTGAGGAGGAATCCTTGCCAAGTGCCCTTCAAATTCCACTGTCATGGTGAATGCCTTCATTCCTCTTGCACCTCCTCTTCTGTGTGAGGGAAGGCTGTCTGCTCTACTGCCCAGGAAGGAGTGGTGTGGGATGCTCACTTCCATTTCCTGTCTTCGCCCTCACTCCCCTGGTGCCTAGGCAGAGCAGCCTTCTAAGTGGTGCTGTTGGATTATACTAGTCAAAGGGCAGGACCTCTGCACCGTGAAGCCAACACACAGGAGGCTGTCAGGCCTCTCCTTGTTAATAAGTGAATACGAACATCACATACTATTTAAACTAAATTAGCTGATTCTAAAGTTCAAAATAAGACTGACAAAGAACATTCTGAAAAAAGAATACTTAGCAGATTTTTCCCAAAGCAGAATTTCAAGTATATCATAAAGTTACAGTCATTAAAACTGTGTAGTGCTGGGGCTAGCCCACAGCCTAGTGGTTAAGGAGCTGGATTCCACGTGGTTGATTCAGAAGTGTGAAATCTGGTGTCCTAGAGTCAGAGGTGTGGAAAACATGCCAGGCATGTGTGCTTGTGTGCCCAAAATCCGAAAAGTAAAGAAATAGAGGAGAAAGGATTGTGATCTGACTGTTCTCCATGAGGGGTGTCTTTTCCCTCTTCCCAGCCCTGGTCAGGTACATGTGCATGTGTCCCAAGTCTCAACAGGATAAAGAAATGGAGGGGAAGGGAATGCAATGTGATCACAACCCATTGGAGGGTGCTTTCTCCTATTCTCTCTCTCTCTCTCTCTGACAAGGTAATGGGCTCTCTGACAAATTTTAAATTAAAAAAAAGATAAAATAATGATAATGGTCTTATCTTCAATTTTGGAAGCAAGATATAAATCTCTTAGGACCCATTTTTACCTTTAAATTCTCCACTTTTTTGTGCTTGAGCTTTCTTCCTGAGCTCCAAATATCAAAAACAGTTGATAGGACCTGTATATGGAGTAATGGTTACGTCACTGGACTCCCACATACCTGACCACGGTTCAAGTCCCAGACTGGGCTAACATGCCGGGTGCGTATGCATGCATGCTTAAGATCCCGAGAAAAGAATGAAGAAGGGATTGTGTCATGGCCATCCTCCCAGGAAGGTGATTTCTTGCTGTTTCTCTGTCTCTCTGTCTCTATCTCTCTCTCTCTCTCTCTGGTGAGCACACATGTCCTATAGCAAAAACCTCTCAAAAAAAAAAAAAAAGCTGAGAGTTGTTGCACATTAGGCTTCTTGTTTAAAGGCACATAGCAATATTAGGATGTAAACATTCTTATGATCTTCATTTATTAAATGGGAAGCAACGACTCAAAGTGGTCAAATGACTGTTGCAGAATTACACAAAGCTACAAAGTAGAGAGGTGGAAATTCTACCAGTGTGATCTGACACCCAAGCTCTTCCTCTGTCTCCGTGTTGAGCAACTTCCTAATTCTCTCTCTACTGTTCTTCAGCACTCACTGAGGCTCTCATCACTTCATTTGTTGGTCCTCCTTCCTGCAATGTTAACTATCACAAGTTCTGGGACCAGCAGGTAGCATTATGTTATGTCACTAGACTCTCATGTAGTAGGTCACAGTTCAAGTCCCGGACCCAGCAGCTTGAAACTTACACCAGGCACATGTATGTGTGTGCCCCAAATCTTGAGACTGGAGAAGGGATTGCAGCATGGCCGCCCCCCCGAGGGGTGATTTCTTGCTTTTTGTTTCTCTGTCTCTGTCTCTCTGGAGAGCGCAGGCATCCTATAGCAAAAATCTCTCAAAAAAACAAACAAAAAAAATCACAAATTCCTCTGGCTCTGGGGTCTATGAATTCTAGTAATCACAATCCTGGCTGTACCCTGGTCTCTGAGATTTCAAAGGTGTTTTACCAATGCCCAGAAAGCCCACCAGACTCTTATAACTGGCCTGGAATGGGGTCCAGGAATCAATGCTTTTTAGCTCTCGTTTCTACTCATGAGCATCTGATTCATCTTCGAACCCCAGGGCTTGGTAAATACTCACTAAATATTTGTTAAATAAATAAACAAACAAGCCTTAAGCTAAGGTAGAAGCCAAAACTTAGTTTAGACAGTAAAACCATACAGCCAGATGGGAGCTCTGTACAAATGCAGAGTCATGTCGATCTCTTCCTGGGACACTGGAGAAGGAAGCCACATCCCTGTAACCCAGTCTGGGACCCACACAATGGAAAACTATAAATAGCAGCCTGAGTCACATGAGGGTTATGTAATATAAGGGTCACAGAACTCGCTGCCTTTATCACTCAGGCTTAACTTGCACTGAAATGGAAACTCAGTTGATGCCCTCAGTATTAGCTTCCCAGAAGATGAAGGTCTCCCTGTGTTTGTCCAGACCATGTACTGGTGGGTATTCGAGGCCAGGTGCTGGGGCCCTTCCTGCTAAGGAATTTCCAGAAAACGAGGAGGCAATTTCAGCAAAAGAATTATTTTTATCTGCGAAGAGAAGACCAGCATGTCCTCTGATGGAGTGAGAAGGAAGTAGATCCAGGTGTTTCAGACCCTTGCGAGTGCCAGCTCCCAAGCTTGGCGAGGAAGCAGGCTGCACGAGTGTAGACAGTGGTTTTCCCCAGTAGACATTCACTGAAAACCTTCTGGGTAATACCCAAATCCACTTGGTGCCATTGAACTCTATAAAGCAATAGGGGACTCACTCTGCCTGAGAAAGGGACCCAGCACTAACTCTGAACACGCAATTGATTCTTACTTGTGGATCAGTGAAGGGGAGCTTTGCAACAAATTTTCCTAGGAGCAAAAGGGTAAGTAGCAAAGGCAAAGATAAGCACCCATATTCTCATTTTTCCTTCAATGTGTAACTGGCCCTTATTTTCCAGCCCCATTTGCCATTCGGTATGGTGTGTGAGTGGCGATGGGACATAAGCAGAAGCAAGAGGGGCCGTGTCCAGACCTAGCCATGCACACTTCTCCAAGTTTTCTCTACCTTGTGTATGGTTGGATAGCTTGAGATATCCCCTGAGACAATTCTAGGAACTATGGATTGAGGATGCTACAGCGCCATCAGCCTTGATCCCTGAATGAGTTCCTGAAGGAGAGCCATCCTGCCATGCTTTGCTTGATACTGTCAGAAGAGCAAGAAATAAATCTATATTGTCTTTGAGCCATTGTATCTCCTAGAATCTATTTCCCACAGCAGTTGGCCTTCCTGGTTTAATTATATAAATTACTAATATTATTACTATTTAATTTACTAGGGCATGTACTCACTCGAGAGAGAGAAGGAGAGAAGAACAGAGAGAAACACCACCACCACTCCAGGGGCAGGGAGATAGTCATGCTGCAATCTCTTCTCTGTTTCTTCTTCTGGGATTTTGGGCATGCATGCACATGGGCCCAATATGTTTTCGAGTGGATGGGTCTGGGGTTTGAACAGCTTAGTTGACCATGTGGGATCCAGCCACCTTAACCACCACACCACCAGCTGGCCTACTTATATACATTATTAACATGTCGCTGCACTTTGACAACTAAGACAAAAACCTCTTCTTTGCTTTGGAAGAAAAAAATCATCTCTTAAAATGACCTACCTAAAAACTTTGCCAGCCTGCCTTTGTCCCCAGAGTCCCTGGAAGGTGATAAGCTCAGCAATCTATTACTCTCAAGCCAGGAGTGGAAGTTTGCAAGGATTATCTTGTTATTTCCGATGTAGATGAGGCAGTTTCCCCAAACTCCATCTGAAAACAGACACACCAAGCAAGGGCATTAGTAAAGGTGTACACTAGAGGAATTTTATTTCCTGTAAAATTCACATTACATAACAGATGATTTTCTAGGACAGTTGAACAAAATTGAGATTTGTATGAACTTACTTATACATCAAGATGAAAAAGAATCTCTTTAAAGATCTCTCTGCAGTTCAAATCATCACAATTCACTTTACCTACCTATGTACTTTTTGAATTATGATAGATTAAGATTTCTTTCTTTCCTTGTTTTTTTTTTTTTTTAATTGCCAGATGGTGAGTGCATTCACCAGAGACAAAGGGGGAGAGAGAGAGAAGAGGAAACACCCCTAATGGGGCATGGTCATACTATAAGCCTCTCTCTTCCATTTCTCCTTTCTAGATTTTAGGCACGCACACACATGCACACGCACACGTGCATTTGCTGGTGTGTTTCTCAAGCTACCTTGGGCAGATTCCAAATGCGTGGACAACCACATGGGATGTGGTTCACTTAAGCACTAGGCCATGGACCTGACTCAGTCAATACTTCTTTTAGTGAAGCACAGCCAATATTTTGCAGAAGTTATTAGTGATTTCATTGAGGCATGAGAAAGGGCAGAATGGAGGGAAAAAAAAACTTTAAATGAAAATGAAAAATAATCTTCAGTCTAGACATAAATACAGCATAAAGGATCTTGGGCAAGAAAATGGGCAAAGAGTACTTGATGCACAGATTAGTGGAAGAACTCGCTATTGGTGGAGTCAATGAGATGCTTTCTGAAAATGACAAATGGGGGTTCTTCTGCTGGCATGTATAGTCTAGGTGAATGGCAGTCAGGACCCCCACTGATACTTCTTCACCTCTAACTAGAAGACAGCGAGGGGCAGCAAGTGTGGTGGTAAAATAACTATAGGGAAGTCCTCCAACAACAAAATCTACATACCATAAATTCTCCAAGTATGTGGGGGACAGTAAGCTTTGAAACTCTGGATGCTGACAGGAAGGAAGGGGCATATTCAGGGAAGACGAAGTCTCTCTGTCCTCAGTGTTTGAGAGATTTGGCACAGTCTACGGACCTTACTTCAACCTGACCATTCTAGAAACTTTGTATAATTCTCTCTTCAGCCATCGGTCCAATCTGAACTCAGTGACTTTGGAAAGCTTCCCAACAAGCCTGTCAGCAGGGTTTCATATACTGTTCAACAAGGAAAAGCAGTGTAGTTATGGCCTTAGAGCAGTAACCACTAAATTCTCCATTGTCCTCCCTATGGATGAAATACCACTGAAGACAGGACGTAATCTATGTGTATTTATTTATTCATGCAATGTGTGTGTGCACACTACTGTAATAACATATCATATATGATACAAAACATTTTCAATAAAAGAAATATTAAAAGAATACAGGAAAAGAAAATATAAAGTTTGGTTTTTGTGTCTGATCTGGATTGTCTCATACATTCCTTGTTAGACACCACTGCCCAAAGTCCTGGTCCTAGAATAGAGACCTTGGTCACCAGAGTGATCATGGTTCAAAGAGATGAAACACTCTTGACCTGTTCTTTAGCTACAATAATTGATATCTTCACAGAGCTGTCTCTAAATGGTGTCTAAGTTGAAAGTGTGGACTGCAGGTTACCTAATAATGCTGTACTTGAAGTCTGTTGCCTGAGTAACCAAATGATGTAAAAATGGAGCCCCGTAGGGGATAAACCATGTTTTATTTATCTCATCTCTCTCTAGGGTTAGCAGGGTGCCCTGGGGGACATGCTGGGTCCTCAGTAATGCCTTTTTAATTCAAACATAAGTGAATAAATGACTGAATATGTGAAACACTTTTAAGCCACAGGGGGGAAAAAAAACACAATTAAGATGCAATTCTCACCTGTCAGTGAGAAATCTTCATCGCAGGTAGGATGTGTATCTTGTGCTTGCCTGCAATCTAGAACTCCCAGGTCCAGAACTCAGTCACAGCTCTCAGTTCTCACGGGGAGCTATCATTCCAAGGCCTTCGGTTCTAGGCGTAGATTCCTGAAGACCAAGTAAGGCAACAGGGAAAAGTGATGGAGGCTGGCTAAACGGAGCAGGGTAGGGTCCCATGAGGACAGCCATTTTTACCACCACTAGGCTAAGTGTTTTCTTATTCAGTGTCTAATGGTTAGGAGACTTGTGGCACCAACTACACTGTCAACCGAAAGAGGCCTGGCAATGTAAGGCATTTCTTCTTTCTGCAGTTTCTGCCATGGTCTGGTGGAATGTAAACTAGACTTGTCCAAACCCCAACTCTTCTGACCAACTAGCTGATGGCCTTAAATAAAACATCCAACCTCTCTGACCCTCTATCTCTTTAATCAGCCAACGAGCACTGTAATAGTTCCCCCAAGGAGGTGTTCAGAAATGCAACTGAGACTTTTGCAAACTGTGGTACAATATACAATTGTAAGGACTTGCTATTTTGGGAAACAGCAGTTAGCGTAATGGCTATGTCGCTGGACTCCCATGTAGTCGACTGTGGTTCGTGTCCCGGACCCGGTGGCTTAGAACTCACACCGGGCGTGTGTGCGTGCGTGCCCAAGATCCTGAGAGGAGAATGGAGAAGGGATTGCGGCGTGACCATCCCCCCTGGGGGGTGATTTCTCGCGCTTTCTGGCTCTATTGCTCTCTCTGTCTGACGAGCGCACGCGCCCTATAGCGAAAACCTCTTCCCCCCCCAAAAAAAGGACTTGCTATTTTAATTAAAGGAGTAAGTAAATACTTGTTGGTGTACATCAATTTAAACAGAGGATTCCTTACCTGAGGTACACGATCAATAAGTGTCTTTATTTAATAAAATGTTTTTTAAAAATAAAATACATATTTGGAGAACACACACATATATAAAAAACTAGATAGCAAGTTACTACACATTAATATATCACACGGTTGTCACTGATAAACTGGAAAAATTTGAACATTTGTGGTTTTATGGTAAATTAATACTTTTAATTTTATAGTTCAAAATATATGTTGCATTTGTGTTTTATTGAAACATTCAACACACCTATTATAAAATATTGGAGTCTTAGACACTGTAATGATTATCACTGAACGTGTCTGGGTAGTAGAATTGGTTTGTTTTTCTTTTTTTATTTTTCCAAGAGATTTTGGCTATAGGGTGTGCATGCTCCCCAGAGGGACAAATATCATACCACAATCCCTTCTCCTATATTCTTCTCTTGGGATTTTGAGTATGTATGCACATACGTATGTGCTGAGCGTGAGTTTCAAGCCTCCTAATCTGGGACTCAAACCATGGTTGGCCAGATGGGAGTCCAGCAATATAACCATTATGTCATCTGCTGGACCCAAGTAGAATTACTTTTAACTTTTATTTTCTTCTTAGTGCTTTCTAAAATTCTCCTAGATTTTTTAAAAGAGTTTTTGCCTTAGGGCGCATGCACTCACCAGAGAGACGGAGACAGTGAGAGGGAAAATGAGAAATCGTAGCCACACTGCAATCCTTTCTCCTCCATTCTCCTCCTGGGATCTTGGGCATGCATGCACACATGCCCAGCATTATTTTCAAGCCACTGGGTCCAGGACTGGAACTTTAGGCAGCTATATGGGAGTCCAGTGACATAACCGCTACACCATCTGTGGCCCCCAATTCTCCTAAATTTTAAAAAAGAAGTACATACAATTTTTTTATCCTGAAATATTAAAAAAGAAACAAAATCACCTTGTGTATATCTCAATCTTACTTCTGTCTTGGGCTAGTGATTGACCATAAACTTAAAAAATAAAAATAAAAACTTAAGAATTATTTTAGAAGCTAAGAAAAAAAATAATACAAATAGCATTTAATTCATAGGGAATATCTAATTAAACAAAAGCCTGTTTTCTGATACTGTACCCCACAAAGGTATATAATAAATATATGTAAAATATAAATTACAATTTTTTACTCTGATTTAAAAATTCTTGATCAAAGTTGCCTAAATCTGTAATTAATGTTTTTTTTTTCCATTTTCTCTTTTTATTTTTGAGAGATTTTTGCCATAGGGCATGTATACTCACCAGAAAGAGAGACAGAAAGCAAGAAATCACCCTCTAGGGGGATGGCCACACCACCATCCCTTCTCCTCCAGTCACCTCTCAGGATTTTGGACATGCACACACACATGCCCAGCAAGAGTTTTAAGCCATCAGGTCTGGGCCTTGAACTGTGGTAGACTATGTGGAAGTTCAGAGATGTAACCATTATGCCATCTGCTGGTCCTGTAGTTAGATTTTTTTTTAAGTCCGCTTGTATAATATGCTATTAAAAACAACAACAACAAAAACAAACCAAAAACAAAACAAAACAAAAAAACACAGAAACAGGGATATATGACAACACATATTCAAATTTGCTTAAATTTGTATAAAGAAAATGTTATGAGGGGTAGAGAGAGTAAAAAGTGAGAGAACCCAACCAATGAGGATAAGAAAGAATCAAAATTGTGTCTACTTTTTGTAATAGTGCTTGAATTTTTAAAACAGTAAATGCAGTAATGGCTGTTCTAAAATGCCAGTGTTATACAAGCTCGTGCCTTTTGTTCTGGGGAGTCGTTCCTCACAGGGGGCAAATGCTGGCACTGCCATTGCTGGGGAGAGACGAAATGTGCAGTCTTGTGTGGCCGAGGATGGTCAGGCTGGTCTACAGCTCATTCTCCTTGGACTGCTGAGCAGTCGTGCTTGGATGTCTGTTTCCTGTGGGTAAACTAGGCGCAGCCCATGCGGTACCTGGGTATCCTCTGCCCCAACCCAGCATGATTCTGGCTGCTACTTGGGCACATTGAGCAGAGCCCAGTGAGACTTCCCTGAAACATAAGCTTATTGTAATAAGCTTTCCAAGTTGGACTCAGTATGAACATATATATACACCCATTATAGGCTTGAGTTCTGCTGAGTCTGGAATACAGTTGGGCTAGAAAATAGCAAAGCTTGGGAGGTGTCCTTAGTAAAGCCAGGTGCCCTCCCGTCTCCCAGCTGGGATCTGCAGCAAACAGGGCCTGACACTTCCTCTTTGGAGTCCAGTCATCTACACTGTTAGAAAATGCTGACATATGGCTGCCCAGCTGTGAACCGCTTCTCTGCACATGCTCTGTCTGGGGGATTTGGGTTGCAGAAGATTGTCGATACAGGTAGTCTGCTCTTGCAAGTAAGTTAAGGATGGGTGGATCATGTCTTATCAGCAATGTCCTGCACAGCTTGGGGAAACATAAAATTATTTGAGAACTACACTGGAAACAGAAACGTCTGCATAAAAACACATCACTGGAAAATGGCAAGCCAAGACAAAGAACAGAAGAAGACTTGTGGCCACACCTAAAGCCAGCAAGAGGGTAGGATGTTGGGGGCAGTAGGTGGTGTGGTGGTTAAGATGCTCCCATATGGCAGATGGAGAGATGGAAAAGGGTTGCCATGCAACCACATCCTATTTGGGGATGTGCTCTCTCTCTCTCTTTTTCTCTCTCATCTCATTAGCACATGATCCCTCTGGCAACAAAATTTTAAAAGTACAGATTTTTTCGTTAAAAAAATATATAAATTGTTACTTTGAAGAGCAATTTGTAGCTGTAGATGTGCATATTAGGTCATAACCTGGAAAGCAAAATTTTTTCAAGTATTGAAACTAAAGGACTTTAACCGAAGAACTTGGCCATCTGGGGACTGAAAGAGTTCAGTCAAACAGTAGACAGTGAAATAACTAGGGATGAGCAATTTCAGAAAGCCACTCCCATTGCCACCCCCAGTCCATAGAAATGAAAGATGGGGTTACAGAGTTAGTTGGAGTCCCTGGGAGGAAGGTGGAGCCAGGTTGGCAGTCCAGTGGGTGCGGGAGAAGCAAAGTGACACTGTCTAAGTGTGAGGGAAGGAGATAAGCGCTCAGGCGTCTCTCCCTACCAGTCTCCCACCACTGCCTCCTAGTGGCTAAACCCAGAAGTGAGTTGGGTGACACAGGAGCCTGGGAAATGCATCCTATGTGGATCAGATCTCCGAGATCCAGAGCAAAGCAGAGGAGAGGCAAGAAGTGGATCTGTAAAATGAACAAAACCCTTGCAGGTGAGCAAATGGAGACATTGCTAATAGAACTTATAGCCCTATTGTTCATAAAAGCAAAAGATGACAAGTAGCTATCAACAGAGAAAAGATCAATGACCTGTGTTCTAGCCGAACAATGAAATAGCCTGCAGCCGTGAAAGCCAATGAATGATGGCTACATTTATCAACATGGAGGAATCTCACAAAGCAGAACCAAACAAAATAAACACATCTCCAAATACATAGTGTAATATCATTTATGTGGAACAAGAAAGCATTCAAGATGATGATTGATAAGGTATGAACAGACAGGCAGACAAGCAGAAAGATAATAAAAGTATTGGGTTTTCGGAAAAGTCATGACACATTTTTGTATAGAAAAACACAGAAAAAAAAATTGTCATGACTTTTCTGATAATCCAATATAAAGAAGAGTGAGGGGACCAGCAGATGGGACCAGCAGATGGCATAATGGTTACGTCACTGGACTCCTACATAGTCATCTGTGGTTCAAGTCCTGGACCAGGTGACTTGAAACTCTGGGCACAAGTGCTTGCATGCCTCAAATCCTGAGGGGAGCATGGAGGAGAAGGGATTACAGAATGGCCCCTGTCCCTGGGGGTTGGGGGGGGCATGATTTCTTCTTACTTTCTCCCTCTCTCTCTCTCTCTCTCCAGCAAGTGCACATGCCCTATGGGAACCATCTCTCAAAAATAGAAGAGTGGTAAAAAAATATAAAGAAATAAATATTTGAGGGAGAAGAAAGAAATACACCCAGTGAGAGATAGATTACAGGTACATTTGGGCAGTGTATGGTTATTAATATAAAGTACCTAAAATGTTTCTTAATATGTTGAATTTTAATTTTACAAAGGAACGTGGAGGAGTGTGGATAATATGGTAGGAAGAGATTTATTTTTTTTACCTTTTTTAGAGGCAGGACTCAATGTATTTGCAAGAGCAGACTGGCTCCAGACACCTCCTTTCCAGCTCTCCCTCTTGGCTTCAATCTGGTGGGACTTTCTCCTGACGGTCCTACAGCCTTCCTGCATGGGACTTATGTTTCAGGGACAGTCCGCTCTAGTCCTCTCATGCTTCAAACAGGCATAGTTCTGTGTCTCATGATGGCAAGAAGCATTTCGGAGTCCTCGAGGGTCCCTTGGACCACTCCCCATTAGACCTGTGTTAAATGGCAGCATTCTCAAAACACCATCAGCTCTCTTAATCATCAACCTCCAATATCCCTTCTCCACTCTGAGCTGTTTTCTTTTTTTTTTTGGCTGAGGCAACTCAGTAGGGCCAGCCTTATGGGTCAGTGACTGGGCAGTAGTAAGAACCCTGTCTTGGTTTAAAAGCCAGTTATTGCTATCTGGGATTTCTTAACTTCTGAATGAGAGATTCTACCTTTCTTTTTTTTTGGCATGGGGCGCTACAGATCATGGGCCTAAGAGCCATGAGACAGATTCTTAGTACATTTTCTTTATTCATTTATTTTTCAACTTTTGCCAGTGAATGCATGCACTTGCCAGAGAAAGACAGTGAGAGAGAGAGAATGGGAAAGCACCCCTTACAAGGAATGGACATGCTACAATTCCTTTTCCTCTGTGTCTCCCTCCTTCCAGAATTTTATACACACACACACACAATGCCCAGTGTGTTTTTCTGGATCCAGAACTTAAACTGCAGTTGGCGATGTGGTATTCAACATCCTTCACCACCATGCAACAGGGTTGCCCTAGTGCCATTTCCTTACAAACATGCATACCAAGTATGAAATTTGATAACTATGTTATCGGCCCTAGCTGAACCTGAGGCAGGAGGTGCCCCATTCTAAAATCCTACTACATTTACTCACTTGCTTATAATCTCCCTCTCCATGAGGGAATGCAAAACCCACCAACGCAAGAACTGTTAGGACAGTTCGAAACTGTCCTCACATCCCAGGATACTACCTGGCCTATAATAGGTACTCAGTAAAATACTTGTTGGATGAATGAGCTTTTATAGAGTCATTAGATCTGTGTTTGTCCCAGAATTTTCTTTCTTTTTTTCAATTTGCCAGAGGGCATGTGCTCATGCAAGAGAGACAGCATGAGAAATAATCCCCCAGGAGGAATGGTTACACCACAAACCCTTCCCCTCCATTTCTTCTTTGTTTCTAGATTTGGGGCACACACGTGTATACATGTGCCTTGACTGTTTCTTGGCTGCCAGTTCTGGGGCTTGAACCAAGTAGTCAGACGTATGGGATCCAGATGCCTTAACCACACCACAGGCTGGCCTGGAATTGTTTTCTAATAACACTGTTTACGTAAAAACCATGTACCAGATCTTACACAAAAGCTATATTCTTGAAAAACTTTTTTCCATAGGGATAAGTATAGGAAGAGCTTCCTCAAAACCTGTAACTACTACTGTCTCACATTTGTGCTTTAATGCTGATTTTCTGACGATTATAGTTTACTTTTATGGAGAACTCATTCTAAAATGTACCTCAGGAGTTGTTCGGTGACATTAATGGTGTATCTCAAGTTCATTCCAAAATTCCCAGTTTTGCAGGCCTAGCTTTGAGCACTAGCATGGTCACTTCTATTTGAGCACTCTGATGAGATTGCTTTAGCATTGAAGAATATTTCAAATTATACAAGTAAATGTTAAAACAAGTAGTCTCACCACAGGTAGCTGCAGGAGTCACGATTCATAGAAACCATTGCCAGATGCACACAGGTCCGACCAAGGGCTGCAGGTATTTCTTTCTCATACCTGGCCAAAGTGCCATGTGTGATAGCATAACCAGCTCGTGGTTTATTTGGTTGGCCAACCTGGAAATGAAGTTTCAGAAATCGAGGGTATTTGTACTGCGTCTAATTGTACACATAAAAAGAGACATTACTCATAAGCTTTATGTTGACATTTGCATAATGAAACGCATACATATGCAACCCTATGGCGTTGTCACGGTTATCTGCCTCTTACCAAGTCCACAGGCACGTTGCTGTCCACCAAACCTAGGAAATGGTGGATGGCCAATAAGCAGAGAAGCCATGGCTCTGTGCCGCTCCAGGAAACACGAAGGGGCGCAGGAGCTCAAACACAAGGCATGCTTCTTCAAACCCATTTGCTCCCCACTGTAAATGATAAAGTGAAATATCTGGCTCATACTCAATCTTGAAACTCTAGACAAAACATTTCAGTGCAAATCGGGAAGTGCTTTACTTCCACGGATCCAAGTCAAAGGTAGCCGGATAATTAGTTTTCTTTAAACAACATTCGGCTTTGCTGACATCTCATTTTCCAAAAGCAGCTGTTAGCCAAATATAGTGTTGTTTATTTGCTCCCTGGAAGGCTGTTTTGAAAAAGCACTTCTTCTGGTAAAAATGTTGCATTACATAATTGGAGATAACAGGAAAAGTAGAAGTTGCTGTTTGTATTTAAATAAACATCTGCTCAAAAGTCCAGTTTTCTATTTGGGAATAATCCCTTTATTTTATGCCATTAGCCATACTGAATTATTGTTCATTCTTTGCTTTTGGCCGTGCTGGAAAATATTTGAAAAAATGGAACCTACATAAAACATTCCTCTTGAGAAAGGGTAAGAGACAAAGTTGAGCTTCGTCTTTTCTCTTTACCACACGTACATGAGGTATTTCTGTGCCAGAAACCTGTGGGTGTGTTATGTGTGTGTGTGTGTGTGTGTGTATGTATCACCCATGCACTCATGCCCTGTTTGTTTTTCCGCCTCCAGGGCCAGGATTCAAACCTTGCTTTGCCATGTGGGATCTGGCTCCCTTAACTGCTGTACAATAGGACCAATCCTGTATTAATATTTCTTATCAATACATACTTTTTAATTAATCTACAGATGGATAGTTTGCTTTCTCTTTGGATTATTTAAAAATAACTGTAGATGTATCTGTACAGAGGATGATGTAAGGGTTACATTGCTGGACTCCTCTGTAGTCCACCATGGTTTGAGTCCTGAGCCTGGCAGTTTAAAACTCACTCCAGGCATTTGTGTGTGCAGGCCCAACATCCCAAGAGGAGAATGGAGAAGGAATTGTGGCATGGCCATCCTCCATGGGGGAGAAGGGGTGATTTCTCACTTTCTGTCTCTCTCCGGTAGCACACACGACCTATACCGGAAAGCTCTTAAACAAACAAACAAAGCAAACCTATAGCATCTGAGCTAAATCCCCAACCATGCTCTGAACGTAGAGAATGAAAACTGCCACTCTAGCAGCAAACACCCAGCATCTGTCATTACAGTGTGCTGGTCTATACCAGTGTGCTGGTCTACTTGCAATGTTGGCTTTTTCATTCCTAATTTCTAGAAACTAAAAACTCATCCCACAGAACTTTTTCTGGTTGTCTAGTTTCTCCTCACTGGTCATTTGGGTGCTCCGAATATTTTTCTCAAAATACTCATCCTTTCTAGGCTCTCATTGATTCCAACTCACTATTGGAGCCAATTTAAATAAAACACAGTAGACTTCTTTATAAATCTGAAATCAGAAAACCCAGGTTCTATTTCTCACTCTTGCTGAAATCTGTAAGGTACTGAGAAAATGAAGACTGCCTCGAATCATGTCCAGCATCGCGCTCAATTCTCACATTTTGCCATTTCACTAACTAGCAAATGAGATTTAATGCCAAAAGCAGGTGGGTTACACAGTGAATGCCAAATTTAGCAGGGGAGGGGGGTCTTTGCTCTTTGAGGTTATCCAGGCTGTTGTGGCTTGTTACTATGGGCAATGAACTGCTCCCAAATATTGCATCCATCATCCAATTCATGGGGCCTCTGATTCATGTTGACTAGTCCAAAACATGGCATTTTGTGCTCATCTTGAAAATTGCGATTTTTCTGTCCTAAACATTTTCCATTAGTGCTTGTGCATGAGAAGTATTTTAAACAAGAAACCAAAGACCATTGCTAAAACTGAACAGACTCTAAAAGATTTAAGACAAAGCAAATGCTCGGCTTCCCATTTGGATCCTAGAAGCAGGGAACACACTTTATGAAAAATACATTTATATTCTCTTGCACATAAATACATTTGTCATGATACCAGAAACATTGAGACAAATGGCTGTGTTCAGTTGGGAAATGTATCTGTTCTCTCTGTATTATGAAGAATGGATTACAGTATAATTATTCTTGTGGTTTTAGTTCAGAGCATTTTTATTGTATAAGAAGCAGCTGTCTACTGAAATAGCATACGCTACTTAATTACTATAAAACTCTTTACAAATATAAAAAACAACCAATACCCATTAGCAAGTAAATTCTTCAAATACATTTTGCTTTTGTTACTGCATTATGTCCTTAAGAGAGAAGCATAGCATGATTTTGAAATCATACCTCAAGGGAAGGACTGCCTGTTGCAGTGTCGTCTACGGATTCCTACCCCTAACTAGTAGATACCGTATATACACTTACTCAAGAGTGTGCAGGTCCCTTGTAAGGTCAATACCCAATGTCTTTATAAAAGTTGTATTATATACAACCAATATTAGAAGCTGCAATGAGTGAGTGAGCAGTAAGAAGCTTTTAAAGTTGAGATATTTAATTATGAAAGGATTTATAACTGTAAAGGTGCTTGCACCAAAATTATTTATCCAGTTGTCTTAGAATCCACAGTATGTCAGGACTCTGAGGTTTAAATGACAGAAACCCAAGTCAAACCAGGTACAGAGCCCTTGCACCTAGACTGGGTCACTCACAAACTCTAACACAGTACTGCAGAACAGGGTTCTAGGATCAAAACCAGGGAGCACCTACTCTGAGCATCTCCCTTACTCTATGGAGCACTCAGAAATGACAAAGATTTTTTCAGAGTGGGCTCTCCAGTCATGGCACCCCAGCATAGGGACCATCAGTAGAAAGAGAACTTTGTTTTAAAAGTTTCACCATAGCAAAAAAGAGTCCTGACAGGTCTTGCGAAGTCACCTGCCCACCCCTTGGATCTATTACTGATGACAGGTATATTGGGACTGACCCAATGTGGGTCACCCTGATAACAAGAACTGGTGAGCCAGGATTTACAAGAGAACCTCGCTAGGATCACAAACAGTTGTGGAGTTCCTCACATGAACAGAAACATTGCTACCTAAGTGGGATAGGAAATTGGGTGGGATGAGAGCTGTGTCTTGAGTCCTTTTGCCTCTGAGGAAGAGATGTGATGAGGTCATGAGCCTCACTACTAAAGAGTGGTCATAGGCCTCTGGAATTGGTTTTGACAACCCTGAGCCCACGCTCCGTGGCCTGTCTGAATTGCATAGGCTTTCCTATTTGCCTGATTCTTCAGTTTTTTCTTAAGTCTGGGAAGCTCTAGACATGTCTTTAGGGACTTATCTTGGGAACCAACATGATATCATGGACAAAGAACAATCTCAATCCAGAACACCCAAATCCTTGGTTTGGTACTCACGAATCCACGATCTCCAGCAAGCCATTGAAGCTCTCTGCACCTTAGTTTCATCATCTCTAAAACGAGATTGGCTTTCCATTGTCATCCCAACGCTCTTACACTGTTATTGTGACAAATAGAAAACAAAGCATAGTAGCTGCTCAGTAATTAGTAACCATTATTGAAGGTAAGGTGTCCTATATTTGATAACCTTAAGGACTAGAATATCTAATGCTCTACATCCTAGACCCAGACAGTGAGGATGAAAGTACAAGGCAGGGTCTCTGCCCTCAATGGAGTCACAGTTTAGTAGAGGAGGAAACAGATTCCTGTGTGTAAGGAAAGACAAAATGCTATATAAAAAGGTATTGAGGGGGGCCGGCAGGTGACATGGTAGTTAAGGGTGCTGGACTCCACATGGCTGTTGACAGTTTGAGTCCCAGACCTGGCAGCTTGCTTTCTTACTTTCCTTCTCTGTCCCTCTCTGGTCAAAATAAAATAAATAAATAATGTGGGTTTTTTGTTTGTTTTTAAAGGCATTGAGGAAAAAGTACTGAGCTCAAAGGAAAAGAGAAATGATGATGCACCAAGAACTTGACCTAATGCGCTCCAATTAGCATTGCCATTTATGGAACTTAAGTGCTACTTACTGTGGCAGAAAGAGCTCTAACTGCCCAGTTTTTGTAATATATGGGGCAAAAGCTGAACACAGGGCATTTAGGGCATCCTACCAAACCCAGGGTATGTTCTATACATAGGCAAGACATCTGGCAACTCTGTCTCCACTAGTCAAAACAATCCTAAATGTCTGTCTCCATTGTACAACCCAAGGACAGATGGCACATTCAAGGGTAGACAGAAATGGCAGATCTGAGAGCCAAACCCACATACCTGGTTCTCAGTCCTGGAGGCTTTACAACACACCACACTATACTCTATGACAATGGAAGACTTGAGTCCAATTCCAGCCCAATCTCTACATGTATGTCTGACTGTAGACCTATTTCTTGTGTATCTATGACCTTCCTCTACAAACGTGACAAGTAGACCAAATGGCTGGGCTTCATTTCTAGAATTTGAGAAACCCCGATGCAGTGATTCTCCTAGTAGGCCCTGAGTCATCAGAATCGCCACAGGGAACTTGTTGGGCTGGTATATTCTAAGACCACACTAGACCCACTGAAAGTAGAAACTGATAATAGGCTCAGAGAGACAGAAAGTGAGAAATCACCCTTCATGGGGGGTGGCCACGCCACAACCCCTTCTCCTCCATTCTCCTCTTGGGATTTTGGGCACGCATGCACGCACGCACACCCGTGAGTTTAAGCCACTCAAACCGCTGTCGACTACATGGGAGTTCAGTGACATAGCCATTACTCTAACTGTTGGTCCTGCAAAGTGTGTTTTAACAAAGGTCTTAAGGAAATAGTTTGAAAACCACTGACCTTCAGCATTCTAGAGAAATACTACTGTGTGAGATCTTTTTCAACGAACAAGTCCATGACTCCCCATGCATTTCTCCTGAAACTATGGCATCTTAGAAACATGTACTTACACTATGGCCAGATTGAGTCTACTCTGGCTTCCAAATCCTTCATTAAATTTTGCCTTCCCTGAAATGAAGTCACAATCTTTAATAACATTACTGTCCTACCCTTGCCTTTTCCTGAGCCCCATTTTTAAGTCTGAGGTCTCTATCCCTCTTCAGGGTCTTTTTCACACCTTACCTCTCCTTACTTTCCCTTTAGTAACTGATCCCTCTTTATCCATCTTGTCCCAAACTCACTTAAACAATGACCTCTACTCTCATCACACAAGCATCACTAAATGTCTACAATGCAGAATTCTATGGTCCTACAAAACTTCACAAATTCCTTTGAATATTGCAAGAACTTAAGATGATGATCTATTACAAATTAGTTTACTAAAGGAACTACTGTAAAATTTACTCCATCCAACAGAAATTTTAAGTCTCCTTAACCACTTTAAAATGTTATTTTACTAATAAATAATTTTAGCCTGTTAACTCAAGTCCCTAAAAGTCCTTTTTGAGTCATTTTATTAACTCAATTCTAAAACACTTTTTAAACTTTTCATATGTACCATGCCCACATAATTAAGATTTAATTATATATTATGTATATGTATTTAAATGAAAAAAAAATCTCCAGGGACCAGCAGTAATGTAATGGTCACATCGCTGGACTCCCATGTATTCAACCACGATTCAAGTCCTGGACATGGTGGCTTAAACTCATGCTGGGCACGTGGGTGTATGCATGCCCAAGATCCCAAGAGGAGAATAGAGAAGGGACTGCAGCATGGCCACCCCTCCCCCCCACCCCAGGGGTGATTTCTTGCTTTCTTTCTCTCTCTGGTGAGCACACACTGGTGAGGGCAAGCACCCG
>NW_006159674.1:3790872-3800010 GCF_000334495.1 Tupaia belangeri chinensis | reverse complement strand
GCCTTTCCCCTCCTGCACCCCCCCCCCCAAAAAAATCGCAAGACTGCAGAAACATTGAGTTTCTCTTCAGAGCAATTAATGCAATGCTGTGCATGAGCCTATGAGAGCCTTAGTTACCATACATGAAATACACAGCCCTCTTTGCTCACTGACAAGCACAAAGTGAAAGATGTGAAAGGTTATTATGTGTTGCACAAAGTTTTAGGACAATTAAAACCAGATATAAACTAAATTGTTAAACTGAAGATTACTGGCTTCCTCAAAATCAGCTTGGGGAGTATCTTTCTTAGGAACAGAATCCTGGGTTACATTTCCCAAATTTCAAAATCTGAGTTGTTCATGGCAGTACCAGTTAGTGCCCACGTGTTTCTAGTGCAAAACAGATTTAACAGCCACTGTCCTAGAGTTCATTTTAAAACTTGTCACAAGTATCACAACACAAATTTACACATGCACAGAATGAGGGCCTGATTCAACCGTGTTTTACTGAAGTGAACATACTTTCCACAGAAATATATTGTTAGTGACTCATTACACCTGATGTTAGTGTTCCATTTTCCTCATTTCCCTGTTCCACTAAGTCAGTTCTAAACTGATACACCAACTTTTCAATTAGACTCCATAGAGCAAGATCAGGGAGGCTGGAAGCGGATTCTCTTGTATCTGAAGGCTCTGGATATTTCTATCATCCATATTTCTATTACAGAAATGTGAGACTAATACCAGGTCATCGGAAAAGTCATGAAGCATTTTTGCATAGAAAAATGTCAAGATCCCAAGATGACCTAGTAGTTTCTACTCCACACTGGGGTGAAGGAGTGGATGGTGGCTAATGCCAGTCTTGAACCACTAAAGCCTGCAATTCACATTAGAAAAACAGGCCTAGTTCAATGTGCCACTCCAGAGGTAAGGAGGACCAACCCTGTAGATATGCTGTGGCATCACCTCAATTCTTCTGTATGACATTTCCTTTACCAAATTCCTGCCATGAAGTCTTAACAACCCTCCACGACGACCCCAAATAACACGAACCCAACAAGGTCTGCGTTCCCTTGTAGCATACTTGTTTCCGTCAAAGGCCCTAGAACAAGACAATCAAACCACACACCTTATAGGTCAAACTGCCAAAGAAAGTGACATCCATTTTCTCCTAGATCACAAAATTTCCTAGACAACTTGGGTTACATAGAGTACTCAATCAACTGGGTGTAAAGATAATAGAAAAGCCCATTCTAGCCACAGGGAACCAGGGGAAAACATAAGAGGCATGGTTGGAAAAGGACTCATGTTCACTAAAAATGAAACTATTTTTATAGACCTTGCTCTTGACTATAGCAAAAAATTTAAATAAGAATGCTTATAGTAAAAATCACAACGAGCAGCAGTATCAAACTACTAAATTCCCAAAGTTACTGGTTTTAGCTAAATGCTTTCTACAGTACAGCCTTTTTGGAAGACTGCTAGTAGTCAACACCACCATTTCAAAATCTGTGAGTAGTTTCTCAAGCAGACTTGAGAGCCAAGATAAGCAACCCCATACAGTTATTACCTCTGAACAAGGCGCAAGAATTCACTTAGACAAACAAGATCTCATAACCTACCTAAAAATAGGATAGTTCATAAATTTTCAAAATTGTTCTTCCCTGCTGTGAGCAGCTCTTGATCTCTGACTGTAAAACTTGGCAACACTTTGGCATGCTCTAATGTGAATTTTATAACTTACTGAAAACCCCTATAAATTTAGCATCATTTCTCAAATTTGCAGTGTTAACACTATGTGCTCAATCATTTAGGTCACAGATGGAAATAGATGTAGAAAAAGTCATCTTTAGGCAGGTTGTATAGTTATCACATAACAAGACACTAAAAAGAAAAATTTAAGCATTCATAAAAACACTTTGAAGTTTAAGGAACTTGATCTTAGCATACTTTCTTAAATTTTAGTAGCTCCAACTATAGGAAGATAGAACTACCGTCAAGACTGAGATGATTTAACTCAAATTGTTCTCCAATTCCTGACACCAATAGTAGATTTATAGTTTTATTATAGTAACAAACATGTTACAGTGAGATCTACAAACATATACAGAATTATATTTAAATTCATATAGAACAATATTTACATTTTTAAGTTATACTTTTGAAGTTAAGATGATGAAGTACAGCATAAGTTTTACAACAAAGAAAAGAATAATATACAAGACAGAAATAGAGTTAACAGTAAAAGTACAGCTCTCTGTTCATGATACATGTGGAAACTTCTTGTCAGAAAGCTACATCTTCTTAATCTGATTGTCCAAATCACTAAAATAAGGATGATTCAGGGCCATTTTGCCAGAAATCCGTTTGGCAGGATCATAGACTAACATTTTCTGGAGAGGGAGAAAAAAGAAATTTATTGAGTAAATGAACTGTCTTTAAAAAAAATTCCACAAAACCTTAACTTCTCTACCAATAAACCATAAGCTAATGTTACTATAAATCTATTAAATGAACATTTCCCTTAAACACCAAACTACATGTGCCTCACCTCACCCCCTCCCCCATATTTCACACCCTATCCTTTGTGAATAATCTACTCAACTCAAGTCATGAATATCCTGATAAACTCTTTTTGATATAAGTTATGGTATAAGACAAGCATTTAGAAAGCTTTAAAACCAAGACATAAATTTAGGATCATTATCTAGTTAATTTTATTTACTTTGAGATTTAAATGGCCATCTGAGCTATATATAATATTCTTGAAATGGTGGCATTTAAGTATAGTGGTTTCTTATGTGGTTTTCAACAAGTTGTAAAAACCCAAAAACCAAAACCAATCCCAGAGCATAATGTGCTATAAATATAGCTAAAACCAAATCATTAAATAAATTATGATCAGATATCCTAGTTATTAATGTTAACATACACACTATCAGAAACTAAAGTCAGTTTAGCATTGATCTTAAATAAATATTAAAATTAACAACCAGTTTAGACATACTTCTACCAACTATTTACCATTTAAGTTATTACGTATCCAGTACAATTTGATTTATCATGTTACTGAACCCTCACAATAAACAGTAGGTACTAGTTCCCTTTTACACATGACTCTGGTTCAAAACGGTTAAGTAGTTTGTCCAAGTTCATAGAGCTAAGGAGTGATAGAAATGAAATTCGAAAGCAAGGCTAATTTATGATTTGCAGTAGTGTTCTCTTCTGGGAGAACTGCCCCTCAAGGGAACACTTGGCAATGTCTGGGGACATTTTTGGTTGTCATACTTGGGGTGAGTGTGCTAGCAACATTTATAAAGGACAGTCGTGCGGCTGAATGTACTACACAGCACACAAGGATAGTCCCAGCTCAAGGATTTACTCAATCCAAGATGTCCATTGTGAGGTGGCAGATGGAGAGGTAAGCTAGGGTGACAGACTCCCACGTGGCCGACTACGGTTCAAGTTCCGGACCTGGCAGCTTGCTCTCACTTTCCTCTCTCTGGTTAGACAGACAGATAAGATGGGTGGGTGGATGGATGGATGGATAGATGGATGGAAGGAAGGAAGGAAGGAAGGAAAGGAGGAAGGAAGGAAGGAAAGGAGGAAGGAAGGAAGGTAGTAGGAAACAAGGAAGCAAGAAAAATAAAATGATTCTTTAAAGAAAAAAGATGTCGATTGTGGCTAGACTGAAGAATCTGATTTTATAGGATTGAATTTTTGTTCTGTTAACCGAAGTGAAATACTTTTGTGTTCAAGCCTTACAAGTTAAAAAGGCAGGGGAAGCTCCATAACACTATAAAACACTATACATAAGCAGTCAGATCCCACATTGCCAAAGCTCCCAGACTGAGACTTGAAAAATACACCAGGAGCATGTTCATCTGAGCCCAGAATCCTGATGGGATAGAGAAATGTAGAAAAAAAAGGACCGTGACCATGACCTGTAGGGGAGTGTGCTTTCTTTGATTAGTAAATGTACCCTCTGGTACTAAAAATAAATAAAGGCTTTTTCATGCCCTTGGGGGGCGGGGAGAACACAGAAAGAAAAGGGCAGACTGCGGAAGAGATATGTCAAATCAAAATTAATATACATACTACCTGAATGGCAGGTAAACGACTCTGGACTTCACTCTAAGCAACTGGGAAATCCAGCTTAAGCTGGATTTAGTGGCAGTGCAATGCTCAGTGATACTTGGCCACACAAGAAGGCCCTAGATTCATATCTTGATATCTCCTTGTGCACGCTGAGCATAAGCCAGTACTGGGGTTGCCTGACACATACACACTCTCTGCCTCATGAAAGACATGAACTTAAAAACAAAAACTGATACCCAGTCTAGGTATCACAGTTGACAGCACAAGAGACTACCGTGCTGGAAGCCAAATGGCTGACTCAGTTTGGATCCTTGACCTCGTTGACCCGAAACACATCAGGCCTATGTGTGTACAGGTGTCCAAGACCCTGAGAAGCGGGAGGGCTGAGGGAAAGGAACTGTGTGGCAAAATGAGGCCCCATTAAGAGTACTTTTTCACCTTCTCTCATGTGAGCACACACATACTCTTAGTCATAAAAAATAATAAAATAAAAAACTAACAAAATAAGATCAACACCAGGAAGTTTATTAGCCCTGACCCTCATTTAGAGTATCTATAGTCACCTGTCAGTAAAAAAAAAAAAGTAAGTCCCCCTCTCAAAACCACTATTGTTTCTTTATATCTAAAATAAGGTAATACAATGGATGACTTCTACATCAATAAATGTTGGTTTCTTTCTATTTTCCAGGTAAAAGGAAGAACTGAATACATTCAGAGTCACCAATAACGTTAAAATCAGTATATAAAAGGCACTCCTCACCGAGAGCAGATCCAAACCATTTTCATCCAAGTTTTTTACGTGGGATGCTAGACTTCCTGGCTTCCACTTAGGAAATGTATTCTTATAGTCCTGTAAAGATTCCACTTCTGGCCACACTTCATTATTGGGGGTGCCCAAAGCTCTAAAAACCACAGCAAAACAAAAAATTATTAAAGCATAAAAATAATCTCATTGTTTTATATATATATATGTTGCCTTTATTATTTAACTTACATTTTTAACAGCTTAGGTAAAAAACAAAAATACCTGAAAATTCTGAAGAGTTGGTCAATTTCTGAATCCCCATGGAAAAGTGGTTTCTTGGTGGCTAATTCTGCAAATATGGTCCCTATACTCCAAATGTCAATCGGAGTCGAGTAACGGGCTGACCCCAGTAATACTTCTGGAGATCTGTACCAGAGTGTCACTACCTATTAGAAAGGAAATTTTTATAACAGATGTGGTGTATTAGGTCACTTTATATTTAACCAAAACTGACTTTTAGGAAATTCTAAGATTGCCATCAAAATTATTATATAAACTAGCTATATAAAAATACTAAATTGGACATAATTTCATGTTTAAGTTCTATTCACAAGAGGGAAAAGCATCATAAATATTTTCTTGCTTTCCAAGTCATTAAAGTGACTTAGTTAGATCAAAACAGTCAGTCTTATCTAAACTCCACCAAAAAAATTGGTAATTGATTTGGCAATGTACTCTTTCCATGCTAAACTAGAAGCGTTATCACTATAACATAAATAAGCCAATTATTAGTTTATTAGTGGTCTAAAACTAATCAACCAGTCAGTATATATAACCTATCATACTGATAAAAATATCACCTCTAACTTAGAACAGAGTTAACGGGATCCACAGCATTGTTCAAGCCAAAGAGAACCTAATGGCTTAAACTCATTTTTATAGCCATCAGGAGAATAATAAAAGGGGATAACAAGAAGCCAAGACAACTAACAAGATAAGCACTGTTACTAAGTTTTGATTTGAAAACTGTCTTTGGGTGGGCCCAAGGGTAGACAAGTACATAGAAGACAAAGCTTTTCTATAATCCTTTACTGGCAATCATTGCCTTTCCCTCCAGAAACGGCAAATGAAATGTCAAACTATCAATATAACAGAGAAAACATGACATTTAGTAACTTCTAAATGTGTCAGAAATAGTACCCCTTAATCTTTTATCCAATCTGATTGTATTACCAGTGAGGGCACATACAGTGATTTGAATGCGAAGAGTTTAATATAAAAATTAAAGTATAGGGCAAGTGGATGGCATAGTAGTTAAGGCACTGGACTCTCCCCCACATGGTCAACCACGGTTCAAATCCTAGACCCAACAGCTTGGAACTCATGTTAGACATGTGTGCCCAGACTCCCCAGAGGAGAATGCAGAAGGGATTGTGGTATGTCCATCTCCCCTGAAGAGTAATTTTTCACCTTCTTTCACTCTGTCTCTCTTGTGAATACACTCACCCTATAGCAAAACAAAACATAACAAAACAAACAACAACTTCCAAAAAAAAAAAGTGGCTGGACTCCCATGTAGTTGACCGCGGTCCGAGTCCTGGACACGGTGGTTTAAACTCACGCCAGGCACATGTGCGTGCATGCCCAAAATCCCAAGAGAAGAATGGAGAAGGGATTGTGCCATAGCCAACTCCCCAAGGGGGTGATTTCTCACTTTCTGTCTGTCTTTCTGGTGAGCGCACACGCCCAATAGCAAAAACCTCTCAGAAAAAAAAAAAAAAAGTATATTAGAAGATTAGGAAAATGAGATTGCCTAGTAAGAATGAATGAGAATGTTATAAATCATAGCAAGGAAAACCTCTCTCTCCTGCAATAGAATGCTTCTTCAGTACCCTCTCTGACCAATCTTAACAGACCAACTGCCAAAGGAAAACTATTTAAAGGTTCTAGGTCCATTTTCACATAACATGCAATGAGGAGTGAATCTGGAGCTTAGATGTAACAAATGATAATTGGCAATGAGTAGATATCTTTGAGTTTTCCTTTGACTTACAGAATACAGAAAATAATCCAGCAATCACACAATCTGTAAAGTAACAAAAAAACATTATATTTACCTCGTGGGTGTATACTCTAATTGGTATTCCAAAAGCTCTGGCAAGGCCAAAATCAGCCAGTTTAATGGTTCCTTTGTCATCGATTAACAGGTTTTGAGGTTTTAAGTCTCTATGAAGAACTCTTCTAGAGTGACAAAACACAATCCCTTGTAGGATTTGGTACAAATAACTCTGGAAAAGGAAACACGTTGAAAACTTAACCATACCACATATGATTTTCTAAATAACTAATTTATTTCAAATATGCAAAACATTATAATGCAGGGAAATAATTTATCAAAAAAGCTTTTGTGCTACGTTAGACAAAAAAGTATTTGTAGGTGGGACACTCATTTATATATAATAAAATGTATACCTAAAACAAAGATATTTATATTACAAACATCTCTATTTGTGTGAACTCCATATTTCATTTTGTTTTACTTATTTTCCATCTCTGATTAAGTTAAATTAGTTTCTTGAACTTTCTTCAACTTACTTACACCAACTCTACCTTGACTAAGGTTGATCTCTTTTAATTCTTTCATCTTTACAAATTCATTTCCTCTTTGGAAACACTGGTCAGATTCCAAAAGAAATGGCAAAAAAAAAAAAATTATGATTTTATATTTAAATGGATAAAATTATCTTAAGATGTTGTTTAGTGGTTCAGAGATAAATTATATGACATTTGTTGTCAAAGACAATTGACATTTAAAGAGACATGGATATTACAGAAATATAAAGTCTACATAGTATAACAGTGACTAAAAAGTGTTGAAGTTGGAAATAAAGCCATAGTTAGGACTGGCAAGCCATTTGGAAAAAAATAAAAGTTGGATCTATATCCCAGTTTTTAAGCCAAAATAAATCTTTGTTCCATCCAGAATTTAAGACGAAAGGGGGAAAGAGGTCAGTCCCATGGCCTAGGGGTTAAGGGAGCTAGATTCCACAATGGCTGATCACATAATTCAAAACCCAGATCCAGAGGCTTACAAAAAACATACCAGGGGACCAGCAGGTGGTGTGGTGGTTAAGGCATGGACACTCCCACACGGTCAACCACGGTTCAAGTCCTAGACCTGGTGGCTTGCCTTTTCACTTTCCCTCTCTCTCGCCTGCTCTCTCTCTCTTTCTCTGTGTCTCTCTCAGGTCAAAATAAAATAAAAATTAATAAATAAAATTAAATAAATAATTCTTTTTAAAAAAATGTCAGGCATATATATATGTGTGCTCAAAATCCCAACAGGATGGAGAAATGAAAGAGAAAGTATGACCATGTACTTGCTTCCCTCTCCACTCTCTGCCTCTCTGTTCAGTCCACACACCATCTGGCAGAATTCAGTTTTTAATTGCCATTTACTGTTCTAATATATATGCTCCTTGACCAAGGAAGGCTTAGACAGAGGCTGAAAGTCCAAAAATTATTCAAGACTGTTAAATATATTCTAAAAATTAATAATTTATATTAGAGATACACACTGTTTAGTCAAAGAATAACAAAAAAAGTTTAAGAAAACTGCCAGGGCCGGCAGGTGGCGTGGTGGTTAAAGGTACTGGGTTCCTACATGGCCGACAGCAGTTCAAGTCCCAGACCTGGCAGCTTGCTTTCTCACTTTCCCTTTCTCTCTCTGTCTCTAGTCAAATTAAAAACTAATAATAACAAATGGAATTAAATAAGTAAGTAATTTTTAGAAACACTGGCAACATGTTACCAACAAGAGTACCTTTAAAGTCAGCAGGAGAAAGACAATGTACTAATACTGATAGAAAAATCAGTGGAGATGAAGCCAACAGGTGGCATGGTGGTTAAGGGCGCTGGACACCCACATAGCTGACCACGATTCGAGTCCCTGACCTGGTGGCCTGCTTTCTTCCCCTCCTCCCCGCCAGGTCAAATTAAAAATAAATGAATGAAGTTAAAGTAATTCTAAAAAAAAGAAAAAGAAAAAGATGTAGGCAATTATTAAATGCCTTTTTCATATGATTGATAAAATTGTTAAAAGACTGATAAAACCAAGTTTTAGCAGCAATGCACTAAAATAATCGTCACACACTATGAGTATTCACCAGTAAATCCTACAATTTTTTTGGAAGGCAACTGGCAAGATCTCATATAGAAACAAACATTTTCAAGACCAGCAGTTGGTGTAATCGCTGTATCGCTGGACTCCCATGTAGTCAGCCATGGTTTGAGTCCTGGATCCAATGGCTTAAACT
>NW_006159674.1:3777674-3788054 GCF_000334495.1 Tupaia belangeri chinensis | reverse complement strand
TATGTGTGCTCAAAATCCCAACAGGATGGAGAAATGAAAGAGAAAGTATGACCATGTACTTGCTTCCCTCTCCACTCTCTGCCTCTCTGTTCAGTCCACACACCATCTGGCAGAATTCAGTTTTTAATTGCCATTTACTGTTCTAATATATATGCTCCTTGACCAAGGAAGGCTTAGACAGAGGCTGAAAGTCCAAAAATTATTCAAGACTGTTAAATATATTCTAAAAATTAATAATTTATATTAGAGATACACACTGTTTAGTCAAAGAATAACAAAAAAAGTTTAAGAAAACTGCCAGGGCCGGCAGGTGGCGTGGTGGTTAAAGGTACTGGGTTCCTACATGGCCGACAGCAGTTCAAGTCCCAGACCTGGCAGCTTGCTTTCTCACTTTCCCTTTCTCTCTCTGTCTCTAGTCAAATTAAAAACTAATAATAACAAATGGAATTAAATAAGTAAGTAATTTTTAGAAACACTGGCAACATGTTACCAACAAGAGTACCTTTAAAGTCAGCAGGAGAAAGACAATGTACTAATACTGATAGAAAAATCAGTGGAGATGAAGCCAACAGGTGGCATGGTGGTTAAGGGCGCTGGACACCCACATAGCTGACCACGATTCGAGTCCCTGACCTGGTGGCCTGCTTTCTTCCCCTCCTCCCCGCCAGGTCAAATTAAAAATAAATGAATGAAGTTAAAGTAATTCTAAAAAAAAGAAAAAGAAAAAGATGTAGGCAATTATTAAATGCCTTTTTCATATGATTGATAAAATTGTTAAAAGACTGATAAAACCAAGTTTTAGCAGCAATGCACTAAAATAATCGTCACACACTATGAGTATTCACCAGTAAATCCTACAATTTTTTGGAAGGCAACTGGCAAGATCTCATATAGAAACAAACATTTTCAAGACCAGCAGTTGGTGTAATCGCTGTATCGCTGGACTCCCATGTAGTCAGCCATGGTTTGAGTCCTGGATCCAATGGCTTAAACTCACACTGGGAGCGTGTGCGTGTGTGCCCAAGATCCCGAGAGGAGAATGGAGAAGGGATTGTGGCATGGCCATCCCCCCTGGGGGGGTGATTTCTCTCTCTCTGTCTCTGTCTGGTGAGCACACGTCCCCTCCCTATAGCAAAAACCTCCCAAAAAATAAATAAATAAAAAAGAAAGAAACATCTTCAACCTATCAATTCCAGTTCTAAGAACTTATCCTCTGAAGTTACACACAACGATAAATATACCCAAGGATAGTCACTGCAACATCATTCATGGGGCAACAATCACCAAACTAGAAAGTAACTTACATGGCCGTGAATATAGAAGTGGTTTACATAGTTATATTAAAAATGTAAACATAGGTAGATCTACTTGTTCAATAATGTCTTACATACAAAAGGGGAAATAGGGACCAGCAGTTAGCGTAATGGCTATGTCGCTGGACTCCCACGTAGTCGACCACGGTTCGAGTCCCGGACCCGGTGGCTTAAACTCACGCCGGGCACGTGTGCGTGTGCGTACCCAAGATCCCGAGAGGAGAATGGAGGAGAAGGGATTGCGGAGTGGCCTTCCCCCCTGTGTGCCCAAGATCCCGAGAGGAGAATGGAGAAGGGATTGTGGCATGGCCATCCCCCCTGGGGGGGTGATTTCTCTCTCTCTGTCTCTGTCTGGTGAGCAAAAACCTCCCAAAAAATAAATAAATAAAAAAGAAAGAAACATCTTCAACCTATCAATTCCAGTTCTAAGAACTTATCCTCTGAAGTTACACACAACGATAAATATACCCAAGGATAGTCACTGCAACATCATTCATGGGGCAACAATCACCAAACTAGAAAGTAACTTACATGGCCGTGAATATAGAAGTGGTTTACATAGTTATATTAAAAATGTAAACATAGGTAGATCTACTTGTTCAATAATGTCTTACATACAAAAGGGAAAATAGGGACCAGCAGTTAGCGTAATGGCTATGTCGCTGGCCTCCCACGTAGTCGACCACGGTTCGAGTCCCGGCCCCGGTGGCTTAAACTCACGCCGGGCACGTGTGCGTGCGTACCCAAGATCCCGAGAGGAGAATGGAGGAGAAGGGATTGCGGAGTGGCCTTCCCCCCTGGGGGGTGATTTCCTGCTTTCTGTCTGTCTCTCTCTCTCTGTCTGTCTGGCGAGCGCACACGCCCTATAGCAAAAATCTCTCCCCCCCCCCAAAAAAAAGGGAAAGTAATATGAATGTGTGCACATACATATGTATGATCTACCTCTTAAAGAGTATATTTCTGCACATACAAAGTGGATATGAGAATATCTGTATGACTATGTATAAAATTAACAATGGCTATGTGTGAGAAATGATTTGGTAGCTGGCATGAGTATAAGACACTTTTTATTTTATATTCCATACTTTTTTTAAAAAAAGCTGACATTTATAATTTAACTGAAATGTAATAAACGTCCATAATAAATTAACCAAAACATATTCCATACCAGAATAAAATAAAACATCCTGCCACTACTACCCTGCTCCAGGCTTTTGTTACTGTATTTTATTTATTATACTGTTGGAAACTAGAGTGTTTTGGTTTCCGGCTGTCAGAATTATATTGTTTCCCAACAATATAATACTTCAAGGTATTATATTGTGCTCATTGTACATGAATATTAATACAATTAGGTAAGTTTCTTACCTTAACAAGTGAAGAGTCCATGAACTGACCAGGAGGGATAGAGTCCAAGTATTTCTTGAGATCCATGGAAAGAAATTCAAAGATGAGATATAACCTGGAATCCTGCATAAGCACATCTTGAAGACTGAAAAATAAAACAATTATATGAAAGAAAGGAAAAAAAAGTATTTCTAACCCCTTGCTTTCACAAAATAAGATTACTTCTATACATTTCAGTAACTTGTAAAAAGTGGGAAAAGAAGGGCCGATAGCTTCCCTAACAGAGAAAACCTTAATGCAAAACTAGAATTTGCAAAAAAGAATCACAGGACTACAATTTAAGTCTTCTTACAGAAGGGGCTAATTTATAAACAACCCATTTTCTAAAAGAACATTCCATCTCTAGCTTTACTGCTCACTACTCAGAGCTTTCCTTTCTGTTCAAGTAAAAAAATTCTGGGGGCCAGAGGGTGGTGGCACAGTGCTAAAATATGACTCAGAGAAGGTTCCCAGTCTCTCTCTGGAGATCTCGCTGGGTATTCCAGGCATGTGTGTCTATGATCCTGGGCTGGCTGAGCATGGGGGTGGATCAGTATCAAGGGCTTGTTGGGGATGCTGTCTCTCTCACTCATGGGAGAAATAAATAAATGTTAAAAAGAAAATTATTAGGGCCAGCAGATGGCATAATGGTTACGTCCCTGGACTCCCACATGACTGATCATAGTTCAGTCCCAGACCCAGTGGCTTGAAACTAACACTGGGCACATATGTGTGTGTGTGACCAAGATCCCAAGAGGAGAATAGAAGAGAAGGGATCATGGCATGGCTATTTCTCACTTTCTCTTTCACTGTCTCTCTCTCTCTCCATACCTGGTCTAGTGAGCATACAAACCCTAATGCAAAAACCTCTGAAAGAAAAAAAAAAAACAAAAAACTGGGACCACTAGATGGTGTAACAGTTACATTGCTGGACTTCCATGGAGTTGACTGCAGTTCAGGTCCCAGACTCTGGGACATAAAACTCACACTGCGCCCATGTGTGTGCATGCCCAAAATCCCAAAAGAAGAATGGAAGAGAAGGGATTGCTGCATGGTCATCCTCTGGGGAATCATTTCTTGCTTTGTGTCTCTGTCTCTCCAGAGAGTACACGTGCTCTATAGCAAAAAATCTCTCTTAAAATAAAAATGATTTTAAATAGTATCATCTGACCTTAATACATTTTAGTCTAACTTAGCCTTTGAGAAGTTAACAACTCCCAAATACCTAGAATTGACAAAACCCTATGAAAAGGGCTTATTTTTTTTCAGACACCTTCCCTTGCTTTTCCAGCCTTAATGCTCATCTGTAAGACCACACTCCTTTAACTACGTTCCTGTTTTAATTGCCTATTGTCTTTTACCTAGGACCAGCATTCTCAATTAACAAAAATCATAGGGCTATATTATACTAAACAAGATTAGGCTAGAAATTATACAAATGTAAAAATGTCCACATTGAATTTCACATTTGAAATAATATGGGGAAATGGTTTAAATTCAGATATACATACCTAACTATATTTGGATGACGAAGTTCTTTTAATAGAGAGATTTCCCGAATTGCAGTACTAGGAACCCCTTCCTCTTCACTTTCTAGTCTTATTTTCTTCATAGCTACCACTTGACCTGTAGTTTTATGTCTACCTTTATACACAACTCCATAGGTACCTGAAATGACAAAGTGAATTTCTGCTATGTGACATGCCCCCAACCATAACCTTTTACAAAAGATTGTTTTTTTAAATGACTGAATCCTATAAAGTGTCACAATAGAAATCTCTGCTGTGACCAGATAAGACGGATCTTACTCATAATTATACACTCATTGCTTACAAGAAATCAAAGATAACTATAACCTATCACATACATGACTTAGAAGTAATTATTATTCATCATAATTTCCAGTGCATTTAAACCATCTTTAATGCTCAGCCACAGAAGTGCAGAAGGCAAGGAGTAGTCACATGAGAAGGAGCTATAAGAAGGCCCTGTGTTCTAGTCTCTGGTCAACCCGAATCTGTCAGGCACCTCTGTGATCCTAGTTTGCAGGGAGGACCACTGCACAAGACCCTGTCAGGAGTCCTTGTCTCGCTTATTCTCAAGGAATAAATTTGACAACATTGAGCACATTTCAGGAGAAAATTAAGACCTCTTATAAATAAACATGCATGTCCTGCCAAATATCCCACCTGCCAATAAAGAATGCATAAAATACAGTGCAATGAATGATTGGGGCTCAGGATATACCACTGACAGGAGTCACCATGACACTTTGAAAAAATCTGTAAAGAGTGTTTTTATATGCATCTCAAATTATTTGGTCAATAATTCTCATCCAGAAAAGAACAGAGACAATAAGACCACATGTTTTCATTAAAAATTTATTAAAAGTATTCATCCTGAGCCAGCCAGATAGAGTAGAGGTTAAAGCAGCTGGTTCCCAAATGGCCTACAGCACAGTTCGAATCCTGAACCCTGTAGCTTGGAAAACATGCAGAGAGCTTATCGTGCATGTTCGAAATCCTGAAAGGAGAATGGAGAAGGGTTTGAGGGTGAAACGCCTTTCTCCCTTTCTGTCTCCAGAGTGCATTTTTGTTCCCTCCATGTCTCTTTGAACCTTTATCAGTTTTTAAACTACTAAAATAGGGATTAAACAAAGAATTGTTCCACCAGTTAATCACCAAAAATTACTTATGAATACATGTTCTATGTTCTGATATGAACTAAGTATTCTAAATATAGGGAAAGTAATTTAGTTTATTAAATAACTAAGGAGACAAATGAAAAATATTAGCAGCTTCACAGAAATAGAAGGGAGTTTCAAAAGTTCATGAAAAATGTATATTGTGGAAAAATGATAAACACACACTTTAATTCCATTTTTCCACAAACTTTTTTTTTTGGAGAGATTTTTGACATAGGGCACATGCACTCGTCAGACAGACAAAGACAGAGACAGAAAGCGAGCAATCACCCCCAGGGGGGATGGCCACGCCGCAATCCCTTCTCCTCCATTCTCCTCTCGGGATCTTGGGCATGCACGCACACGCACCCGGCATGATTTTTAAGCCACCAGGTTCAGGACTCGAACCGCGGTCGACTACATGGGAGTCCAGTGACATAGCCATTACACTAACTGCTGGTCCCTCCACAAACTTTTTGAAGTCCCCCCCATGAAAATAATAACACAAAAAAGTCTAGAAGGAGATCAGTCTAAGACTGACATAAGACTTATCCCAGGAAAGAAGGAAAAATAATGTAGGAGACTGTCAGATCATGGAGGTCTTGAACAGTAAGCAGAAAACCTTTATTTAACAAAATTCAGAGTGTGTACTAATTTCCCGTAAATTTTCACTACCATGGCTATAGCTACTATGACCCAAAAAGACATTTACGAGTATGACAGCACTCAATTTTTGTAATTAAGGTAAAATCAGAAAACAACTTTGCAATATTTGATATAAACCTAGATGTAATTAAGAAATGATTTAGCTTGTCAAAAAACTCAATGTCAAGAGGGAGAAAAGGCAGAGAGACTGCTCCAAATTAAAGAGATTAATTAAGGAAGCATTACCTGCCAAATGAAGCACATGACTTCAGGTGGTCTTCAAAAGATACACACTGAGGTATTAGGGGTAAAATATAATACATCTCCACAACTTGATTTAAATTGATCAAAACCAAAAACAAACGCTAATACACACAGATAATAAAACACAGCACTGGACATGTCCTGTTTTTTCTATATGACCATACTTAATTTGTAAGTTAGGCACAGTAAGAGCAGATGGGATGTAGGAGGTTGGTAAGAGCAATTGACTACTGGTAACAATCTTGGAGAGCCCATTTGCAAATAAGGAAGAACTCCCTGTAGTCTCCTGGGGGTGGGCACTATCACCAGGCAGTGGGCAAACAGTTGTGACCAAGCAAAAACCCCGGCCTTTCATGGAGCTTATGGTATAGCAAGTGAAAAGGATACTAAGAACTATGCGAAGGGGACTACGAAATGCTCTTAGACTAAGACAAGGCGATGAAAAAGGAAGCCAGTAAAGAGTATTCCCAAGGGCCTGGCAGATAGCATGGTGGTTGAGGGCGCTGGACTCCCACATGGACAACCATGGTTTGAGTCCCAGACCTGGTGGCTTGCTTTCTCATTTCCCCCATGTTAAAAATAATGATAATAATAAATAAAGTTAAATAAAAATAAAGTTAAATAAACAAATTATTTTATATTGAGGACATCAAAGAAATCCAAACTAGAGAGCTGGATGGCATTAGATGAAGCTGGGAAGTGGGTTACAACGTAAAGAGAAAGTTGTGGACATGGTGGAAGTGCGGAAATAGCAACAAAAATGGCTAGCACTTGATGTTTTTCTTTTTTCTGAGTTAAAGCTCTCAAACAAATGTACCATACATTGTCTCACTGTATAATCATAATCTTTTATGGTTAGTACAATTATCCCTGTTCAGAGGCAGCAACTGAGATGCAATTAAAGTGCCTTTTATTCCAGAATAAAATCAACACTCATTACAATCTGTGTGGATTTAAGAAATATACATCACAAAGCATTAGACATGCTAATTGAACTTATTTTTAATCACAATATGCCTCCAACCCAACACTATCCTAATTTGTCATTTCTATCTTATAAAATCTGTCTGTATTTTACCCCTTCTAAATATTCCTTGTGCAAATTAGGGCTTTGAGTACACTAACACTAAAAATATAGATGGAAATACTCAAGCAGAATCTATATAAACTGGATTCTATTAACAAATTATTTTATATAAGTTTTCACTTGTTCCCAGAGAATTGTGAATGTCAAAACTTTGATGTTCTGCTGAAAAAGAAAAACAAGCAAAGAGGTTTTTGTTTCTTACTTATATCATATAGGTCTAAAAATTCTTTTAAAGTACTAAAAAGGGAATGAATGATTAAAGATATGAGCATGGCAGGTCATTTACCTCTATGGCAACTAAATAAATGTGTTTAAATCAAATTAGTTTAATAGTATTGTAACCATTTAGAAAGCTCATTGAAAATATTCACAATCCTAAAAATTAATGAGACTAAAAACACATTGTAAAATAAGCATAATTCTACTACCCCAACCTCTGCCCCAATACACATACAAATTATCAATAGTGTTTTTAAAACACAAGTGTTGGGCCAGCCAGCAGCACAGTGGTTAAAGTAGCTGAATCCCACACAGCCAACTTTGTGGTTAGAGTCCTGGACCTAGAAGCTTGAAAAATAAACCAGACAAGTGTGTATGCTTGTCCAAACTCCCAAGAAAAGAATGGAGAAAGGATTGTGGCATGGTCATCTTCCCTGGGGAGGTGATTATTCACTAGCCCCCTCCCCACAAGGGCAAGTGCCCTATAGCAAAACTAAAAAAAAGTGGAAAAATAAAACCCTACAAGTGCTTATCAAAAGAATTAAGATAAAGGGGGCTAGGAAAAGATGTTAGAATAATTGCAAATCACTTTAAATGTGAACATTTTTGTGTTTCAGTCTGTTACGTGGGGAACATACATTACAGTACTTTAAGATTCCTATCGGTTGAGTTTTAATAAGTATTTCTGTCTTTGTGCTACAGAAATTGTAGTACTATTCAACCTTTAAAATAATTTTTGTATTTTTAAAACCACTTACCTTCTCCAATTTTCTCTATTTTTGTATAGTCTTCCATAATTAGTCAACAGGTATGGTAGTAGATCCTAAAATGAGGGAGATAATTGGTTTGATTACATGCCACTTACTCAAAAGGTAGTTTTAATATTACTGAGATACTATATATATGTAAACTTTTCCCACAGTGCCTTCTGTAATATAAATGTTCCATAAGTATTAGTTATTAAAACAATATTAACAAAGGTAAGGACTCCTACAATAATACTTCCCCCTTCTTAGCTCTTTAATCATTGGCAGCATTTGTATATTCTGTGTAGTATTTAGCTTCTTTTGATCAAATTAACCCTCAGAATCAGACATCAACTATCTATTCTCCCCAAACAAAAAGTAAAATTACATTCTCTTCATGTAACATTTGTTAAGTAGCACCGATATGTGCCAGAGTTATACTCAAATATTTCAACAAATTATGCTATCTGATTGCATTTGTAATGTTTTACATGTTTATAAACATGATTCAAAGTAAATTATTTTTTGTGGTCAGATTATTTAATCTTTTAGAAAGATTTAATTTACAACTGCAAAAGACATTTAAGGGTTTACAGATAGATGCTCAAGGACAGTTTTTAACATTTTCTTCATTTTAAGCAGTCACCCAGGCAAACCTGATCAGAACCTTCAAGAGCAGGTAGTTTTTCAAGTGTAAGAAATATCACTACACACCCTAAAGAATAAAAAATTCAGTTCCACAGATAAATATCTAAGGATGCCCTACACAAGGTCAAGAACCAAGTAAAAAATCGCATACTGGAATTGCAAAGAATGAAAAGAGCTGACAATCAAACATTCAAGACTTCCTCAGCTGGTAGGTAGGTTAAGTTTGCCAATGCAACGTCAGAAGCCCAAAGCATAATTACCTTGATTTTTCTAACAGCCCACCACTGAGGATAAAATTATTAGAAAGGTCACTGAGTAACTGACTTCTAATTAGTTCTATTTCTCAATTGATCTTCAAAGAAGAATCAATCCAGCAAGTAAAAATTAATCTTTTTAAGCTAACAAAGTTGCACTACACTGGTTATGAGTACTAAGCTTAAGAGTTTATGTTACAAAACGGCAGAGGACAATTTTCTTCTCCCTCAATAACCAGATGTAATATATGTAAGCACTACAAAATAGTCGCGCTCAGTCTGAGCAAACAGCTAAAAATGTTTCGATGCTGGGTTCAATAACCTCCCACCATTTTCCAGTTTTAACAATTTTAAATACAGGGTATTTCTCTGGAATGCCTTTGAACGTCTCCAGTGGCTATGTACTAAGATCTAAAATACCAAGGGTAACATCTCCCTACCTAGAGACCCCAGGTCTTTAGTGAACGCAAAACGTACACATTTTAACTCCAGTATTATATTTTTAAAATGATTATAGGACATTAAAACAAAAGCAGTTCAATCTCTAGATGTTTCTTAGTTTTCCGCTTCCTGCCAACTCCATAGTGCATAAGCACCAACTACAAAACAAAGAAAAATGCAAGTTCCCTCTGGCTCTGCGCCTGGGCTAAGTGCTCTGAAAAGCTCCGGTGGGCCCGGGAGTTCACCGGATCGGTCTCCCAGGAGCCGCCGGGTTTAGGCACCAGGTCAAGGTGCGGTGTTGCTTCACATCCCCCGACCCCGGCTTCGGAACACCGCCTGGCACCCCGCAGGCGCTCAGCGTGGTGGAAACCACGAGCGGGTTTAGCTTCGAACAGGACCCAAAGGCCTCCTCGGGCAGGTTTCTGGCTCCTTCTCCAGCCTCCCCTGCGTAACTCCGCCAGGCTGGGCTCCCCTGGGCCTCCCTCGACCGCCGGGCCAGGCGTAGCCAACACGCCCAGGCCCCGGGCCCAGGTCAAGGCCCTGCCCACCCCCGCCCTTGAGGCCGGACGGACCTCGGCTCCCCAGCCCGGCCTCCTGAAGTTCACCCCGTTTCCCAACTCTCGCGCTCCGGGGCTTCTGAGCCGGCCGTAGCCGAGGCGACGCCGGTAGAAATGGAGGCCGAGCCCGGTAACTA
>NW_006159674.1:3777090-3777651 GCF_000334495.1 Tupaia belangeri chinensis | reverse complement strand
ACCCGGGTAGCTATCCCTGGCTTAGTATCCTGCGGCGCCCGCGGCAGCAGCTACCAGGTCGGCGGCGCTCTTCACTCAACCTCCAAATGCCAGCTTAGAAGCTGAGAGCAAGCAGTTTCAAACTCACCGCGCTAAAGAGCCTCGTATCCACCAATCAGGGAGCTCGTAGATTTTCAAAGGAGCCTATCAGAGCTCAGCTACGCGTGGGCTGGGCTTCCGGAGTGGCTAGAGCGCGAAAGAAAGAGAAAACGGCGGCTGAAGAAAAAGCAAGAAGGCGGGCGCCGACTGAGTTTGCACGCACGCGCTCTCTTTCATTCCACGAGAGCATCGTCCTACTGTTTCTAGTCATCGAAGATCTACTGTTCGTTCTGTTCTTTTTTTCTCCCAGTATTGGCACAATTAAAATGCACTGCATTCAGATAACTCAGGACAAAAATGATACTGCACTTAACATCAAGATTCTGTTACTTTCACTTTTAATACTTAAGGTTAGTGTATAGGTAAGTTTTTCTAAATGAGTGATTTGAGAGCTAGGATGAAAAAAATAATGGAAAACCAAAG
>NW_006159674.1:3763959-3777079 GCF_000334495.1 Tupaia belangeri chinensis | reverse complement strand
AAAGGTGGGAATGGGGGATGCCTGAACATGTGTGCCCAAAATTCCAAGAGGAGAATGGAGAAGGGATTGGGGGTGGCCATGCCCCCGGGGTATGGTTTCTCACTTCCCTTTTCTCCCTCTGTCTCTCCCGGGCAAGCATAGTCATCATATAGCAAAAACCTAAACTATATATATATTGAAGAAATGTTTTAAAACAACATTTTAAGTGTTTTAAACTTTAAAATATTTTCACATAAAGAATTTTAAATATTCTTTAAAACACAAACATTCATAATTACCTAAGGAGAGAAAAAGAGATCTAAATTAAAAATAGAACTGGGAATAATGAGATGTCTCCCTAGTAAGGATTTCTCTTTGCATTGACCCTAAGGGGACATAGAACAAAGATTGTCTACCAGGACTTCTACAAATAAGTACTGGAAAAGCCAGATTAGAGTAAGAGTACATCAGATGCGTTAAGTGTTCCAGGCTTTCTAACACAATGAGCTTGTCTGTTACCTGGCTCTGTAAATTGCATGAATGTTTATTCTTGACCATTTGTTGCTCCTACATGACAAAGGCAGAGCATTTGGGATTCATGGTGGAGGTAGGGATTTAAGAACTACCTGAGCCTAATAACTTTAAAGTTTTGCTTTTAAAATCCAAAATTCACTTTTTAAATAAAAACTGACTGTCCCAAAAGAGTGCTATAGTGATGCACGGTTGTCCTCCACACTTCAGGGTACCAATTTTAATCTATCTCTTTCTAAGAGGCTTAAGCAAGGAATTCAACTCATAGCATCTAGAAACAGCAAGTCATTCATTGAATGCATTTTACATTCAGTTCTCTAAAAAAGACCACAAATCTCCCACAACTGTGATGATACTTTTTTTCCACTTAATTCGATTATCTTTCCTTTTAAGGTTTCAGGGATTATTGTAAATCCATGCTATCATTTTAGCAAATATAGTTTATCACACTTGGGCCAATTCCAATTCAGTGTCTCTGAAGTGCAACACTATGCTTTATAGACACAAAAATGAATAGAATACGGTTTCTGCTGTGGGTCTTAAGGGTGGGGTGCACAGCGATTATTTAGAATTCTCTTCTGGCATTCGTGTTATAACTTATAAGGTGATATGATGGTCTATAGGAGAAAATCATCCGTTTTTCCCCTTTCTTTCCTTTATGCATGATAGAGTGTGTGTGTGTGTTTGTGTGTGTGTGTGTGTGTGTGTGCGCACACGTGAGAGCGAGAGAGAGAGGAGCACCTGCCACAAGTTCTGGTCATGTCCTCACCCTCTTCCTCTCACCATCTAATCCATGCAAGCTTGGCCACTTAGAAACATGCCTGGTATGTTCTTTGGGGCTGACTGGGCTGAGAATCCCAACCACAGTCAAAATGTGGGATCTGGCTTTTCTTGGACAGGATGACATGCTGCATCACAAAACTTGCCGGAAACTAGGAATTCTAACAGAGGAAGTGACATTTGAACAAACACTACAGAAAGGGTTTTTAGGTGGGCCTTCCAACTAGAGGAAATTATATGAGCAAAGCACAAAGGCCAGTCTACTCAAGGAAATGTAGGGGATGTGGCTAAATATTAACTCAGAATCTTGAAGAGCCTTCAGCGCTCTTTCAAGGGTTCTGGGCAGGACAGGTACATACAGCCTTGGAACTGCATTTTAGAACTACTCTACAGGGGCTATGAAAAAAAGAAGCAAAGAGAAGAGGACTGATAGGGATGTACTCCCAGTTTCATAAGTATATTTTGGTAAGCATTTTTGAATAAAAAGAAAAAACAGTAACTGACTTGCATATAAGTTTTGTTTTGTTTTGTTTTGCCAGAGAGAGTGTTTGGTCACCGGAGAGAGTCAGAGAAGAAGAAAGTACCCCCGTGGGGGTGTGGTCATATCAAAATCCCCTCTCCTCTATTTCTCCTGTTGGGATTTGGGGCAAGTTCACACATGTACCCAGCATGTTTTTCTAAGCCACTGGGGCCAAGATTCAAACTATGAATTTGGCCATGAGGCATCTGGCTTCCTTAACCACTAGGCAACCAGGTCAGCCCCTATTTTTGTTTCTTGGGTGTAAGCATTGCTATGGATTGGATGATTTCCTCCTCCCTAAGTTCACGTATTAAGGCCCTATCCTCAGAGTGTTGGTATTTGGAGATGGGGCCTTTGGGAGGTAGTTGGGTTTTGGTGAGGTCCTGAAGGTGGGAACCTCATGCTGAGGTTAGTGCTCTTGTAAGCAGAGCCTTCAGGGGCATAGTAGCTCCCACTCTCTGCTACGTGGGTTTAGAGTGAGGAGACAGATGTCTGTGGGGAAGAACACCTTCCTCAGAACTGACCCTACCCACACTCAGATCTTGACCTTCCAGCCTCCAGAACTGAGAAAATTAAAGCCTATTGTTTAAGCTACTCAGAATATGGTCTGTTACAATAGCCTAAGCCAAATGAGAGAGGTCTAGTTTAGTTTAGGTTGTTTTTGTTTTTGTTTTTTCAGTTTGCCAGAGGATACATTCACTGGTCAGAGAGAGACAGAGAGATGGGTGGGGATAGGGAGGCAGTAAAGCATCCACCAGTGAGCACAGTCATGTCATAATCCCTTCTCTTCCATTTTTTTCATCCTGTTTTGATTTGGGGTAGGCCCACACACACACACACACACACACACACACATCCAGTGTCTTTCTAGTCACCGGGAACAGGATTCAAACTACAGTTGACCTTGTGGGATCTGGTTCCCTTAATAAGTAGGCCACAGGGAAGGCCCTGGAATCAAGTATATATTTAGAGAGAGATGTTTGCTGTAGGGCACATGTGCTTGCTGGAAAGACAGACAGGAAGTGAGACATCAACCCTGTGTGTGTGTGTGTGTGTGTGTGTGTGTGAGGGGGGTGATGGCATGCCATAATCCCTTCTCCTCCATTCTCCTCTTGGGATTTTGGGCACGCATGCACAGCCCAGCATGAGTTTTAGGTCATCGAGTCAGACTACAGTCAACTATGTGGGAATCCAGCAACATAACCATTATGTGATCTGCTGGTCTCCCTGGAATTATATTTTAAGTGCTTACTTATTCATATGACAAAATTGTGTAATATTTTCTAACAAGGGAAAAAAGATAATTCAGTCTTGCCCCCAGCATGGTTGATCAATTTTTTTAATGATTAATCATTTTTCAAAAGATTTTTCTTTTTGCTTCCTACCTCATTATTGGTAATGTCATATAAATTTTTAGAATTTCTGTCAAATTTGAGAAAATATTGTCACATCTTTTTCACATATGAGTTATTTGTATAACTGCTCTAATTCGTGCTCTCGAAACAACGGGAATTATGATACATTCCAACTTGCATGATTCTCAATATTACAGATTCCAAAAGTTGTCTCGTACTTTTCTCATTGTTTATACTGTGTTAATGAGTAAATTCATGACAGAAGAAAAGTTGCAGTTAGATGAGGTAATGATGAAAACCAAAGTCCCCTCTGTATGTGATTTCCTACATCTGAGAACTCGGAGAACTTTCTATAGGCTAACATCTTCTCTGTTACCCACTACCTGCTCACTGCTGGTTCAGGTAAAAGATCTTTGACTTGGGGAACCAGCAGTTAGCGTAATGGCTATGTCGCTGGACTCCCACGTAGTCGGCCGCGGTTCATGTCCCGGACCCGGTGACTTAAAACTCACGCCGGGCATGTGTGCGTGCGTGCCCAAGATCCCGAGAGGAGAATGGAGGAGAAGGGATTGCGGCTTGGCCATCCCCCCTGGGGGGTGATTTCTCGCTTTCTGTCTCTATGTTTCTCTCTGTCTGTCTGGCGAGCGCACGCGCCCTACAATGAAAATCTCTCCAAAAAAGAAAAAAGATCTTTGACTTGTACCTGCCCTTATAGATCTGAGAGTCAGCAGAACAGGTGGAAGGAATATTCCTGGAAACCAGGCCTAGTCAGGACTGTTGGCAGTAACGTGAGAATGCTGTGGATAAACAACTAGATACCACGAGTCTTAATTTTTATTTTGTTTTGGAGAAGTTTTTGCTATAGGGCCCGTGCACTTGCCATACAGACCGAGAGACAGAAAGACAGAGAGCAAAAAATCACCCCCCCAAGGGGGGTGGCCATGCTGCAATCCCTTCTCCTCCATTCTCCTCTCGGGATCTTGGGCATGCATGCACATGTGCCTAGCGTGAGTTTAAGCCACCAGGTCTGGGACTCAAACTGTGGTCAACTACATGGGAGTCCAGAGACGTATCCATTATGCCATCTGCTGGTCCCTGAATCTTAAATTTTATGTCTGAGTTCATTTGGGCTGATATAACAAAATACAATAGCCTGAATGGCTATTGACAACAAATTTACTTTTTGCCACTCTGGAAACTAGGAAGTCCAAGATCAAGGCTCCAGTAAACTCAGTGAGTAGTGAGTATCTGATTCCTGATAGACCGCTCTCTGTTCTCCTTTTTACTAGTGGGTGTGTGTGCTGGCCCAAGATAGAGGAGATATATATATATATAGAGAGAGAGAGAGTGAGTGAGCAAGCACTTCCCATGGGGAGTGGTAATTCCACAATCCCCCCTCCTCCCATCTCTCTATCCTGTTGGGATTCGGGGCACAGAAGCTCACGTGCCCATATGTTTCTCAAGTTGCTGGGTCCAAGACTTGAATTGTGCGATTGGCCATGTAGGATCCAACTGCCTTAGCCACCAGTCAGCAATTTTCTAACCTCACATGGCAGAAGGAATGAGGACGCTCTTTCAGGCCTCTTTCATTTTAGTTATATTTTAATTGCCAGAGGGTTCACATGCTGACGAGAGAGGAGGAAAGCATCCCTCGATTTGGTGTGGTCATACTACAATCCTTTCTTTTCCATTTCTTTCAGATTTGGAGCATGCATACACATGTGCATGGCATGTTTTTCAAGCCACTATGGCCAGGATTCAAACCTCTGCTGGCTATGGAGGATCAGTCTCTTTTAACCACTAAGCCTGGGGCTGGCCTTCTTGAGCTTCTTGATAAAGGCATTAAACCCATTCATGCAGTCTCCACCTTATGACCTAATCACCTCTCAAAGATCCCACCTCCTAATACTACATCCTTAAGGGTAAGATCTGGGGGAAACACAAACCTTCCAACTGCAGCAATGTATCCTCAATCTGCTCTGAGCTGAATACCCAAAATGTTCATGGTCAAATCAGTGCCACTGGACAGGTGCTAAAATGCAACTGATGAAGCAACAAACAACAGTCTTAATCAACTATGGTCAAAATATCTTACTTTATACATTGTACAAAAACATACAACCATGTTGAGTGCACTGCTTAAGGTCCTTCTCAGAGCCAAGGAAAGGTCCTGTGTGAAGGAAGGGCCCTGATCCTTAAGCTTCATTAGATTCTGGGACATCTAACAACAAAACTAGTGAACGAGTTTACATATATTTGGAAATGGAAAAAATAACCAGGGCAGTTGTTACAATTATTTTTTATGTGTCTATCTGTACCTGTATCTCCATGCATTTTTAAAAGAATTATTTAATTTTAGTTACCATTATTTATTTTAATTTCTTATAGGACACACACACTCACCACAAAGAGACAGAGGGAGAGAGAAAGCAAGCTACCAGGTCTGGGACTCGAACTACAGTTGGCTATATGAGAGTCCAGAGCCTCAACCACACCACCACCTGCTGGTCCCTGTATTTTGTTTTTATTTAACTTTATTTATTATTTTCCAGTTTGATCCTCAGAAAGAGAGAGAGAGAGGGAAAGTGAGAAAGAAAGCCACCAGGTCCAGGACTTGAACTGCGGTTGGCTACATGGGAGTCCACTGCCTTTGACTACTACGCTACCTGCCAATCCCAGCCCCTGTATTTTTTAAAAACAGGTTCTCACTGTGTCACCATTTTCCTGCTTCACCCGCTTGAGTAACTAGGACTTCAGGTTTGTGCCACTGTGCTCAGCTTTTATGCTGGGCTGGGAATCAAACCTATGGTTCTAACACTAAACCTGACCCTCATGTGGCATTTAAATAATGCCTGCCAAATAGCGTCATCCACCAACACTCATCACCACAGCAGGGCTCTATTTCTAAAATATTTTTAATGGACTCCTGATGTCCCTTAAAGTTGATCACAATGTTCCTTATGCCTAAAGTAGAACCTTGTGCCAAAGCTAAAAATGTCCTATGAGATAGCGAGAGATAATTCCTAAATCTTTGTAAAGTGAGCCTGACAAACAAAGGCAATGGATTATGATCAGTTCTCTAATCAGCAAGTTAAGGAATAAATATAAAATCCCATTTCTAATGATGTTAAACAAATGAAGTTCTAATTTAACTCAATAAACTGTCATCTGGAATGACAGAGGCTTGTGATTTACAGTATAAAATATTCTGGTTCCTTTGAAATGTTTACTGTAATCGACCAGTTTCAAAGAGCATAGCTACAATAACATCCTCTTACTGCTAAAATGACATAGAATGTAATTTACTCCTCCCTCAAAAAATGAGACAGGCACTTCAGAGTCTTTTAGTAAGGAGCTCCATGTGACCATCCATTTTGCTCTGGGCTGTGTGTCATTTTATACCAGTGATATGTTACTGACGCTCTCTACGGCAATGTATAGAAATGTGAAAAGGCAGAAAATTTAACTGCAGTTTCACTCACAACATACTGAGTGCCTTCCATTTGCCTGGCCTTATTTGAGGACTACTGAAGAGACAATGATGAATGAAATGTTTTCTTTTCTTTTCTTTTTTTTTTTTTTTTTAAGAGGTTTTTGCTACAGGGCGCGTGCGCTCGTTCGGCAGACAGAGAGACAGAAAGCAAGAAGTCAGGGGGGATGGCCACGCCGCAATCCCTTCTCCTCCATTCTCCTCTCGGGATCTTGGGCACGACGCATGCACATGCACCAGGCGTGAGTTTAACCGCCGGGTCCAGGACTCGAACCGCGGTCGAATACATGGGAGTCCAGCGACATAGCCGTTACACTAACTGCTGGTCCCTGAAATGTTTTCTTTAAGCTTGAGAGAAGGGACCAAGCTAAGAAAAATAATGCAACCAATGATTACACTTCTTTTATACTCATTATCTTCCTTCAGCTGGTTTTTGAACCAAGTGCTATGGGGATGTGAAGGAAAGAGATGTAATAGCCAGATGCATATCTGATCCCTTGGAATACACATATCAAGCTACAGAATCTAAATGACAATAACTGTGCTACCTTGACAAAGAATCCTTCTGGAATAGTCATACCATTGTGATAGTTAAAAGCTTAGGATCTAGACTGCCTGAGCTTAAATCCTTTTAAATCCTGGCTCCTGCCCCTACCTGATCTGTGACATTGGGAAAGTTGACTTCTATAGGTGCCTAGTCCAAGGTAAACACTTCATGCGTGATTTCTTTTCCTTAATCCTGTCGATGGTTATCTCTCTCACAAAATGAACTCTGGTGGTGGATACTGGCCCAGAAACTTGAATAAATTGTAATGGGGGGTCACAGGAGAGAGGAGGAGGCAGAGAAGGTTCATTAATAATGTGATCCTTGTGGCAGCTTTATGAGGAATGATGGGGTCTGGCTAAATGGAAGTTGAAGGATTGGGTTAAACATCCAGGCAAAGGGAACAGCACCATGTCACAAAGGTACATGGCGTGCTTGAATCTTATGCAAGGAGCTTGTTAACATTGAACAAAGGGTGCATTTGAAGTCATTCTTGAAATATGAACACGATTTTGGCAAGGAGGCCTGGAAGAAAAGAAAAAAGATTCAACTGAAGGGCAGGGTGTGTGCTTGGAGTGAAAGGATACGAGTATTTTTAGTTTAATTAAGATCTTTTGTGAAACAGTAAATGTGAAAAGAAGGGAGGGAGGGAGAGGAAAGGGGAAAGGAATAAAAAAAGTAAATGAACGTTTAAATGGCCAAAAAATGAGAAGCTATTTGCTGATTATAGTGTATATAGTGATATCTTCGTCTTGACTGATATGCATGAAATTCATGTTGGAAAAAGAAATGTTGTACATTGTAAAGATATATGTGATTAAACATAAATAAAAAGGAAAAGAAAAAAGAAAAGTGGAATGGAGAGTCAGATACCTGTTGTGAGGAACACAGGAAACCACCAAGAGGGAGTTTGTCAGCAGTCCTGCAAGGTATGGATGGGAACAACTGAAGGGGTTTTTTTTTGTTTGTTTGATTGAACAAGGGAATGATAGGATCAACTTTTCCCTATATACAGATTATTTTGGCCGTACTCTCATAAAGGATTAGTGTGAGAGGGGAGAGGAGCAAGAATGTCAGGTAAAAGGCAATTTCCTTCATAGTTCATAATATCTAAGGCTGAGACCATCCGTGTAAAGCTAAAATGAAGGAGAGCAAGAGGATGGTCCAGAGGCAATGCTATAATGATATTATGACTATAATTCCACTAGAGGGTAGTAGAGACAAACTGGTAAAATAGATGAAGCTGCTATCTTCCCTACCTGCTATTAAACCAAGGCTTTTTTTCTTATATTTGGTAGTGGTTGTAAGCTTAATTCCGTTTTTACATGGCTAAGAAAAATATGACAAGTATATTTAGTGGGTTGCGGCTCTTTGATAATGTAATAAACGCATGGTTTTCACTTTAGAAGTGGGTTGACAAGACCAGAATACTAGATGGCACTTAGCCTTTTTACAATAACAATACAATTATATCCTTGAATAGAAACTCTTAAAATGAATGCTAAATAGTACATCTAAAATTTTTGTTGATTATAGTGGGAAGGAGAAGGAAAAAGAAAGATTGTTAAAAAAAATTAATTCTGGTGTGTTCTCTTGGTTAGCCTATGTAAGTTAAAAATCACTTTTTGGTATGCTCATTTTCAGATAATATCCAAAAATATAAACAGCTATATTAAATATTAGATCATTGGAAAGTCATGACACATTTTTGCATAGAAAAATACATCCTGACTTTTCTAAAATAATTTTTGTATTTTAGAACACACACACACTCTCTCTCTCTCTCTTTTTTGGAATGTAATATACCCAAAGAGCTATTATGCCCATAATGTTGTTCTGTTTTAATATGTCCTCTACTGTTCATCACATGAAAATAATTCTACATAAGTACAAGTCATATACTTGAAAAAGTTTATCACAACATTTTCTATAATAATAAAAATGTATAGCCAAGCTAGAATCCAATAGGAAAATGGTTAAATAGATAAATTTGGTTCCTCCTTTAATCAAATAGCACTTGCCCAGACACGCATACTGTGACTGCAAGTTTGTAAATGCATGAATTTATACTGAATAAAAAAACCCCATGAAATTATTCTCCTAGTGTCATAGAATGTGTGGCCATTTAAAAACATTTCTTCCGGGATGAGCAGTTAGGAGGAGAAGGGATTGTGGCGTGGCCATCCCCCCGGGGGGTGATTTCTTGTTTTCTGTCTCTCTGTCTCTCTCTGTCTGTCTGGTGTGCGCGTGCGCCTTATGGCAAAAACTTCTCAAAAAAAAATTTTTTTCTTCCAACCAGATTTATGTTGTTTTTTTTTACAGTAACTCCATACAAAAAGAGAAAAACATATGGCCAGTAATATTTTACTTACAATGTCAAGATTCTGCCGTTTGACTAACACTTGTAAAGACTTTGCCGGGACCAACAATTAGCATAATGGCTATGTCGCTGGACTCCCATGTAGTCGACCGCAGTTCGAGTCCCGGACCCGGTGGCTTAAACTCACGCCAGGCTCCTGTGCGTGCGTGCCCAAGACCCGGAGAGGAGAATGGAGGAGAAGGGATTGTGGCGTGGCCATCCCCCTGGGGGGTGATTTCTCGCTTTCTGTCTCTCTGTCTCTCTCTGTCTGTCTGGTGAGCGTACACGCCCTATAGCAAAAACCTCTCCAAAAAAATACAAAAAAAAAAGAAAAGAAAAAAAAAAGACTTTGCCATCCAAAATCATTATATATTAAACCTTTAATCTGAGTAACTCTCTTTAATTTCCCTATATTACTAAAAGAAAGGAAGGAAGGAAGGAGGGAAAGAAGGGTGGATGGGAAGACAGAAATGAAGGAAGGAAAGGCTACATTGAGATTCCTAAAATCTACTCTCATATCTACAACCAAAATATCTCTGGAGTGAAATGTAGTATTTTAAAGAATGTATAAATACCTTCCTCAACACTTCAGAGAAGGAATGCAAAGAGGCTGGCCGTGCAAACAGAAATCGACCGTGGCATTTGCCCAAGTCCCAGAAGTACTGTGTTACTAAATATCAAATGGGCATGAACTAGTACAGGGAGAAGGAGCTTTGTAGACTTGTTCAGTTATGAAAATGTCTAAGCCGAACATCCTCTTCCACATTAAAAACAACAAAAAAAATCCAAAACCAAAAATAAACTTATTTCATTGTAATTATATCTAAACATTTGCAAAGGCAATGATCATAGACATAGAATAATAAAATGTTAGGACCAGCAGATGGAGTAATGGTTACATTGCTGGACTCCCATGTAGTCAACTGCAGTTTGAGTCCTGCGCATGGTTGCTTAAAATTCATGCCAGGCAAGTGTGTGTGTGTGTGTGTGTGTGTGTGTGTGTGTGTGTGTCTGTCTGTGTTTGTTTGTGTGTGTGTGTGTGTGTGTGTATGTGTGTGCCCAAAATCCCAAGAGGAGAATGGAGGAGAAGGGATTGGGGCATGGCCATTTTTCCCCGGGAGGAGTGATTTCTCCCTTTCTGTCTCTCTCTATTTCTCCAGCAAGTACATACACCCTATCACAAAAATCTCTCTAAAAAACAAAATGTTAGCGTTGATGGAGCCTCAGAAATCATCTAATGAAAAGTAAAGATAGTGGTAAGAACTCTTTCTTTAGAGAGAGTATTTACATTTTCCCCTTTTTCAAGGCTGAGAGTACGCATTTGTTATTTAAATGTCTGACAAAAAGGAGTGCAACTTTGTTAATAAGTACAAAATATAGATTAAATAGGAAGGGTTTTCAAAACCATGAAAACGTATATTACAAAAAAATTATGCATGGATTTCATTTTTTTAATCAAAATTAACATTTACTTTAATTCCATTTTCCCACAACCTCTCTGAAATAACCTCATATGGGTATGTGTGTAAGTGGATAGATAAAGTAAACCTGTTTAAATGTGTTTCAACATGATAATAATAGCTACACTTTCATAACACTTGGAATTGGGCATATGCTATACTACACACTTTAAATAGACTGTCTTTAAAGATGCCACAGTCCTGTGTGTGCAGTACCAGTTTAAAATGAGGAAACCGACATCTAGAGACTTTACATAATTTGTCCATAGTCAGACACCTGATAAGAAGCAGCGTGGGGGGGACCAGCAGGTGGAACGATACTCATGCCACTAGACTCCCACACAGTTGACCATGGTTTCAATACTGGACCCAGAGACTTAAAACTCACACCAGGGCATGTGTGTGTGTGCCCAAAATCCCGAGAGGAGAAAGAGAAATGGGATCGCGGTGTGGCCATCTGCCCTGGTGGGTGATTTCTTGTTTTGTGTCCCTCTATCTCACAGTCATATAACAAAAATCTCTCTAAGGGGGAGAAAAAAAAAGAAGCAGAATGGATCCTCAAACTCAGGATTTTGTGATTTCAACGCCCAGCTTCTCTATTAGCAATGGTCCCCTTAAGTGTAATAAAATAAATATGAGTGTGACAGTTTATTAAGATGATAGATCACTTGAAATGTAATTAACACTAATTTTGGTAAATAGGAATTACATATTGAGTCATCTTACGCTATGTATCTTAATGATCATTTTATTCTCATTGGTGTCTTAAAGAACACTGGAAGTGTATCATTTTCTCTAAATAAGAATGTGATTAAAGAAGGTTGAATCATTGGTTAATAGTAGAGTATTTAAAATATTTGTTCATTATTCTTGGAATACCATAAGGATTAGCTTCAGATGAAATGGATGGAAAAAAAAAGTCAGAGCTTATTCTCAAATGGCTATAAGTCAAGCGTTCTTCCACCACTAAAATTTCTCACTCAGGACATATGGTTGCATATTTTCAGCATTTTTTGTGGGAATAGGCAGGGGGTACCTAATGAATACAGAAGTAGAATAATGTTATTCATGGTTCATGATGTGCTCTCATCATTGATGCATTTATGGGCATCTTTATTTATATAAGTATTCATTTATATTGATAATATAATAAGCACCATTTGTGTGCTCTTTTTTTTGCACCATTTTATTTCATATCACCCCAGCTTCAGAGAACTGCTATAATCCTGGATCATCGTACCTTGGCTTACATTTTTATTTAATTTTGTCTTACCTGTATAGTCTTAAAAAAATGTATAGTCTAAAAAGGTCCCCTTGAATTTTATTTGAAAAGTTTATACCTGCAAAAACATTTAAAGAGTAGTAACAATTAAACCTATATAACCTTTAGCTAGACTCACCAATTATCAACTTGCTAAATTTTTTCCCCTTCCTTCCCCTGCTTTTCTCTTCCCTTCCCTTTCCTTCCCTTCCCTTTCTTTACTTTTCCTTCCCCACCTTCTCTTCTCTTTCTCCTCATCCTGTCCTCCATCTCTCTCTTCTTCACCATCTTGAATTACAGACACCATAACGTTCCCCCATTGTGTAATTTTATTATTTTATTTTATTTTTGGGGGAGAGATTTTTGCTATAGGATATGTGCACTCGCCGGTGAGACAGGGAGACAGAAAGTGAGAAATGACGCCCTGGGGGGATGGCCTCACCACAATCCCTTCTCCTCCATTCTCCTCTTGAGATTTTGGGCATGCACGCACACTCACCCATCGTGAATTTTAAGCCACTGGGTCCAGGACTTGAAATGTGGGAGTCCAGTGACATAACTATTATGCCATCCACTGGTCCCACCATGAATTTCTTAAGAATGACATTTTCCTGCATAACCAAATCACCATTATCACATCTAAGAAAAATAACACTAATTCTACAATACTTTCTACTGTATTGTCTCCATGCAAATAACAATAATTTCCACCAAAACATCTTCTAGACTTAAAAACCTTGAACTACAGTAAGACAAATGAATTGTGTTTATTTTGTTATATTGCTTTAGCCTATTTTAGCAGTCCTCTGCCTATATATATATATATATATTATTGTTAAGC
>NW_006159674.1:3734615-3763814 GCF_000334495.1 Tupaia belangeri chinensis | reverse complement strand
TGTGTGTGTGTGTGTGTATGTGTGTGCCCAAAATCCCAAGAGGAGAATGGAGGAGAAGGGATTGGGGCATGACCATTTTTCCCCGGGAGGAGTGATTTCTCCCTTTCTGTCTCTCTCTATTTCTCCAGCAAGTACATACACCCTATCACAAAAATCTCTCTAAAAAACAAAATGTTAGCGTTGATGGAGCCTCAGAAATCATCTAATGAAAAGTAAAGATAGTGGTAAGAACTCTTTCTTTAGAGAGAGTATTTACATTTTCCCCTTTTTCAAGGCTGAGAGTACGCATTTGTTATTTAAATGTCTGACAAAAAGGAGTGCAACTTTGTTAATAAGTACAAAATATAGATTAAATAGGAAGGGTTTTCAAAACCATGAAAACGTATATTACAAAAAAATTATGCATGGATTTCATTTTTTTAATCAAAATTAACATTTACTTTAATTCCATTTTCCCACAACCTCTCTGAAATAACCTCATATGGGTATGTGTGTAAGTGGATAGATAAAGTAAACCTGTTTAAATGTGTTTCAACATGATAATAATAGCTACACTTTCATAACACTTGGAATTGGGCATATGCTATACTACACACTTTAAATAGACTGTCTTTAAAGATGCCACAGTCCTGTGTGTGCAGTACCAGTTTAAAATGAGGAAACCGACATCTAGAGACTTTACATAATTTGTCCATAGTCAGACACCTGATAAGAAGCAGCGTGGGGGGGACCAGCAGGTGGAACGATACTCATGCCACTAGACTCCCACACAGTTGACCATGGTTTCAATACTGGACCCAGAGACTTAAAACTCACACCAGGGCATGTGTGTGTGTGCCCAAAATCCCGAGAGGAGAAAGAGAAATGGGATCGCGGTGTGGCCATCTGCCCTGGTGGGTGATTTCTTGTTTTGTGTCCCTCTATCTCACAGTCATATAACAAAAATCTCTCTAAGGGGGAGAAAAAAAAAGAAGCAGAATGGATCCTCAAACTCAGGATTTTGTGATTTCAACGCCCAGCTTCTCTATTAGCAATGGTCCCCTTAAGTGTAATAAAATAAATATGAGTGTGACAGTTTATTAAGATGATAGATCACTTGAAATGTAATTAACACTAATTTTGGTAAATAGGAATTACATATTGAGTCATCTTACGCTATGTATCTTAATGATCATTTTATTCTCATTGGTGTCTTAAAGAACACTGGAAGTGTATCATTTTCTCTAAATAAGAATGTGATTAAAGAAGGTTGAATCATTGGTTAATAGTAGAGTATTTAAAATATTTGTTCATTATTCTTGGAATACCATAAGGATTAGCTTCAGATGAAATGGATGGAAAAAAAAAGTCAGAGCTTATTCTCAAATGGCTATAAGTCAAGCGTTCTTCCACCACTAAAATTTCTCACTCAGGACATATGGTTGCATATTTTCAGCATTTTTTGTGGGAATAGGCAGGGGGTACCTAATGAATACAGAAGTAGAATAATGTTATTCATGGTTCATGATGTGCTCTCATCATTGATGCATTTATGGGCATCTTTATTTATATAAGTATTCATTTATATTGATAATATAATAAGCACCATTTGTGTGCTCTTTTTTTTGCACCATTTTATTTCATATCACCCCAGCTTCAGAGAACTGCTATAATCCTGGATCATCGTACCTTGGCTTACATTTTTATTTAATTTTGTCTTACCTGTATAGTCTTAAAAAAATGTATAGTCTAAAAAGGTCCCCTTGAATTTTATTTGAAAAGTTTATACCTGCAAAAACATTTAAAGAGTAGTAACAATTAAACCTATATAACCTTTAGCTAGACTCACCAATTATCAACTTGCTAAATTTTTTCCCCTTCCTTCCCCTGCTTTTCTCTTCCCTTCCCTTTCCTTCCCTTCCCTTTCTTTACTTTTCCTTCCCCACCTTCTCTTCTCTTTCTCCTCATCCTGTCCTCCATCTCTCTCTTCTTCACCATCTTGAATTACAGACACCATAACGTTCCCCCATTGTGTAATTTTATTATTTTATTTTATTTTTGGGGGAGAGATTTTTGCTATAGAGTGCGTGTGCTCGCCAGTCAGCCAGACAGAGAGAGACAGAGAGACAGAAAGTGAGAAATCACCCCCCGGAGGGGATGGCCATGCCACAATCCCTTCTCCTCCATTCTCCTCTTGAGATTTTGGGCATGCACGCACACTCACCCATCGTGAATTTTAAGCCACTGGGTCCAGGACTTGAAATGTGGGAGTCCAGTGACATAACTATTATGCCATCCACTGGTCCCACCATGAATTTCTTAAGAATGACATTTTCCTGCATAACCAAATCACCATTATCACATCTAAGAAAAATAACACTAATTCTACAATACTTTCTACTGTATTGTCTCCATGCAAATAACAATAATTTCCACCAAAACATCTTCTAGACTTAAAAACCTTGAACTACAGTAAGACAAATGAATTGTGTTTATTTTGTTATATTGCTTTAGTTTATTTTAGCAGTCCTCTGCCTATATATATATATATATATATTATTGTTAAGCTGGTTGTCTGAAGACCATTTCCTCATTGTGCATTTATCTGATTTGTTTCTTCATGGTGTTTATTTAACTTGTTCCAACATCTCTGTATTGTATACAGTATCATCTGTATTCTATACCATTCTAGAGGCATTATTAAATTCAAGGTAGGGACCAGCAGTTAGCATAATGGCTATGTCGCTGAACTCCCATGTAGTCGATCATGGTTCAAGTCCTGGACCCAGTGGCTTAAACTCATGCCAGGCATGTGTGCATGCGTGCCCAAGATCCCAAGAGGAGAATGGAGGAGAAGGGATCACGGTGTGGCCATCCTCCCTGGGGGGTGATTTCTCTCTTTCTGTCTCTCTGTCTCTCGGGCGAGCACATGCACCCTGTAGCAAAAACCTCTGTAAATAAATAAATAAATAAATAAATTCAAGGTAAACATTTTTGGCAAGGATGGTTCATTGTGAAGTTGTGCATGTGACATTGTATTCTATCAAGAGAAACAAAGTTCAGGCTGTCCACTTCATTTAATTGGTAACTTTCAATGAACTCTTTCCATTTTAAAGGTATATCTACAGAGGCCAGCAGGTGGCCTGGTGGTTAAGGTGCTGGACTCCCACATGGTAGAATGTGGTTCAAATCCCAGGCCAGATGACTTGCTTTCTTGCTTTCCCTCTTTCTCTCTGGACAAATTAATAATAATAATAATAATAATGACAAATAAGATTAAATAAATGATCCTTTGAAAAAAGGTAGATCTACAATTTCTTTATTTGCCAGCAGGCAAATGCACTCACCAGAGAGAGACAGAGAGACAGAGAGAGGGAGAGGAGAAAAAGTAACTTCCTAATGGGGTGTGGCCACGCTACAATCCTTTCTTCATTTCTCTGTTCTATTGGGACTTGGGGCACACACACACACACACACACACACACACACACGTGCCCGATGTGTTTTGCAAGCCACTGGGGCTGGGATTTGAACTGTAAAGTTGGCCACGTGGGATCTGGTTCCCTCAACCTCCAAGCCACAAGGCTGGCCTTATCCACCAATTTCTTTTTTTTTTTTTTTTTGAGAGATTTTCACTGTAGGGCGCGTGTGCTCGCCAGACAGACAGAGAGAGACATAGAGACAGAAAGCGAGAAATCACCCCCCAGGGGGGATGGTCACGCTGCAATCCCTTCTCCTCCATTCTCCTCTCGGGATCTTGGGCACGCACGCACACGCGCCCGGCGTGAGTTTTAAGCCACCGGATCCGGGACACGAATCGCGGGCGACTACGTGGGAATCCAGCGACATAGCCATTACGCTAACTGCTGGTTCCCATCCACCAATTTCTTGATACTCTCCTGTTTCTGAAGTAGATATGAATTCTCCTCCCTTGTCTGCTGTGCCACGAGACACAGGCCACAGCTGGAGATGCTGTGGGGTAAGAATCTGAACTCTGCCAAGAGCCAGCAACAAATTAGTTTTGCTAAAGAATGAGCTTGAAAGTAGATCTTGTGCCAGCATTTTGCTTATTAAGTTCCATTTTTCAAGATATTTGTTTCTTTCGTCTGAAGGTTCCAACTGTTATCATGCAGGTGATTCTGAGTTCTTGTTACATTTCACACCTCCAGGAGATATACCGAGTGTTTTACATTCATAGCACTATTTATTTGTGACTGTCACTTTTTTTCTGGTACGGTCTTGCCAGAGGCTTCTGTTTTGTTTGATTTTGAAGAACCAGTGTTTTGCTAATATCCTTTTATACTTTGGTTCATATTTCACTGATTTCTGCTCTTCACTTGGGTTATCTTGCTCCTCCTACACACTGATTTCTAGCATCATGTCTTTCCTCGCATATTAATATCAAAAATCTCTCTCATAGTATCACTTTTGCTGTATCCTCTAAGTTTTTAAATGGCGGGTTCTAGCTTTCTGAGCATATGGAATACAGCAAAAATCACTGTTCCAGTATCATTGTCTGTCAATTCTAACCCACATCCAGTCTACTTCAATTTCAGTTGGTTCTTCTTATCATTATTGGTTGTATTTTCCTGCTTCTTTGCATGCCTGGTAACCGTTTACCATGTCTAACATTATTATTGTGTATTCTTAACGCTATTTCCAAGCTTTGTTCTAAGATGCCGAGAAATTCCTTGGGAACAGTTTGATCCTTTCCAGTTTTGCTTTTATGATGTGTTAGATAAAACCAGCACCGTGTTTAGTCTAGAGCTAATAATTCCCCACGACTGAGGCGAGACCCTTCTGAGTACTCTCGCTCTTTTTCCCAGAAATGAGGAGGTTTTCTAGACTGGCAGGTGGAATCAGGCACCATTCTTTGCCCCCAGTGGCAGCAGGTACCATTCTGTTTCGTATTTTGGGGTGGTTGTATCAGTCAGGGTTCTCCAGAGAAACAGAACCAATAGATTGTGTGTGCATGTTTGTGTGTGTGTGTTAGCAAGAATTTCTGTATGTGCACAATTAGTTAATATGTGACAAATTAGTTAGTTAATATGTGACAAAATATATGTCTAAATAGATTTAAAAGAGCTGTTTAAACTAGCATAAAGTCTAAGTGATCAGAAAGCTTTTGTCATAATTTAATTGGTAGCATTTCTTTTTCCCTTAAATATGCTTTATTCAATATATATCTTACATGTGATGGCATGTTGATTTGATTAAATAAGATTTCTAGATTTCAGTTTTGCTTTCATACAATATGATCATCTCCTTTTTCTTTTTAAAAGGAATTGTTTTATTTAACTTTATTTATGTATTTTATAATTTAACCAGAGAGGGACAGAGTGAGAGAGAGAGACAGAGAGAGAGAGGATGAATGAGAAAGCAAGTCGCCAGGTTTGGGACTCGAACTGCAGTTGGCCATGTGGTTGTCCAGCGCCTTTAACCACCATGCCACCTGCTGGCCCCATGATATGATCATCTCTTTAACTGACAAGTTTTTTGTCTATGTATATTTATATTTATTACAATTGTTAATTTATATATGGATCTATTTCTATAAACATAGTTTATTACTTCAACATGTACCACATATTAAGTCCTGTTTAAAATCCTCTCTTGTTATACATTTTCACTTGGCATGCTCTCATATTCCTTAATTTCTAGAATATTAGATTTGGGATATTTGTCAACTTCTCTGTTTCTCTCTCTGCCATACAAATATTATGGTGATCAGAACAAAGGCCTCCCAAATATGTCCACATTATAGTCTCTGAAACTCAGTAATTCGTTACCTTACAGGACAAAAAGGGCTTTGCAGATGTGATTAAGGTTAAGGCCCTTGAGATGGAGAAATTATCCTGCATTATCAAGTTGGGTCCAGTCTTTTTTTTTTTTTTTTCCCCCTACTTATTTCTTCCAACAGTGAGAGAGACAGAGAGAGACTGAGATACAGCACTGCAACCCACCACCAGTCTTCAGGCTGCCCTGGATCACGGACATGTGTGTGCCCAGAGTACTCATCAGGAAGCCCTCCAGACTTGAACCGGGAACCTTCCCATGTGGAATTGCCTTGCAGAGTTTGTGTTCTGCAGTTGCACCCCAATCCTTTCCCCACATGCGCCCAACCTAATCACAAGCATCCTTGAAAATGGAAGAACGTGTCAGTCAGTCAGACATGACTGGAAGATTGGTTAGAGAGAGCTTTGCTGCTTTGAAGCTGGAGGAAGAGGAACCAAGGCATGGGTCAACCCTGGGAAGCTGGAAAAGTAAAGAAACGGGTTCTCTCCTAGAGTTTCCCGAAAGCAAAGCTGCATGCCCTGCTGATTCTTGATTCTGAGTGCAGAGAGACCTCTGTCGGACTTTTAACCTACAGAACTGTAAGATAATAGATTTGTGCTGTTTTAAGCCACTGCACTTGCGATCATTTGTTTTAACAGTAATAGAAAACTAACACAGATATTAAAGTAAACACAATTTTATCAAATATTTGGAAGCATTTACTGCTTATATATCTTGCATACTTTTTAGACATGTTTTCCTTTTATTTATTTTTCTTAAAGTTGTTCTTAGGGTGTGTCTTTGGTAAATTTTCTCAGCCTTATATACCTGAGAATATTTTTACCATGACCTTATTCATTAGCTGAATAAAAGATTCTAGGTCCTGATTTTTGTCTTTTATTTTAAAAACTATCTACTCTTTCTATAAGCTTTTAGAATTTCCTCTTGATTTGATATATTTAACTTTTACTAAACAGGTTTAGGAAAGGGTTTTTTTCCTTTTTTTTTTTCTTATTTTTGGGGAGTATAGGTCTTTTCATTTGAGGGACTTGATGTTGTGAACGACCACCCCCCCCTCCCCAGCCTCAGCCGGCCCCAGAGCATGGCATGTGTATGCCCAACACACTCGGGGAGGTCTCCAGATGTGAACCTGGAACATCCCCATGTGTGTCAGCCTCACAGAGCATTGTCTTTTACCACTACACCACCATCTGGCTCTCATTTTTGTCTTTTTTGTTTGTTTGAGAGTTTTGTCTCCACTATTTAAAAAATATTTACTCTTGCTTTCTGTTTTTCTCTATTTTGGTGATTTTTAACCCAGAGATTTATAATTATACTTCTTTCATATATCTTCAATTTATTTTTAAAATTTTCTTTTCCTTTTTTCTCCTTTTTAAAAATGACATTATTTATTTATTTATTTATTTATTTATTTATTTATTTATTTATTGAGAGGTTTTTGCTATAGGGAGCATGTGCTCACCAGAAAGACAGAGACAGAAAGAGAGACAGAAAGCGAGAAATCACCTCCCAGGGAGCATTGCCACGCCGCAATCCCTTCTCCTCCATTCTCCTCTCGGGATTTTAGGCACACACGCACATGTGACCCTCTCATGCACACATGAGAGAGAGAGAAAGAGAAGAAAGAGGAGATGGGGGAGGGAAGCACCCTCTGCAGGGTCTGGTCATGCCATATCCCTCGTTCTTCAGACCTCTAGCCCACAGAGCTTGGGCACCTGGGCACGTGCGTGCTGTGCTTCCGGCTGTCCATGCTGGGGGTTCTACTCCTATTCTCCGTTGGGATCTGGCTTCTAGCCATTGCTGCTGTGTCATGGAGCCAGTTTCTTGTGTATTTCTTTATCTATGCACCGTGTTTTCCATCACAAATTTTTCTACTTGTCTTTCTTTTTAACATAGTTTCTTTTTAAAAAATACCATCAATACTTTTCTTGTTCTTGTTCTGTGTATGTTTAAAGCTTAAGTTTAAATTCTTTGTTCTGATACTGCTTCTAAGGAAATCTTTTTTAAAACTATTTTCTAAATACATAGGTATTTGGCTGATTGAGCCTGTGAGGTCCAATTCTTCCAGAGGCTGTGGCTGCCTCGAGGGTTGGGAAAAACCAAGTCCACTCCTGACTGGGAGTCGGGGCAGTGGAATGAACCCTAGGGTAGACAGTACCAGGCCCTAGACAAGCACAACTAATCACTGCTCTCTCTGCACCTGGAAGAACGAAGCTGCTTTTAGAGGACGGGCTCCTTAGGTCGTGTATTGAGCCCAGGAATACAGGGGGACAGGGTGGGAAAGCAGCTGCTTAAAGCTCCTTGTCCCAGCAGTTTCCTCCGCTCTTCGCCTGCACAGCTCCTCTGGGGCCCTCTGGCGCAGCATTTCCCCTCAGTCTTATGACTTTCAGTTGTTTAATTTAAGATGACAAGAATGAAAAACTCGTAGGTCTGAAGACAGAGACTGTTTATCTGCACATCCACAGCAACCAGGAGACAGTCTGGCACGTGGTAAGGGTTCAGTGGATACTTTTACGGTGAAATAAGCAGCAACAGCGATAAATTTGGGCTGGGGGGGGGGCACAAGAATGGCATTTATAGATCAGTTACAAACACATATTAGCTACTTAACAAAACTGAAGGCTTTCTGTTCTGTTTCATTGCTAATGACAAGAAATTCTTGACACTGGGTGATTTATGAAAATAGAGGTTTCTTCAACTCATGGGTTGGAGGTCCAAGTCCAGGAACCCCCTCTGGTGGATTCTGCTGGCTACATCGTAACATGGAGGCTGCCAGGAGAGTGTGTTCTGGGTTCCATGTGGGTGTCTGGATCATTCTCTTTCCTTATAAACTCTCCAGAATTCAGTTATGGTGGCCTCACTCTAATGACCTTCACCTCAATCTTTTCCCTAAAGCCTCACCTTTCGACATCATAACTGGATCAAGTTTTCAGCCTCTTAATCCTGTTATAGTGGCTCATCACATGATTTCAGAGCTATATTCAAACTGTAACAGAAAGAAGACCATTAAGGGAATCTGAAGAAAATTTAAGTGCATAAGATTCCTCCACAGGGGAAAAAAAAAGTATTTGGTTTCTTTTCTCTTTTTTTTAAATTTGCTAGAGAGCTTGTGTGCTCACCAGAAAGAGACGGAGAGAGAAAGGGAGAGAGAAAGTGAGAAAGCACCCCCTCAGGGGGCATGGTCATGCCACTATCCCTTCTCTTCCACTCCCCTCTCGAGATTTTGGGCACACCACTGAGTCTGAAACTTGAAATTGTTAGGGACCTTGGACTTGTCCGCTCCTTCTTGGAAGGGATGATGTTGGGAGAGGTCTGTGTTACAAACAAATAATGAAGTCATAGAGGGGAAGAAAATGGTTCATGTGTACTATATACAGGGTATAACTTGATCCTGTGCTTGGCGGCTTTCTCTACGAGACACCTGTGTTTTCCTCACTATTTTAGTCAGAGTCGGTGTAAATTAGGAATGCATGTGGTTTTAAGTGTCTCTTATAATCTATCTGCATGTTGCTACTTGGGAGAAAACTCCAGAAATTGAGAGCCTAGACCTGGGAAGACACTCACTCTCTACCTTAGGTTCTGAACCATCTAGCAGTTTGCTGCTATCTTGCTTTTCCTGTCCTTGCCTCTCCTGGGTGAGGAGGTGATATGGGGCGGTAGAGAGGACAAGGTCAAGTGAATCCAAACCTAGGGGATTAGAGCAGGGGATTAGAGCAGGGCGCTTAAGGCACTGATGGATGCATAAATAAACTCTATCTCCTCAAAATGCAACCGTTATGCTACATTGATATTAAAAAAGAAGTTTTGGAGGCCAGCAGGTGGTATGGTGGTTAAGGCACTGGACTCCCATATGGTTGATCATGGTTTGAGTCCTGGACCCAGCAGCTTGAAAATCACACTGAACGTGTGCGTGAGTGTCCAGAATCCTAAGAGAATAACGGAGGAGAAGAAATTGCCGTGTGGACATTTCCTCCAGGGGTTGATTTCTCATTTTCTCTCTTTCTGGCGAGTGTACAAGCTCTATGACAATAACCTTTAAAAAAAAAAAGAGAGAGAGAGAGAGAGAGCTTTAGGGGTTTGTTCCATGGGCTGGTAGTTAAGGCAGCTAGACCCCACATGGCCAACTTTGCAGTTCGAGCCCTGGATCCAGTGGCTTAGGAAACACAAGACATATGTGTGTGTGTGTGCCAAAAAACAAAACAAAACAAAACAAAACAAAACAAAAAAACGAAAGGAGGAAGAGTTGGAAGAAAAGGGATTGTGGGATGACCTTTGCCATGGGGATGATTTGCCTCTCTCTGTCTCTGTCTCTTTGTCTCTCTCTGGTGAGTTTATGCACCCTATAGCAAAGAAAAAAAATTCATTTAAAATAAGAAGCTTTGGACTGGTCCCTTGGCTCAGTGGTTCTCTGCTTCTCAAGAGAAGCCAGATCTCCATGTGCCCATGGTCAGAATCTCTGACCCCATCAGTCTGAACACTAAAGGCCTACACCTGAGCATCCCAGATCCGGTGGCTGGAGGACTGAGGAGAGGGGATCACGGCATGATCAGACCCTGTGGAAGGTGCTCCAGCCTCTCTTCATTCACTTTCTCTGTTTCATACACATGCAGCTGCTCCATCATTTCTATCATGAATCAAGGAGAAAATTTTCGTAAAGTGTCAAAGGAGGAAGAAGTGAAAGAGTAAGTTTTCTATGTTCCAAATGTGTCATCTTCAATATATTGTTACATGGGAATAGAGTAAGATGAAGAACGGTGAGTATCACATGCTAGTTTTCATGTAAGAAATGGGAAAATAAGAACATACAGGGAATATTTGCCAGTGTTTGAAAAACAACGCTAACAGATTACGTAAGACCCTAATTAAAATGGGTTCCTATGATTGCAGGAAGTGAAAAACAAGGTGAATTAAGATGGAGTATTACTGGGAGCCTGTAGGTGGTGTAGTGGTGAAGGTGTTGGATTCTTGCATGGCTGACTGCAATTCAAGTCCCACACCTGAAGGCTTGAATATCATGCCAGATGCCAGGTGGAGGAAAATGGAGAAAGGATTACTTGTGGTCAGCCCACCTTGGGGATGATTTTTCACTTTCCCTCTCACTGTCTCTTTCTGTCTCTTTCCTGTGAGCACGTGTGCCCTATGGCAGAAACATAAATAAATAAATAAATAAAAAGATGGCTATCAAAATATCTTAATTTCGATATTGCTTACTATTTTGATATTTGAAATATGCAAGTGTTTTATGTTTTGAAAAAAAACCAAATTTAACTATTGCTGTTCATTCTTTTTACCTTCTTAAATATATTAGAAAGATGATTAGACAGTTGGCAGGGAGGGAGAGAGAGAAAAACAGGAGAAGAAGAGACAGAGAAAGGTTCATTACAGTGTTGTTTCTAATAGAACAAAAGAAAATCACCCTTATGGCCACTCACTAAGCATCAAAATAGGCAATCATACAATGAAAATATGGAGTAGCTAAAGAGTATTATGTGTGGAGCTAGCAGGTGGTGTGGTGGTTAAGGTGCTGGGCGCCTACATGTCTGACCAAGGTTCAAATCCAGACCTGGAGGCTTGCTTTTTCACTTTCCCTTTCTCTCTCTCTCTGTGTGTGTCTCTCTGGTCAAACTAAAAATAATAATAAATAAAATAAAAATAAATAAATAAATAAATTTTTAAATAAAGAATTATTATGTGAATATACCTTTGTTTGGTAATACATATTTTTTAGCAGCAATAGTGGGAAAACATGATACCAAATAGTATGTTCATATCATCTCTATGTCTGTGAATAAAAAGTTGTGGAATGAGGCATCAAAATGTTAACTTGAATATTGGCTGATATGCATGGTATTCCATCTGGGAAAAGAAATGTAATACACTGTAAAGTTATATGTGATTCAATATAACATAAACAAGATTATGATGATAATAAATAAATAAATAAATAATAATAAAGGTAATGGATATAAATGGAATTTCTTATGTATTACTACATAAATTATCATGAACGGAGGTGAGGAATACAACTCCTTTAAAATCTGTAAAAATATAAAAATAAAAGAAATCTTAACTTGAGAATACTGGTGATTTTTATTTTTTTCTCTAATATGGCTGGTTTATTTTTTTTTTTTTTTTGCTGCCAGAGAGAGCCAGGAAAAGAGAGATACAGAGAAAGACTTATAAGACATGGAATCATCCAACAGAGGAGATGGCCACACTGCTGTCCCTTCTCCTCTATTATCCTCTTGGGACTTTGAGTGCACATGCACAGAAACACACACACACACACACACACACACACACACACACTGTGTTTTTAAACCCATCAGTCCAGGACTCAAACTACACAGTTGGCCATGTGGGATCCAGTTGCCTTAACTTTTGTGCTACTTACTGGACCTAATGAGTTAATTTTTATGAATTAAGTAAATAAAAGTTTAAAAAGATACTGTTTCTCACTGACCCTCTCTTGACTCAAGTATCACATCTTTCTATATCTAGCACTTCCTCTGTATAGCTGTAGTAGAAGCACTGTTATTTATTGTGTGTTAACCATGTCTCAGGCATTGTTGCAAGCACTTTGCAAGGATTATTATTATTATTGCTATTATTTTGGCCAGAGGGTATGTGCACTCACCAGCAAGAGACAGACAGAGATGAAGAGGGAGAAAGCACCGCCCAATATGGAATGGTCATGTTACAATCCCTTCTCCTCAATCTCTCTATCCTGTGGGAATTTGGGGCGCATATGCCCAGTGCCCAGCATGTTTTTCCAGCCATCAGGGCTGAGACTTGAACTGTGAAGTCAGTCATGTGGATCTGGCTCCCCTAATCATCATGCCACAGGTTCAGCCTGGATTATAATGAGTCATCAAAACAACATAATGAAGTTCCAGAAGTCAGTATATAACGGCTCTTCCAAAAGTTCATGAAATTCATATTATATAAAAAAAAAAACCTATGCATGGTTTCATTTTTTTTGCACCAAAACAAACTTGTACTATAATTCCATTTTTTTTAAGTTTTTTTTTTTTTTGAGAAGTTTTTGCTAAAGGGTGTGTGCGCTCGCCAGAAAGACAGAGAGAGAGAGAGACAGAGAGAAAGCAAGAAGTCACCCCCCGGATTCCCACGCCTCAATCTCTTCTCTCGGGATCTTGGGCATGCACGCACACATGCCCGGCATGAGTTTAAGCCACCAGGTCTGGGACTCGAACCGTGGTCGACTACATGGGAGTTCAGCAACATAGCCATTACGCAACTGTTGGTCCCATTTAATTCCATTTTTCATGAACTATTTGAAGTCTTCCCACATTAACATCCCACAAGTAAGGATCATAAAGCTTAGAAAGAGCAAGTGCTAAGCCCAGGTTTCCTCTCCCACCCCCGTACTATCAGTAGGGCAAGTCATGAGCCTCAACAGTTTGCCTGCGGAGCTTATGATGTCCACTCCATGCGATGACATTTTATTGATATGAGCACCTGTATGGTCTTATCTCCTCTTATCTCACTTTTCCCTATAACTATACAATCCAATCTCACTTTCTTATAACCATACAATACAGAATTGTATAGCGAGATAAGATTGCAAACAGAGGTGCATGTGAAACCCTGGTATTCCCTTTATTCTCTGGGCTTATGAAAACTAGTTTAGCACCTAGTTTTAACACACAACTTAATGTTCATTGGATGAATATATGAGCTCATTTGAGCTGGAGAACTTACTCAGCTTTCGCAGTTCCCGGGATATTATCTAGTGTGACAGTTCCTAATCATATCTGTTGGTTTCCTTTTATGCTGCATGTCAGGAATAACTGTCTAGACAAATTACTCTGGATTCCACATGTTTTGAGAGTTCTGTATTCTTTTCTGTGTAGTTGAGGAGTAATTTTTTATTTGATCACTAAGCCTACCAAAGAAAGTTGTTTTGTTGTTGTTGTTTTTGCTATAGGGTGCCTGCACTTGCTGGAAAGAGAGAGAGAAAGAGAGAGAGAATGAGAAATTATCTCCCAAAAGGGGTGGCAATGCCACAATCCCCTTTCCCTCTGGATTTTGGGGGTACATGCACATGCACCCAGCATGATTTTCAAGCTACCAGGTCTGGGACTCAAACTGTGGTCAGCCACATGGGAGTCCAACGCCTTAACTAACATACCACCTGCTGGTCCCCCAAGGGAAGTTTATGACACCTGTATTGAGTGTCCAGTATTTAGCAGTCTGTAGGGTGAGAGAGGGAATTACCCAGTGAATACATCTTTACAACATAAATGGAGGAATACGCAGGCCACCAGAAAGTTCAGGGGAAGAACAACTCCCTCCAACTGGGATGGAGTATCCTGGAAGATTTCCCAGAGCAGGTGGCAGTGACTGCTCAGCGATTTAAAGGGCGGGGATGAGGCTAACACTAAGAAGCAGACAGAGGGAGGGTAAACCAGGCAATACTTTTTAACTCGTTTCTATGTGACTAGGTCGATTAAAGCAGACAGGATTTAAGAAATGTGTGTGTATATGTGAAAAGGCAAGCCTGCGTGAGTATGCAAGATGAAAGAAGAAAGGAACAGTCACGTTTAGTGGAAAGCTAAATCTTGATACAGATCACATCTCTGTTTTCTGACATTCTTAACAGTAATTGCAGTAATTGTGACCGGGCCAGATCTCTCTGCGTTGGCCAAGCACAGGGATTCCTTTCACTGACTCTGGTATTCTTGTGCATGTAGTCAGAGTAATTTCCTCAGATGACTCATTACCCAGTGACTAGGGAAAAATTAACCAGCTTCAAAATGTGTCTTTTTTTTTTTTTAATCCAGAGAGCATTTTTAGGCCTTGCATGATTTCATACCAAATAAATATATGATCTCTTCTTCCTAATTCTAAAAACTTCTTAAAAACAAGAGAATTGACCGAGCTCATTCTTCATGGTCTCCAGAGGTCCAGTGGTCAATGAAAACATGCTCTGAACGATGACCAGGTGGGGGCCCAAGAAAAATGTCCTGAAAGAGGATTGAATTCATATAATCAAGTCACCCTATTTTTAAATATATTAATAGATAAGCGCTTTTTTTCTTCTTCTTACTTTGCCAGAGGGTGCACACGCTCAGCAGATAGAGACACAGACACACACAGAGAAAGTGAAAAAGCAGCCCCCGTGGGGTATGGTCACGCAATCTCTTCTCCATCATTCCCTCCTTCCAGGATTTTGGACACACGCCCAGAGTGTTTTGCAAGTCACTGAGTCTGGGACTTGAACTGTGCATTCAGACGTGTAGGATCCAGTCATCACACTGCTTGTTGGCCCCCCCAAAAACTATGTTTTAATTTCAGTTTATATATTAAAAGCCATACTCTAAATTTCTTGTCCTTGGCTGCTTTGCTTGTGAGAATGGAGGAATTAATTAGACGTTAATTAAATTTCAGGCAATTTTTAATTAAGGGGCTAAAAAAACAATTAAGACACTTAGAAGTGCTCTCCAGCTCTAATTAGAACAGCAATAAAAATCAAACTAGTAATCCAATAACCTTATATTTTTACCTATAAAGGAAGTTTTACATCGTCACTACCTAATTACATGGAGTGGAAAAAAAGAAAAGAAAAATGTGTGCGTGTGTGCGGAAGGGATGATATTTAAGTAAGAACAATTTGGAGAAACGGTAAGAGAGATGGGTAAAATCAGATTTTTATTTTGATTAGATTTTTACTTCTTCTAAGCCTTTAGGGAATAATTTATTTTAAAGGCATTATTTATATATTTCCATTTGTTATTACTATTTTTAAAATTTGACTAGACAGAGATAGAGAGAGGAAGGGAAAGTGAGAAAGCAAGCTGTCAGGACTTGAACCGCAGTTGGCCATGTGGGAATCCAGCACTGTTAACCACCATGCCACCTGCCAGCCCCTAGGAAATCATTTTCTAAGCTCTTTTAATTGAACAGCTGGTAGCTTGGGCAATCACAGACGGGAAGTAGCTGTGCATTCTTGACACTCATAAAGTGCAAAATACTAGCCTCTTGGATCTCTCATCACACGAAGTCATGGAGAAGTTCATTACAGGCCTTCTTTTATAATGAATAGGTTTTACTTTCACTAGTTAAATGATGAAACGGTACTGATGATTCAGGATGGGTAATTTGTGTTTGATGTTCAGAGGGGTTGGATAAATAGTACATTTCCCATCTGAAAGCTAAATGTATCCTTTGGTCCCACCCCCCCATGCAGGACCAGAATTGCTGATGTGGAGACAGCCATGCCCACACACCGGGAAAGAGCTGAGCTGAGGGACTGGATTGTGGGCGTCCAGATTCCTCTAGATGGAGAAGATGGGGCTGTATATCTCTCTCACCATCTCTCGGTCCTCCAATCGCTTACACTGTTCTCTGTCGCTCTGACTCAGTCTGAGTACTCAAACATTTGCTCCCACAAATGTGAGGTTTTTACTAAGGCTGGTGTCTACTATGTGACTGCCCTAGACAGGGTTTCCCAACCTCAGCACCATGGTAACGTGAAGCCAGGTCATCCTTGAGGAGGCCTGTTTTGTGCATAAGTAGGATGTTCATCAATACCCCTGGCCTCTGCTCACCAAATGCCCCTGAGAAACCCTGCAGGTTCTGGCCATCAAAAATGTCCAGACATGGGACCAGCAGTTAGCGTAATGGCTATGTCGCTGGACTCCCACGTAGTCGACCACGGTTCGCGTCCCGGACCCGGTGGCTTAAAACTCATGCCGGGCGCGTGTGTGTGCGTGCCCAAGATCCCGAGAGGAGAATGGAGGAGAAGGGATTGCGGCATGGCCATCCCCCATGGGGGGTGATTTCTCTCTTTCTATCTCTCTGTATCTCTCTGTCTTTCTGGCAAGCGCACGCGCCCTATAGCAAAAGCTTCTCAAAAAAAAAAAAAAATGTCCAGACATTGCCACATGTGCCCCAGGGAACAAAAAGCCCCAGGTTCAAGAGAAATGTTTCTTTCCTGATGATGAAGAGGGATGAAGAGCGTGGTATCTCCTCTCCATGCTTTTCGCCTTCACTGAAGAGGAGAAAGGAATCCCTTTCCCACAGCATGTCATACCCCACCACAATCAAACTGGATCTAAGGCACCTCCTAAATTGCCTTTTCACCAGTTTAACAAATTCGGCTGCAATCATCCAGTTTCTCTTTGAATGATTTTGCTGGGGGAATCCATCTTCCTTTCTCTGCTGTTTTGTTCAGAGACAGAACCTTCTTTCAGGTCAGTGGATTACTGTTTCTACATAATGCAAGTCCCTCTGCCATACTGGTTGCCATCACTCGAAACCACACACCCGCGTCTTCCCGAATACAGCCCACAGTATTAGGCACCTTTCCATCCTTTCATTGCTGAGCTGCTGGACAATGTCGTTTCTCCTGCCAGCCATGTTCAGATTTCTCCACCCAAATATACCCGAGAAGAAACACATTTGCTATGGGTCGAATGGGCTGCCCCCAAAGTCATATATTAAACTTTGGATCTGGGCTAGCAGGAGGTGTAGTGGTTATGGCACTGGACTCCTATATGACCCACTGTGGTTCGAATCCCAGACCTAGAGGCCTGAAACTCATGCAGGGCATGTGTGCATGTGAGCATAATCCTGAGAGGACAATGGAGGAGAAGGGACTGTGGAGTGGCCATCCACCTTGGGGATGAGACTTACTGGCACTTTCTCACTTTCTGTCTTTCTGTCTTTTTGTGTGTCTCCTGTGAATGCATGTGCCTTATAGTAAAAATAAATAAATAATTTTTGGGGGAGCTGTGACAGGATTAAGAGGGTGAAATCTTTTTTGAGAGAGAGAGGTTTTTGCTATAGGGCGTGTATGCTCACTGGAAAGACACTGAGAGACAGAAAATGAGAAATCACCCCCCAGAGGGAATGGCCACACTACAATCCCTTCTCCTCCATTCTCCTCCTAGGATCTTGAGCACGCACGCACACGCACCCGGCGTGAACTTAAGCCACTGGGTTTGGGATTCAAACTGCAGTCGACTACATGGGAGTCCGGCAACATAGCTATTACGCCATCTGCTAGTCCCGAAGAGGGTGAAATCTTAATCTAACTGATGTTGAAAGGTAGGGCCTTTGAAAAGTGATTAAGATTAAAGCTATTAAGCATGCCCCCTCTCCCACCCCCATTGGCTCCTGGTGGGTTTATTTATTTATTTGGAGAGGTTTTTGCCATAGGGCGCCTGTGCTCACCAGAAAGACAGAGAGATACAAAGCGAGAAATCACCCCCCCCCAGGGGGGATGGCCATGCCGCAATCCCTTCTCCTCCATTCTCCTCTAGGGATCTTGGGTACACTGGCATGAGTTTAAGCCACCAGGTCAGGGACTTGAACCGTGGTCGACTACATGGGAGTTCAGCAATATAGCCATTACACTAACTGCTGGTCCCCCTGGTGGGTTTATAAGGAGAAAGAATGAGCCAGATTGGGACACAGGCAAGCTCTTGCCATGTGATGCTCTATGCTGCCCCTGGGCCCCACCCACCGAATGTCCACCCCAGGTGCAGCTCCTTGACCCTGGACCTCCAAAAGCTAAATAAACCTCTATTATAAATGACTATATTTCAGGTTTTCAGTGATTAAGCAACAGCTAATGGGCTAAAACAACATCTTTGATAAGGCTCATTTCCACAATCACTCTTCACTGGGGAAGCAAGCAAGCTCTTGCTCTTTTTTCTCTGCCCACTGACCCCCTTCACCCACAGAAGCCTGGAATTACCTTAAGGAAGTGGTTCTCACATGTTGGCTTTCATCAGCATCTTCTGGAGGGCCTGTTAAAACACTGCTTGATGGGCCCTGACAGACTTCTAATCCAGGCTGGAATGAGATCTGATCATTTGCATTTGTAACAAGTTCCAGGAGATGCTGGTACTTCTGCTCAAGACACTCCACCTTGAGAACCGAAGCCATGAGGTAGAACTGCAGAGTGAATCTGGTTGAGACAGTAGGCCCAATAGTGCAGAATCTCTGATTTATCTCTCCTTTTCCAGAAGATCATTATTTCCTGGTGCGGTCCACTTGCTGACAGGGTGGACCTCACCAGGAAAAGCCAGATGAAAAATCTCCCAGACTTCCTGGAACAAAGCAGTTGGGCTTGAACAAAGACATAGCACAACAACTCACATTCAGTGAATTTCCATCTGCACTAGTTTTCAAAGGATTGGTTTGCCATAGTCCCTCCAACAGATAACATTTACTAACTTAGAAACGTACTGGATTTGTTAAGAAACTATTACGTTGAGTCCTCTAAAGATACAGGAGAGAGAGCAAGCGACTTGCACTATGAACACATGGGCTTTGGTCTGGTTGAATAACCTGTGCAAGTTGCCTCGTGGCATTGTGCAAGTAGTCAGTCTTCTCTTCTTAAGACAAGGGATTTTAGATTTCTACGCAGGGGCTCCTTACTGTTCTGACCCTAAAAACACAAGATCCTGGGGGTGGAATGTGGCTAACATAATATACCAGGGATCTGTCTGGTCCCCCTGGAGGCTCAAATGTGTCTTCTGCCTCCTTCCTCAGAATGAGGCTGTTTAATGGCATTTTTAAAAACAGACAACTGTGGTGAATTGAATCAGGATCCCTAAAGCTACCTAGATCCCAGTTCTCAGAACTGTGAATATTTCCTGATTTGGGAACTTTGCAAATGCAGTTCACTTAAGGGATTTTAGAGATGGGGGTGATTATTTCAGATGGGCATTAAATGTAACTACAAGTATCCTTAAAGAGGAAAACAGAAAGAACTGTGACACTAGGGAGAAGGCCATGAAACCACAGAAGCAGAGGGAGAAAAGGTGATATAAAGTGAAGTCAGGAGCCGAGGGATATGGACAGCCTCTGGAAGCCAAAAAGTCAAGGAATGAACTTTTCCTTACAACTTCTGGGAAGTACCCATTCTGCTGACATCTGGATTTGAGCTCGGTAATACTCATTCAAATCTATCTACCTACCTACCTATATCTATCTTTCCTTCCTTCCTTCCCTCTCTCCCTCCCTCCCTCCCTCCCTCCCTCCTTCCTTCCTTCCTTCCTTCCTTCCTTCCTTTCCTTCTTTCCTTCCTTTCTTCTTTAAATTTTATTCTTATTTTTTTGAAGTTGACCAGAGAGAGACAAGGAAAGTGAGAAAGCAGGCTGCCAGGTCCAGGACCCGAACTGCAGTCAGCCATGTGGGAGTCTAGTTGCCTTAACCACCACGCCACCTGCTGCCCCCCTCACTGAAATTTCTGACCTCCAGAACTGAAAGAGAATACATTTGTGTTGTTTTAAGTGACACGTTTGTGGTAATTTGTTACAGCAGTCATAAGAAACCCATAAACCAAGCTTAGACAAGTATGACACTTTCCTGGTTCCCAAAGTGGAAGCTTTCAACAGAGCTGACTACAGCCTGTCAGTTGGAGGTACACGACCCCCCATGCCCTTCCAAGGAGTCACATTGCCTGCCCTTCATCATAAGAGCTGCCTTTCTTTAGATCTGAAAGGGTTTTATGACTATCTATTCCAATTGCAATACCAGAGACAATGTGGGAGGAGGATGGACAGTATGTGGAGATTGGAAGGGGAGGGAATCAAGGAAGAACAAAAAAAGCAAATCATTTAATGAACGCAAAAATGGAAGATTATCTGCTGATAATACTGTATATGGTAATATCCTTGGACTAATATTCACACTGGGGAAATGCATTTTGTGTGCTGTAAAGATGTACAGTGATCAAATGTAAAAAATAAGAAAATAAAAGAGAAATTAAAAGAACATTGCAATAACTCTGACAAGCACTACTAGACAATGGGTTTAACCCAAAGCTTGACATATTGTGGATGCTTCCTGAGTGATGATTAGTTGACGTTCAGCTGCTCACAAGGCACCATTTGGGGAAAAATGGGAGGGTGCTCTCTGCAAAGGTATAGGGTGCCTGGTCTAACTTATCACAGGGTTCCCTGCGTTCCTGCCAAGTTTATGCTAGGACGAGGTGTACATCATCTCACATGGCCCTGGGAGGACATTTCTGTTGCTGCTGCAGGTTAGGATTACTTATTCTACTGTCCCATTGAGCCCAAGGATTCAGCAACAATGCCACAAGCTGTACATGTTTCTGATCAAAAGAAAATGTACACCCAAGTATATGGTAAGGGTAGTTAGCTTATACTATTATCATTATATGTCGATTTCCCTCCTGGTTTATGTCTATGACTAGGCCACCCATCTTAATGTACCTGGAGCCAGCCCACAGGAAGGTTGGTCTATGACCCAGTAAATGGAGGGGCTCCTTTTACCTTTTCAAACCTTATGTTCCTGGAGAGCTTCAAAGCTATGCAGGGGCTCTTCTACTCCTTCGTTCTTCCCCAACATGCCTGATTATTTCTAGAAATCAGAAAAGGCACTACAGTCAAAGGGAATGAGTGGGGAAATGCATGCATAAGGGGACTGTCTTAGATCTAGCCCCTCAGATTTACCTGACATCCTATCCAACTGATACCCAGCTTTCTGGCCCAAACATACCATTCTGTCAGCATTGATCTCATCCTAGAACCTCGACACTCTCACCTTCTGCTGCACACATCCAGTTGTCTCAGAGGAGCTGAAGGGTAGCAGGGTTTGGGAAGAAAGTAAAGGAACATTTTCCTGAAAACAAATAGCTCTTCTTGTTTTCTTAGGTCCTTGAGAGAGCTGAGCAGGTATGACTAACATGGGTACACAGGGTCCCTTTCTCCATCTCTGCTGCTGCTGCTGCTTTTCCCTATTGAGAACCAATCACTTGGGGATGACATTTGAGAGGGAACTCACTGGGCATGCCCAGAATATGGCATGAACTGAAGCTGAAGGATGATGTAATTTCTTAAGTTGGGAATCTACTTAACAATTCTAAATTCCATTTTAAAAATTTCATCAAAGCCTAAGTCCCTTCCAAATTATTTTGAGAAGCCTTCCATAGCCATACTGATATTTATCTCCTCTAAATTCTTCTTTTGTATTGACATATCCAGAAGAAAATCTAGATTTTATGGGGACTGGAACTTAAAACAGCTTTGTAATATTTTCTACAGAGAAGATGGAAAGATAACTCAGTGTTTACTTTTGACTGTTTAAATTTGTTTAGAAAAGATTGGGTTTTATTTTCATCGTTGATAATGTCATGTAAATTGTCAAAATGTTTAGTTTGTGAAAGTCACTATTCATTTTCTCTCATCTATTAGCTTAGAGCATTTCAAATTTTCTGTGAAGTGCCTAATTGGAAATTGATGATATTCATTGATCAGTTTTCCCTCAGTGTCCTCACATCTTCAAGCTTTATTTTTAGGAAGAGTGCATCTAAATTTTCAAAGTGTTATGGCGGATCCATCATTGTCTTTCACAGGACACCAAACAGATCAGCCCCCTGGAGCGTGTGCCCTCCCAAGCACTACGGTTGGGATCCCTCAGTGTGAGTGACGTTATGTTCCTTCTGAAGCAGGAGCAAGGTCTTCTATTTATATGTGTAACTTGTATAAACTCAAGAATCTTCAGAGAGTCAATCCAATACCTTGGCCAAAGAAAATGGAGTCTTTTAAAAAATGCTGTGAAGTTACTAACCCAGAAAGTTGGAGGTAGAACCCTGGACTAGAATCAGGGATACTTACTCGAAGCCTCCTGTTCTCTCTTATCTATTTAGGAAGCTCAGAATGTACCAAGTATGTGATGCATATCCCTACATTTTAGTCCAGTCACAACATCTAGAAAAAATATCTATAACTGTTCAAAAAGACATCATTTAATGAGCAAGAAGTGAATGAAGAATGTAGGTCCAAGCCTCTCCAACTATTCTGATCATTTTTTTCCATATTTCTTATTTTAAAATGTAAAATCTATTATTATTATTAAAGAATTATTTATTTTAATTTGATGCATTCATTCATTTATTTTCATTTGACTAGAGAGAGACAAAGAAAGAGAGAGAGAAGCAAAGTGAGAAAGCACGCTGGAACTCTACCATGGTCAGCTCTGTGGGAGTGCCCAGTGCCTTAACCACCAGGCCATCTGCTGTTCCCAAGCATCTATTATTAATTTTTTTAAAACTTTGTTTATTTAAATTTGACCACAGAAGGACAGAGTGAAAAAGAGAAGTAAAGAAACTTGGTCAACTATTTGTAGAAGCACCAAGGTGTTGAGAACAGAAAGTAATGATAATAGACGAAGAGGGGGCCAGATTGGGCTGAAGATTTGTCAAGACTGTTTCTGAAGTTACCAATTTTTACTAAATCAGTGATCCCTAATTATGGTTTTATCAGTATCTTAAGGGTTCCCACAAAGAGTTTCACATGGCTCTCCAAAACTTGCCATGAGAACTCTGAGCAAGCTCTATACTATAATTAAAGAAATGGACAGAGAAGGAGCATGGCAATGTGAAGCGATCAATTGTAGGATGTCTAAATAACCAAAAATTGTTGGAATTGCCCGAAGGTGGAACTGGTTTGCACCTGGTCTTTGGGAGTTGTGTTGGTACATTCCTATTTTCATTAAATCTCATTTCTTTATTTACTCTCGGGTTTGAATTTAAAACTCCAGATTTGAATCCAGATTTGAAGGATTAATATTATGTAAGTGGTGTACAATTAGAACTTCAAGATGAAGAAGCTCCCCCTTAATGGTTTTAAGGCCATTAAAACAGTTTTATAAAAACACTACGGGTCAGCAGGCGACATAATGGTTAAGGTACTGGACTCTCACATGATCAACCATGGTTCGAGTCCTGATTTGGCAGCTTGAAACTCACATTGGGCACAGGGATGTGTGTGCCCAAAATCACAAGAGGAGAATGGAGGAGAAGGGATTGCAGTGTGGCCCTACCCCCGGGGAATGATTTCTCATTTTCTGTCCCTCTGTCTATGTCTCTCTGGCAAGGGCATGCATCCTGTACCAAAAAACCTCTTAAAAAAAATGCCCAAGAACACTAAGACTAAGACAGGCAATTCCATCAGAGTGGAAAGCAAAATGTGTGGAGTAGGTCAAAGAGTTTCATGCTTATTTCCTCCCTTTCTTCAGATAAAGATGAACACATACATGAATTGAGAGAGCCTCATTCTGAGTTAAGTTAGTAGAATAACAATGGAGTAAAGTAAAAGGTGAAGCAAGAGAGGAGTGCGTGGAAAGGAAGACAGTATTTGGCCGAAAATCTGATCCTTTTCATTCTCCCAAATCTTGTTCTCAATGTGTTACTTTCTTTTATTCCTTTTCCCTCGGGGGCTGGGTGCCATGCCAATAAACAAAACACGTTTCTCTTTCTTTTTCTTTCCTATGCACCCTCTACTAGAGTCAACATGGTTCATTTCTCTGGGAATTCAGGCAAAGGTTAGATGGAAAGCTTGCTTTTCCTTATTAACATGGGGTGCAAAGTTACTAAGTTATTCCCATTGCTAATTAGTTTTGCTTCATGCCAAGTTCTATGTGTATTTTCAATGATTGCTATCACCATTATTCATACAACCATTGCTTTATGTGCTTTTTGAAATTCCAGACCAATGTGAATAAGAGGAAGTGGTTAAAAATTAGAATTCAAAAGTGAAGAAAAAGCAGAACTAACCACACTGTTTTCTCTTCTGTAACTCTACTAGGAAGTTCATTATCACATTTCATAAACTCCTTTGTGAGTTTTTTTTAAGAATTATTTATTTTTATTTATTCATTCACTTTTAAAAAAATTTGACCAGAGAGAAACACACGCACGCACACACACACACACACACACACACACACACACACATGCACAGAGAGAGAGAGAGAGAGAGAGAGAGAGAAAGTAAGCCACCAGGTATGGGACTGGAATGGTGGGAAGCCATGTGGGAGTGTCCAGCGCCTTCACCACCACGCCACCTGCTGGTCCCATGATTGGGTTTTAAAAATCAACAATTAGTTTTCTCTGCCATTTCACAGAGGATATCAGAAAAAATCTGTTTCTTTTCAGATATTTAAGAAACTTAAGGAATTAAATAGAAATAGACCTAGCCATAAATCAAGTTACTTACCGTATTCTACATGACATTGCAAAACTAACTCAATAAATAAACATTGTACTCTCATTTTATATGATGTTAATCAAAATATTGGTAAATCATGATCTTTATTGTCTGTTTGGAAGTGTGAGTTTCTATCCAGCTGAGACCATACTTGAGAGGAAGATCCAAAAACCACAGGAGAGAAAATATTTTGGTTCAACTTTGTGCTTAGTGAACTGTTTTCCTTCATAAAATTTACAAATCTAGGGACATATTTCCACATACTATTACAGTTCCCATGGTCAGTGGTAACCAAATCTATGTCTCTTCTGTTTGCGAAATGCCTTTCTAGATTTGTTTATTTTAAGAAACAAACACATTGACTAACAATCATCTCCTGAAATTAAAAATTTTTGCAAGCTAAAACTTTCTGTATTAATCGCTTTTCAACCTTTTGGCTAAGACCAAGTGTAAAACTTTCTGTATTAACTTATGTTGCCTCAGTTGTTATATGTGAAGTCACCTAACAAACTGGTGGGAAATTTCTACTATTCAAATATAAGAATATTTGAATATTAGCTAGGTCAATATTAGGGTCTAACTAGTTAGAAACTACTCTAGAAGCAGGTGGTGTAGTGGTTAAGGTGCTCAACTCCCACATGGCCGACTGCTGTTCAAGTCCTGGACCTGGCTACTTGCTTTCTCACTTTCCCTCTCTCTCTCTGGCCAAATTTAAAAAATAATAATAATTAATAAACTTAAGTAAATAATTTTTTATTAAAAGAAAGAAACTACTCTGGAGGGAATAGAATCTCATTTGTAGTTTTGGAGAAATATATGCAGATGAATGAGGGAAGGGGAATCACTTTTTTTCTGTCTCTCTTAAGATATCATTAGGTTTGGGGCCAGCAGGTGGTATGGTGGTTAAGGTGCTGGAATCCCACGTGGCCAACCACAATTCAAGTCCTGGAGCTGGTGGCTTGCTTTCTCTCTCTGTCTCTGTCTGGTCAAATTTTAAAGTAGTATGAATAAATAAAATTAAGTAAATAGTTCTTTTAAAAAGATATCATTAGGTTTAAGGGCCAGGCATTAATTTATACTGAATCACATTGGGAATCAGTTTTATGAAAATACAGTCCAAATTAATACATACACCCTGAATTTATTCAGTAAACTGCTTTTGAGCCAGCTATTGTGTTAGGTACTGGGATTTGGATATGAAAACAATACAGTCAAAGCATCAAGGAGCTTATGATTACAAGGAAATATAGACAAGGGAAGTAATGATTATATAGTCTGTATCCCTTATCTGAAACCCTTGAAGGCAGATGGGTTCGCAATTCTCTTTTTAGAATGGTATTATGATGTACAATCTGTATATTGTATATGAGTTAGTCTGTTGTTGTGTGGCTAGTTGAAATACCCAAAGCTAGTGAACTATTGTATAAAGAAATGGAATTTTAATAACTCACAGTTCTGGTGGCTAGAAAGTCCAAGAGTATAAGAAAATGGTGGAAGGCAGAATTTTTAGCAGAGCATGCTCTATGTCCATGTGGCTTTCCCTGTGCTTTTGAACTCATTCTCCATGCTTAAATACCCACCATAATTCAGTCATAGGGCTCTGATCTAATGATGCTCTCACAGTGAAAATCCTCAGTCTAGGAGACCATGAAGGGATTAAAGTTTCCCTAATATCTTTACAATACAATCAAGTCCCAAAATAAGAATCTTGGGGGATATTCAATTACCACCCAGTAGATTAAATTCCAAGACATGAAATGTTGGGGGATAAACCATGATCCAAACCATAACAACATAACACCCACAAAAGGATGTAGGGTGGCAGCCCATAATTAAAATATATGAATAGTCACACTAAATGAATAAATATGATTTAAAAAATCTCACATCAGTTCAGTTTAGGATTTTGTAAATTTTTAGATTTCTGAATTGCAGAAATATTCATAAAAATAATTAGAACTTTGCTGTAGGCGTTTTAGAAGAAAAGAGGAAAGACAATAAACCCTCTTGTAACAGAAAGGGGATCAGGGAGGGTTTCCATGAATGTGAGTGGAGTCTTGCTGGATGAGAAGTTAACCAGACAGGAGACATGGGGGAGGCAGAGGACTAAAGGATGGGGAGAAGGGTTTTCTAGAAAGAAGGAATGGCCTATGAAAAGACAAATGGCTGTGGTATTTGGGAGAGGGGCTGTAAATAATTCAGAATGGCCGTGTGTGTGTGTGTGTGTGTGTGTGTGTGTGTGTGTGTGTGTGCATGCTTGGGATTGACAAGGGGGTGGAATTGAATGCTGATGGAGAGTAACTGAGAATGGGTGTAGAAAGTGGGCAGGGACCCCCATGCCCTGGAGGGTATTTCTCACTTTCTCTCTCTCTGTCTCTCTCTATCTTCCTGGCAAGCGCACGTGCCCTATAGCAAAAACCTCTCTGAGAAAAAAAAATTGGAACTTTTTTTTGAAAACTATGGAACATGAAACAACACATGGGATCTAATATAAAATTTTCAAGGGGGTTGTGGACTTGCTAAATTCTGAAGTAGTCTGTAAAACTCAAGAAGGCCAAACTCTAGAGTGTTCGGTGCCCTCTTAGCTGGTGATCTCAGTTAAATGAATGTTTTGGAGACTCAGTTTCTAGATTGTGCTGTGTCTTGCATGGATTTTGTGAGAACCAAACGACATAACATGAACAAGGTGCTTAATACAGGGTCCAGCACAGAGCTGATGTCCAGCCATGTTATTTCAGCTTCCTATGTGCGCTGGAGGGAATGAGCTAGGTGTTCAGTGGGTGCTAAGGCTCACTCACTGTTCTTAGTGTTCTCTGGTCAGAGAGGTATTCCAGCTTTCAGCTGTCACTACTTGGCAAAAACATCAGTTTTCCCTTTAATCCTTCTGTCTTTAGAGTTTTTGTTTTTATCCCAGTTCCATCTCAACTATTATTCTTCGTAAACATACTTTTAACGGATAGACACTGGCTTAAAGAAGAAACTTGGACCCCTACCATAAATAGAAAACCACTCTCACTTGCTGTATAGTAACAGTAACCCACAAACAATTTAACTAAACAATGAATATAAAAGAATGCTGCAGGGGGAACCGCAGTTGGCCTAATGGCTATATCGCTGGACTCCCATGTAGTCGACCATGGTCCGAGTCCCCGACCAGGTGGTTTAAACTCAAGCCAGGTGCGTGTGCGTGCGTGCAGAAGATCCAGTGAGGAGAATGGAGGAGAAGGGATTGTGGTGTGGTCATCCCCCTGGGGGGTGATTTCTCGCTTTCTGTCTGTCTCTTTGTCTTTCTGGCCAGCACATGTGCCCTATAGCAAAAAATCTCTCTCTCTCTCAAAAAAACCAAAAACCAAACAAAAAAACCCCCCAAAAACAGAAAACAAAACCAAAAACAAAAACTATAAGAGCCGGCAGGTGGAGTGGTGGTTAAGGGCGCTGGACTCCCACAACGCTGACCATGGTTTGAGTCCCAGACCTGGCAACTTGCTTTCTCTCTTTCTCTCACTCTCTTGCTCTATCCCTCTCTGATCAAATTAAAATAAATAAAGTTAAATGAAATAATTCCTTAAAAACAATCAAACAAAAATATGCTACAAATTCTAGTCAGATACCAAAAGCTTTTCCAGGGCTTTGAGCCTGGGGCCTGCTCTCTCCCTGTGACGAAAAGGGAACTTAGCTGGTTTGAGAGAGAATACGCTCTCCTCATCAGAAGAACTGAAAGGGAACCAAACAGAATAAATTTCTTGCCATGTGATTGCCAATCAATCAAGGCGCTGGCCCTGCTGGAGCGAGTCGGGCCCCTCCAGTGAGAAGTGCTCTTTTTGGGAGAGTGTGTGAGGGCAGTTGCTCTGCCCTCCTTCACCAGAACAGAGAGCTTTGTGGAGGCAGCGCCCACATCCAACTGTCCCGCCAACCGGCGCAGGCCAGGAGCGTTGCACGCCCTTGTCATCTGAGCTCCTGGAAACAAGGACACCCAGAGGTCCTGCTCCCTGTTTCCCTGAAACAGGTTCAGCGTGTCCCTCACACCCCACATCGCTCTAGAGTTTTCTTTTCTTAAGTGGGCACATCACTGAAGCCATCTGAACACTGGGACCTCGGCGGAGTGGAAGGGGGACGGTGGACACTGTTTTGAAGTTGTCCGCCTGGCAGACGTGGCTTTTACGTAGGTCGTACGCTAGAGGTTAATCATAATAAAAAAGCAAAAGCAGACTAGCCAAACGATGATTTTTATTCCCTAAGCGCTAATAGGCACCAAAGAACCCAGTACTATTATTTTATGATGATTAATGGGAAAGGCCGGTGGCCCCGTGTTCAGCAGCCGGGAGGTACCAGCACTCGCCCTTCGTCTCCTCCCGAGAGCCCCTCCGCGCTCCCTAGTCCCACCGGGCACTTCCGCGGCCACGGCCCGGCCGCTGCCCAGACCCGGCGCCCAACT
>NW_006159674.1:3729830-3734489 GCF_000334495.1 Tupaia belangeri chinensis | reverse complement strand
CGGGAGGAGCGGGACGGGGAGGGGAGAGCGGAGTTGTTGGAAGGAGCCGCGGGAACCCCAGCAGCCCCACAACATGGCCTCCTCCGCCGCCTCCTCTCTCGCGGGCGCCGAGAGCACCCCTCCTGCGCAGGTGAGCGCCGCGCCGCCCCCCTACCTGTGGCTCCCCCCCCCGGGCGCGCGGGGTCCCGGGTGGGCGGGAGGCCGGGGGCCGAGGGTCCTGGGAGCCCTGGGGACGCAGGGGCGCTGCCTGGAGCCCTGCCCTCCTGGGGTCCGGCGTGCGGCGAAGACCAGAGGGGAGCCCGATGCCCGCGGGTCGTCGGGGCCCCACGCGAGAGCGCCCCGGGCAGACCCTGAACTGGTGACCTGCCCGAGCGCCCGAGCATCCCAAGGAAGCAGGGGCGTCCCGAGGACTTGGGGCTTCTGCGTCTTCACATTCGTCTAGAAAAGGAACAGCGCGGCCCAGGGCTCAGGACGCCCTCTCCTCTTCCTCCTGCCCGGGGGCTTCTCTCGCCTCGCCCCTCCAACTCCGTGCCAGGCCGCGCCCTTCCGAAGGACACGACAGAAAATCACCTGGGTCTGAAAGTTACCTTCAGAGTTGTTGTTTGTTTGTTTTTAAGTGCGCCGAGATACTTCATTTAACCCGTAATGCACTTAGAAGATTGGGACAGAAAAGTGCAGAGCAGCGCGCGGGCCGTGGCCCTGCGGGGGCGGGAGGGGCGAGCGGGGGGTTTTGCCTTCTCCCGGCCTGCGGGAGCCTTCTAAAGGCATGCAGGTAAAACACACGCGAAGAAACCGGGTCCTGATGAGCAAAGCCGCAGATTCGCGATAGGGCTCCCCCTCCTTACCCTCGCTCCCTGGCCGATTGCCACCTTTAAGCCCAGAGGCGTTTAATAGTATAATTTTGGCGTTGGCGCTGTGTGCTTCATATCGGATAAACGGCGAAAGCACTGCTGTGTGTTTGCATGTGCATGGAGTGTCTGGGGAAGGCTGCTCCAGAAACAATAGTTGACCCAGGGAAAGGGAGGAACCCGTGAGACGGAGAGAGACTTTCATTTATCTTTTGGGTCTGCATTACACACACACGCACACACACACACGCACGCACGCACTCACACATTGTGGGCACGCATTATCTATTTTAAGAAAAAGTTAACTACTGCTACATTTTTTAAAGCGAAGTACTGTCAAGTAGTCTTCAAAAATAGTTTACCTCATTTCAAGCTATGTAGAATTGCCCTTGAAACACATAGGTCTTTTCTTTAGTTGTCATCTTTTAAAAATCCTCAGGGAATCAAGGGGAATTCTTTAAGGGGAGACCATTAAGTCTTGACAAAGTCATTTGTGGGTTTTATTGCTACCTTGAGTCTGAGTTTTGATTTTGGTTAAGAATAAGAGTAGCTTGTCTCATTTGAGGGGAAGAGGTCATTTCCTTTTAAAAGCCAAGAAGATTCATCCTAGCGTGATAGCCAGGCGAGTCAACCCCTGGCTTTAGTAGGAAAAAGAGGGGGAGACAGACGGGAGTGTAGGAGGATTGCTGCTTTAGCGTTTTAGGCCTCCTTATAATCTGCTGACCTGGGCTCAAGCCAATGCATCTTGAAGGAAACAAGTTTTCTATACTGTAAGTGAGTGTTAAGTTAAAAGCACAGTTCTGAAACAAAAACTGAAAGCGACCATTTGAGTATCTCCAACTCAGCTCCTAATAACAATCTAGAGGGTCTATCTCTCTTGGTTTTCAAGTCAGTGGAAGATAAATGAGTGAGGTGAGACTTTGGACTACAGTTAGAATATTGGTTATGGTGGTTCTCAGTGTCCTTTTGGTTAAGGCATAAATATCCGGTAATCTGGCAGAAAATGTGGCTCTGTGTCCTTCAGACAGTGTAAGGAGCAGCGGCATGTTTTGGAATCCAAGGAGACACTGTAGATTCTGAATTTGTTTGCATTTTGGTGGCAGTGGTTGTATTAAATCTGCGCCTTTTCTTTTCTCAGTATATAAAAATGTCTTTTTTTACAGTGTGGATGAGTTTAGAGAGTGAGGTGTGCCTAATATAGAATAATATTTTGCTGATGGAAAAGAATATCGCTGTTCTAGATTTGCAGTGATTTTCCCCGGGTTGACCTGCAACTAGTTATTTTTTATTTAAAAGTTAACTATTTTTTTTTAATCTACAAAATATTGGTGTATTTTTGCAGAATGTGCTGTTGTAATGATAGGAACTGCATATAACCCAAATCAGATTATGTGAAGTTTTAGCCTATATAAATGGCATTTTTACCTTTTCCAATAAGCCAAGTACCTGAAATTCATGAGGCCAAGTCTCTGACACATTTACACAAAAGTGGCTCTGAGTTAGAACACTTAATGAATTTTAATTGGAATTTTCAGCCTTGCTACAGCTCCCCCAAACTCACATTATTAGAGTTTACTCTTCTGAAAACAGGGTCCTAATCACCTAATCAGGTCTGAAGTAACTATTCTCTGGATGTCTAGACTGGGTTTTTGTTCATTTAACTCTATTCTTAGATGCGGCAAATCTGTGTGCCAGTGAGTTGGGTTAATGTTAATGTACCTGGAACAATAGGACCCATTTAATTGGAGTTTTACATTTTCATCCAATGTCAACTGGTGAAAACAGCTTAAGAAATTAATTTGACTTCTATCTATATCTATGGTATAATGTTTAAAGTTATTTTGATATTGCCTTCTTTCTACTAGACATATTTTAAAAATGTTATGTCTTCTGTGTGTGCTGGGGGTGGGGAGGAAATAGTGAGAAGAAGGAAAGAGAGAAGAAAGGGAGACGGGAGAGGGAGGAGAGGGAGTCACTTAGGTCCCAGCCACCCTCTCAGTACCAGCCCTCTAGGATCAAGGACATGCATAAGGAGTTCTTGGGATTTGAACCTGGAACCTTCCCACAAGGCTTCAGCACTGTGGAGCATTGTGTTACAACTGTGCCATTGGGGCTAGCCTAGACAGGTTTTGAAAATATTAAACGTTTATTTATTTTATTAATATTATTATTATTATTATTATTATTGGAGAAGTTTTTGCTACAGAGTGTGTGCGCTTGCCAGAAAGACAGAGAGAGGCAGAGACAGAAATCGAGAAATCACCCCCCGGGGTGGGAGGGGATGGCCACACTACAATCCCTTCTCCATTCTCCTCTCAGGATCTTGGGCACGCAGGTACACATGCCCAGCGCAAGTTTAAGCCACCGGACCCAGCGACATAGCCATTACGCTAACTGCTGATCTCAAACGTTTATTTATTGTTAGTTATAAAAGAACATTCTGGAACCAACAGGTAACATAATGGTTATGTTGCTGGACTCCCATGTAGTTGACCACAGTTTGAATCCCAGACTCGGTGGCTTAAAACTCATGCCAGGCAAGTATGTGTGTGCCTAAAATCCTAAGAGGGGAATGGAGGAGAAGGGATTGGGGCGTGACCATCTCTCTTAGTGGGTCGTTCTCGCTTTCTGTTCCTTCATATCTCTCTGTCTCTCTGGCAAGTGCATGTGCCCTATAGTGAAAAAAATCTCTCAAAACAAAAAACGAAAATGTTTTGGGACCAGCAAATGGTGTAATTATTACGTCACTGGACTCTCACATATTTGACTGGTTTAAATCCCAGACCCAGCAATTTTAAACTTTGCTGGGTGTGTGTGTGTGTGTGTGTGTGTGTGCCCCAAATCCCGAGAGAATGGAGAAGGGATTGCAGGTGCCCATTCCCCCTGGGAGGTGATTTCTCACTTTTTGTTTCTCTCTCTCTCTGTCTCTCCAGTGAGCACATATGCCCTATAGCAAAAATCTCTCCCCCCAAAAATATAATAATAAAAAGAACATTCTATTAAAATTAAATACAGCATCTGTTTGAGGACCATATAAGTTTTTTGAAGAATTATTTATTCAATTAATTATTTTTAAAAATTTGCTACAGGGCATGTGTGCTGACGAGAGAGAGAGAGAGAGAGAGAGAGAGAGAGAGAGAGAGCGCGAGCAAGCTGCTAGGTCTGGGACTAGATTCGTACTTGGCCATGTGGGAGTTCAGTGCCTTAACCACCACCCCACCTGCTGACCCCAAAGACCACATATCTTTAAAAGACATGGTAGCATCTCCCAAATCTATGGTTGTGGTTGACTACACTTGGGACACTTGTCTCAGCATGGTTAAAAGTGGACAAACTGTGTCTTCCAATGCATCTGTCTAATCAAAACTGCATAGATTTCTCTAGGAATCTGCTTCTTGTTTGATCATGGGAGTGATATCAATGGCACAAAAATAGAACCAATTCTTGGATGTTTCATGGAAATTACTCCTGAATTTCCTCTCTTGGGTGGTCTTGTTTGGATTAAGAATCAAGTATCTTATGATGGGCAAGAAGAAAGCAGCCCCATGAGAGTTATGTTTTCAGTTCTGAGTAGATGGTAGTATTTTTCACAGAATAAACCACCTCTAGCATTTGATGATCTATATTAGTAATTGGAGATGAAATGATCTAGTGTTTGGAGTTCATGCTTTAAAATATGAAATACTTATTTTAACATTTTTTAAAAAATAAAATCATACTTAGCTATTGCCATTTTCAGATAACATTAAGGGAAGCAAAATATAGGAGAATTGGCCTTACCATACATTTAGGACCAGGCCTGATAGGGAAA
>NW_006159674.1:3722859-3729799 GCF_000334495.1 Tupaia belangeri chinensis | reverse complement strand
CAAAATACATTTTGAGAGCCATTGTAGAAGAACTGCGTGCTGCTGAATTGGAAAGGCTGCTTCCCAAAATGTCTTAAACGTAAGTGGGATGATTCATTAGTTCCTATTTTGTGGCCTCTCTCTACGTTTCCCGCCCTGTGCAGCTTGTCCGAGGATGTTAAGGCTTCATGCTAACACTGCTATACAGTGCGGGACTTCTTTTCCTCTTCCTCCATGGATCTGGCAAAAAACAACTCTGTGACTGGAACTTTACTCTTTAGCATCAAGCTCAGGTTTGACACACACTAGCATCTCAATGAGTGTTGAATGAGGATTGGATAAATGATGAGAAGGACTTGATATTCCAATTTAGGAACAGCTTTAACCATTTAAGCAACACATACCTATCATGTAAAAGGCGTTCTGAGGTACATAAGGAGAGTGTTGGTTTTTACTCTTAACAAGTTCATAATCCAAGATGGAGAAGACACATGCATTTTACAAACATAATGGCATTGCCTAGCAATAAAGACAGCTGTGATATCTCGTGCCTCTCATGGTCCATGCTCTATACTTTGCAATGAACTATAAAATAGGTATCATTACCCCTTGCCCCATTTATACAAGAAGAAACTGAGCTTCAGGAAGAGTATGCACATTACAGTTTGATAAAGGCTGGAATTGCATTAGAACCCTGTCAACCTGGTGATGCAGAGCAATAACAGTGAAGTCAGAAGTCAGGGAATGGAGTGCCCAGTCTCCAGCTTACTATTGGGTCATTGGAAAAGTAGTGACCTGTTTTTCTATGCAAAAATGCATCATGACTTTTCCGACAACCCAATGGCTCTGTAACCTTAGAATCTTATCACCTCTTGGGCTTCATTGTCTCCACTGGAGAAAGGAGAGATTTGCAATAAACTGTTTCTAAGGTTCATTTCAACTCTGTCTATGATTTTAGACTATTTTAAGTGCTAAGAGTAGAATAGATACTTAGTAATAAAGTGATGCTTTCCTTTTTTGCTAAGAAGGATTTTTCCCTCCGCACATTGGCATTACTGATGTTAGGATAATTTCCCAAATCATGGGAACTTTTAAGTTTATTATTTATTAAACACCTTTTTCTTTTCTCCCAGATCTAATTTTAAAGCAGTTGTGCTTTCCACAATTTATGACACCTTAGAATATAAATAATTGGTTAGTTCCAAAGGGAAAGGACAGGAGGACATCTCAGTTCGGACTGGTAACTGAACACTCATCAAAGCAAAAAGGATTTGGATGGGGTGTGAGAGTGGGGACATTTCACATGGGAGGTGGAGGGCAGTTAGTCTAACTATTTGGCTTCTGTGGGCCTTTTCCTTGCTCCCTCCTATTCACCCTTCCTCACTATTTTTAAGTTTTAAGATAGTAACCATGGTGTGCTAGTAAAGAATTCTTTAGAAAAGAATAAAGGAGAAAAAGGAGGGAAAAAACCGACCCAGTCTAGGTGATGTCGTCTGTAGGGTGCTGGACTGTAGTGCTGGAAGCCACGTGGCTGGCCATAGATTTGGATCCCTAGGTTGGCCTGAAAACACACTGGGTCTGTCTGTGTACAGGCACCCCAGATCCTAACAAGCTGGAGAGACGGAAAAGGGGGGGTTTGAGGTGCAATGAAACCCCATTGAAGGTTCCCCTTCCCCATTAAAGAAAGCACCCTGATTTGTGACATTTGTCCATTTTTGTGACATAAATATTAACACTATGACTGATCTCTAACTACCCATAGTAGGAGGATGTAGAATTGAGAAGAGAAGCACAGGTATTACAAGCACATCACCTATATACAGCGAAATGCACTGGTTTTTAAAAAGCTGAATCAATAACTTGCCTATCCAAAAGTTTTTTGACACTTACTAGATATCAGGCACATATGGGGGAAGTACAGAGAAATAACCAGTTTTTCTTTCCCAAATGTCATGACTTAGCAGGCTGTTTTAATGAACTTTGAAGTAGAGAAAAAAGGCTGTTGTACTAAAAATGGTTGATCAGGTCTCTTTCCTCTGAGCATAAAGTAAATACCAATTAGATCCTCAAAGATCTGGGTTAGATATAAAAGAAGTAAGGCCTGTAACTGGATTATTCAGTGTTAAGGTGATAGAAGATGATTTTCAAGACCTTATATCTAAGGATGTCAAGGTAAGCATAACAGGTTCTTCTTGCGTGTGTTGATATGTGTGCATGCTTATTAATCACCTTTATTGAGATCTAGGTCACCTGCAATAAAATTCTCCAAATGTAAGTTACAGTGGTTTTTTTTCTTTTTTTTTTTGCTATAGGGTACATGCATTCTCCAGAGAGATAGAGAGAGATAGAGAGACAGAAAGCAAGAAATCACCCCCTGGGGAGATGACACACCACAGCTCCTTTTCTTCCATTCTCCTCTTACAATTTTGGACATACATGCACATGCGCCGGGCATAGAGTTTTAAAGCTACCAGGTCCAGAACTCAAACTGTGGTTGACTTTGTGGGAGTCCAGCGAAGTAACCATTACACCATCTGTTAGTTCCTTAAGTGTACAGTTTAATAAATTTTGTCAAATATACCCCATCACTACATAATATTTTTACAACCCTGAGAAGTTCACTGTGCTCTTTTCCAATTAAATCCCTTTCAACTCTTCAGGGAATGTCTGTTCTGGTTCTTTTCCGTACTGGTTAGTTTGGGCCATGTGTTTTCATTTGTGTCTGTCTTCTTTCCCTCAGTAGAATCCATGTTGTTGAAGGTATAAGGAGATATACCCTTTTCATCACTGAGCAGTATTGCATTGGATGAGTACCTCAGACGTTTAAGCTGCTTTTAGTTTTTTGCTGTGATGAATAAACATGCCATGAACATTTGTGTATGTATCTTCTTGTTGACATATATTCTTTCTTTTATTTTCCTTTTTTTGGGAAGGTATACATAGGAGTAGGATTGGAGGGTCAAAGGGTGGTGTGTACCTTGCAGTAAAAGTTACGTCTTACCTTACTTTTCTAAGAAATAAATGATTTTAGATCAAAATGGTAGCATAGTGGAAAATCCATTGGAAGAACTGTTCCTTTGGCATTTACATAATCTGAGAACTTTGCAAATGTGGTTATATCTGCTCATGAAAAGGTAGTATTGAAAAAGAATATATAAACTTGTAAAAGAAATTAGTTATTGGAGGAAAAGCACAATTTTAAAAAACTACTTTGTTTATTAGAAAAAAATTAATTCATGATAGAATGTTGTGTGTGTGTGTGTGTGTGTGTGTGTGTGAGAAAGAGAGAGAGAGAGAGAGAGAGAGAGACACCTTCACCTTCTATAGGGTCTGGTCACACCCCAGTCTCCTTCCTTCTGTCCTCTTGTATCAAAGGCTGGACACTTGGGCATGAGTCTGCTGTGCTTCAGGCTGACCAATCAGAAGACTTGAACCATAGTTACCATGCGGGGTTCAACTTTTACCCAGTAACGCTTTACTGCTGCACCAGAGTGACTCTAAAACTTATTTACTGGGGCCAGCAGGTGGCATAGTGGTTAAGGTGTTTGACTCCTGCATGGTTGACTGCAGTTTGAGTTCTGGACCTGGCAGCTTGGAAATCATGTCATGTTTGTGTGTGTGTGTGTGTGTGTGTGTGTGTGTGTCCCAAATCCTAGGAGGAGAATGGAGGACAAAGGATTGCAGCATGGCTGTCCCCCCTGGGGGATGTTTTCTCACTTTCCCTCTCACTGTCTGTTTCTCTCTGGTGAGTGTGTGTACCCTATAACAAAAACAAAACCAAAACAACTTATTTATTAAAATATCTATATGTCATGAAATTTATTCATTTTAAGTATACAATTCGGTAAATTTTAGTATATTTACAGTTGTGCAACCATCACCACAATCTAATTTTAGAACATTTCCATTACCCTCAAATAAGTAGCTATTTCCAGTAAAAAGCCATGTTTTGGAGTTAGGAAGTCCTGTACTTTAGCCTGAGTTTTCCTTGTGTGGCAGCTGGGTGACCTTAGCAAACTAAACCTCAGCTTCCACCTCTTTAAAACAGAGATGAAGCACAACTTGTATAGTATCCTAATAAGCATTATAGATAATACACATAGAACACTTGGTTCATAGTCAGTATTAAGTGAATGGTGTTCATTGTACTGTGTCTGCATCTTTGTGATTCCTGTGATTTTTTGTTCACATCCTTATTGTGCCTACCACAGTCTGCGTTCTCCTAAAGCTAGCTTTCTATAGATCTTTGTGAGATAGAGTGAAAAGAGGTAGCCTCGCCTTTAGAATAATGGGGTTTCTGGTTGTACCATTCAGCTGCTTTACTGGGCAAATCTCCTAACTGTGTCTAATCCATTGTGTGAGGAACTAATCACATCCACCTTGCAGAATTGTTGTAAGTGTGCGAAGGAATACATATATGACACGTTAATATAGTAGGTGCTCAGTAAACCACAGCTGTTACTCTATGAGATCATAAGCTATCATCTTTGAAGTAATTTTATTTAAGAATAAACCTTATGGGAACTGGGAGGTGGTGTGATGGTTAAGGTACTGGATTCCCATATGGCTGATCACAACTTGAATCCCCGACCTGGTGGCTTGCTTTCTCACTTTCTCTTCCCTCTCTCCCTCTCTTTTGTCTCTTTGGTCAAACTGAAAAATGATAATAATAAATAAAACTAACTAAATAAAAAAGTATAAAACTATGAATAAAATTCAGGCATGTACCATGTGCATTTGGTGTACAAAGTTTTATGTTTGAGCATTAGAGTGGCAGATATATAATTAGCTCTTAATCAGCTCTTTTTATTTTAAGGTTTTTTTTTTTTTTTCCTTAGGATGTGCTTGCCAGAGAAAGACACAGTGAGAGGGCTAGTGAGAAATCACCCCCAGGGGGGATGGCCACGCCACAGTCCCTTCTCCTCCATTCTCCTCCCAGTATCTTGGGCACACACTCACACGTGCCAAGTGTTAATTTCAAGCCACCGGGTTTGGGACTCGAATTGCAGTTGGCCATGTGGGAGTCCAGTGACATAACCACTATGCTATCTGCTGGTCTCCACATAATCAGCTCGTAATATAATACTTGATTAAATAAATACATAGATGAATAAATAAGGAACAAAAAGTATTTTCCTTATTCTGTTTCGTTCTACCTTAATGTTTAGGTGTCCAGGAGAAAGTTTTATTTTCCCACCTTCAAGCTCATTCACTTATCTTCTCTCAGTATGGGGACAGGGTGGGCAGAGAATAGTAAGACATGATTAGTATAATAACAAAACTAATAACACTAATTGCTTACATTTGTAAGGAATCATTCTATATAATTACTTTCATGCTATTTGTGTCCATTTTTACCTCACAACAACCATTTCAGGTAATTGGTGTAGTCAGTCTTATTTTATTGGAAAGAAAGGCGAAGTTTAGAGCTAGACTTTTTCATGGTCCCCAGGGAGCTAGTAAGTGGCAAAGCCAGCTGAAGGAAAAGGGGGAGTGAATAGGAAACTTCGTGTGTTACCAGTGAAAACATTGGCTGGGGCAGCTGTTCTGGAAAACATTCTGGTATTACTTAAGCAAATCAACTCACTATCTGCTCTATGACCCAGTAATTTCATTCCTACAGGTGAACACAGGCATGTATCCCATAGTTTCCAAGAGGCTACATCCAGGGTTGTTCACGGTTGTGATTAGTAGTAAAGGAGAATGCGAAGTACCTGAGCAGCCAGCACAGGGAGGAGCCGAAAAATGTAGGTGCACAGCATGGAGTTGTCTACAGCTGCAGAAGCAGCAGATCAGATGGACAGAAGAGCATGGATGGGTATTAAGAATATAGTGCTTGTTGAGAAAGCTAAGAGCCTGAGGTTTGTAAATATTGGTTTCTTTATGGGGGTTAAGAATTCATGAGCCTAGCACAGTGTACATTTTGTAAGAACACTTACGTGCTCATTAAGTACATGAGAGAGGCTGTCTGTGGAGCCCAGGGCCTGGGTGAGTGCTATGGAGATAAAAGGGAATCAAGAAAGAAAGAAGGTAATCATCAAGGCCCACGGACCAGGCAGTGTGGCTGATTGACCCCTCTGCGTGGTGAAGTGACAAAACCAAACAACACATTGTACTTGATACAGTTTGAGGAACTTTTATCGTAATCAACTCTCTTACCTCTAGGCTTACCCAAAGAGACTCTCATATTATCATTATATGGGATGGAGGCTAAGTGTAATAGAACTTGGATTGCTTTCTGAAGTTTCAAGGGAGATCGAAAAAGTAGTATTTCTGTTAATTTTGCATTTTGGATAATAGAGTGTGATATGCCATACAGTACTATCTGCTTTTACAGAGTTAGGATGTAATTTACGAAATATTTCATTCTAATGTGATCCTCTTCCAATGATCAGTGATCTGTATCACTCTTCCTGGATTTAAATGGCGCTCAGAATCCCACTGTATCTAAAAATAGTTGGCTATGTATATTTTATCCTTAAAGGGCCTGGATGTGTGAATTTTTTGAAGGGGCAGCTTAAAGATTTGTTATGTTGCAGTTCTGGAGGTCAGAAGGCCAAAATGGGCCACTGCGGTTGTGTTCCAGGCTTCCCAGCTCTTGGTCCCATGTCCATGTGGCCTCTCTATGGTTATCACTGGATAGATAGGTCTTCAGTGTGCCTTCCCTTTCCATTCACTATTTGTAATCCTTCTGAAATGATAGTTGTAGAAAGTGGTTGTATGTCTTGTGTATATTGTACAGCTTTGTAAAATCAACTGTCTTGATTTTTTTTTTTAAGTCACAATGATTAAAAATTTAACTCAAAATGATTAGTCTTTGAGGGATCAGCAGTTGACATAATGACTATGTTGCTGGACTCCCATCTAGTTGACCGTGGTTTGAGTCTTGGACTCAGTGTATTAAACTCATGCCAGGCATGTGTGTGTGTGTGTGTGTGTGTGTGTGTGTGTGTGTGCGCAC
>NW_006159674.1:3710847-3722757 GCF_000334495.1 Tupaia belangeri chinensis | reverse complement strand
TTTTTCGGTTAAGAAATGCACCCTAAAAAAAAAAAACCTCTAAAAAAAAAAAAAAAAAAAAACAAGATTAATCTTTGGAAGTGTTGGGCTGCTGGGAAAGTCCTGATATGTTTTTGCATAGGAAAACACGTCATGACTTTCCCGATGACCAAATGTTTAACCATTGCTACTATGGAGGTGTTTCAGTAGACAAACGCCATTGGAACAGGAAGGTCACTCTGGTTATCTTATCTTTTCTTTCTTTCTTTTTTTTTTAATTTCTTTGTAATTTGTCATGCGCTTGCTGGAGAGAGAGAGAGAAAGAGGAAAAATAAGAAGGAAAGTTTCTCCCATGGGGCATGGTCACATTTGCAATCCCTTCTCCTTCATTTCTCCCTCTTTTCAGATTTTGGGCATACATACATACTCACCTGGCATATTTCTCAAGCTGCCGGGTTCTGTGATTCAGACTGTATTTAGTCATGTGAGATCCAGCTGCCCTTGACACCAGGCCATGGGCTGAAGCTGTCTTCTTCATCTTCTTTTTTCTTTTTCTTTTAAAGATTTACTCAATTATCTTAATTATAGATGTAGAAGTTGGGGAGAAATCGATTATACACTTAGTGATCCAAGTAGCCACCTGCAGACAGGAGTTTCAGGTTTACCTACAAAATGCAGAGGAAGGCCCAGCTCTTGTGTCAGAGTTTTATCTATGCATCATTTGATGAATTGTTGACAGAAAGAATGGACTTAAATGCTATGTTTTATCTTTTTCAGCAATTGAAATAAAATAAGAACAGAAAAACTTAGCAGTCTAGTAGAAGGGCTACAAGCTCAGAGTCAGAAAATATGCAAGATTAGCAAGTGTAATTCTGAGCTATTCTGCTATTTAGTTTCCTCATCTTTATAATGGGCATACCGATAATACCTACTTTATCTCAAGTTGTAAGGATCAAATTGTGTAATTGCGTAATGTATTTCATTCAAATTGCTTGATGCTATGTGAACATGTTGATATGGGCTGTTTTTAAGGTGTGGTGTCTTAAAAAAATGTACTATTCTTTTCAGTATGATCATTTTTTTACTGAACTACTTTAGCATCTTGCCAAATACAATAAGAGTTAAAAATATCCCATTGATCAGTGGACACTTTCAAATATGCTTATAAAGAGATTTGGGATTTTTAGCATCTCTTTGAGGCTTTGGCAGTTTTCAATCTTATGCAACATCTAGACATCAGGTATGTCATGAAACTGCTTTCTAAGTCTGCTGAGTCCAGCAGGACAGGTACATAAGCAATAATTAAACCATGGAGCTCCCGCCTTCATTTTGCACAATCTGGTTGCATTGCAAAGCTGCTACTGGATATGAAGTATCATGACTTTCATTTGTGTGGATGTCTCTTTCAGAATATGTTAAGTCTCTCTCAACCTGGACAACTGATTAGTCCAACACTCTTTAGATGTTTGAAGAATCAGTGAAATGATTTGCTCTCTGGGAAATTTGGATTCAGTCTGTTATTCCAGTGTATATGCCCTTGTCCACATCACTTAATTCAGACTCCTTGGTGCTATATGAACGTATTGGAGAGTTTTCTTCTCACTGGCAAGATTTATATCAGCTTAAAGATTCTCCATGTTTTGAGATCAGAGCTGTTGTAAGAATGTCAGTCAAAACTACTCCATACTATTTTGCAGAACTAATTTTAAGTAGATTTGTCCAGAAATTGATATTTACTCTGGGGTAATAATTAAATAACCTAATGAGCATTTATGTGGATTCCCAAAGACGGCTTTTTTACCTGTTAGTGATTCTTGTCTGCCCAAGTTGTTTATGAGACCTTTCTCCTTGTCTCATGTAACTGAGGTAGAGATCCTTTCAAACTGCCCCACAATGTCTTTTGAATCTGATCCCCTCTCCAATGCTTCAGTTCAGACTTTGTCATCTTTCACCTGGGCCATATGAACAGTTGCCTAACTTGTCTTTCTGTTTCTGTATTGTCTTCCAGTAGACAGCTGGTCTCTCCACTTATCTTCACAGAACATAGATATGATGTCATTTACATTTAAAAATCATTTATGACTACTCCCAATAAACAGGATAACGTCCATACACCATAGGGTTGCACAGGTCTTTTGCCATCTTGAAACAAAGCAATTTACCATTAACCCTTAAAAAGAGTAATTTATTTTTTCTGACAGAGAGAGAAAGAGGTGCAGAATCCCATCAGGGTCTTCATGTCACCATCCATCCCTAGACGCACATTGGCCTGGATCACAGATCCACATGGTGTCTGGCATGCCTAGGGAGGTCCTGGGACTCAAACCCAGGACCTTTCCCATATGAGTCTACTTGCATGTCCACTATGCTACCACCTGGCTCCACTCTTTTGTTTTCATGGGACATAGAAGCTTATAACCACACTGTATTTATTTGTCCACCCTTTCTCTAAATAGACCATGCCTCTGTGTTTCCCATGTCTTTGCAGAAATCTTCTCTCTGCTAGTTTGTGCTGTTCTCGTTTTTCTCTTTCTGGCAAAATCCTATGCACCCTCCAAGACCTAGCTCAAAATTTTCCTCTTCTGGACACATGTCCTAGACTTTTGCCAACTGTGATGTCATCCTGTTGTGGTAGATTTTCCACATATATTATGCTGTCCAAGCATTTATCCAATTTTATTGAAATTATTTAGTTACTCCCTTTTCCCTAGTTAATAGGACTATGAACCCATAAAGGGCATTTTTATTTTTTCTCCACTTTTGTATCTGCCTGCCTAGAATTGAGTGTATCTTGGTGCTCAGGTGATGGCTGTGGAACAAAGATGTGTTTACTGATGTAGGTTCCTGTGGGACTGGGTTATGGTTCCTTTAACCTTCAGAAAATGTTCAAACAGTATTTATGTTTAAGTCAGATGTAGACATAGGATAAGATTTGGGAACCGAGTTGGAAGTCTGGTAAGAGTACTCATACATTGCAGTACCTAATAATGTTTCCATATTTGAGAGATTTGATCTTGCAACTATTTTCTGCTAAATATCACAGTGCAGTGTTTGGATTTTATTGTAGCTGTGTTTCCTTGAGCAAGTGAAATGAACTTCTCAAAGATTCATTTTCCTGTTTTCAAATGGAGGTGCAGATTTCATAGAAACAAGTGAAAGCCCTTAAGACAGTGTCTAGTACATAGCTAGCATTTCATGAGCATCTACTATTAACACTGAGTTTTCTGAGTGTGTGTAATATGTTACTCTATGTTGATCATGTGCATTTCTACTGTGTATTATCCTGGTAGGGAAGTCACTGTTCTCACAAGTATCTTTTGCAGAGGAACATTCGATTCTTTGCCTCTTCCTCCTCTCTCTTTCTCATAAAATGGTAGGAGTTTGTCCATTTTTATAAAGTGATTAAAAATAGAGATTATTGAAATAATTGGTTGATGATAAAATAAGACTAATCTCTGCTCTTCTTGCATTATTTAGGTAGCAATTAGAATCTATGAAGGTTAGGCAGAGATCTCATACATAAACCATGTTGCACCATGGTTTGGTTCTTACAGCCCCAAATTCAGTGTTATATTCTTTTTTTTTTAGAATTATTTTATTTAACTTTATGTATCCATTTATTGATTTTTAAATTGACCAGAGAGGGAGAGGGATAGAGAGAGAGAGCGAGAGAGAGAAAGCTGCCAGGTCCAGGACTTGAACCACAGTTGGCCATGTGGGAGCCCAGTGCCCTTAACTACCACACCACCTGCTGGCCCAGTGCTATATTCTTAAGATTCATGTGTAAAATTCATAATCAAGTGAAATAATGAAAGGCAGAAGAAGTATTAAGAGAAAATAGTAATGTGACAAGATATTATCTTGGTAGTATGCAAAAAATTATACACTTTGTGAAGAAAAGGGCAGACTACCAATAGGAAAAATGATCCTAGGCTGTGAACAGCGAGCTTAAATAAGAAAGAAAGCGACTGGCCAATAAACATGCAAAAAAGATGTTAACTGATTAGGTCATAAAGATTAAAATAAGTCATTTTCTAGGACCATCTTGAAGACCCAATTATATTTACAAGGAGCTAATTAAAGCAATGTTTTTTTTATTTATTTATTTATTTTATTTTATTTTATTTTTTTAAAACATACACATATAACTAAATATACCTTCTTGGGACTGATTGAATGCATTTTGGTTTCTCTATATTCTCGTCTTGGGATTTTGGGCACACACACACACATATGCCCAGTGTGTTTCAAGCTGTGGAGTCTGAGACTAGAACTGTGGTTGGCCATGTGGGAGTCCAGCAACTCAACTACTACATCCCGATAAAGATAATTTTAAAACAAGGTAGAACTGTTCATGGTAAACTGGAAGAATGTACATTACTTACAGATGAATGAGAAAGCAAGTTATAGGGGACTAGCAGTTAACGTAATGGCTATGTCGCTGGACTCCCACGTAGTCCACAACGGTTCATGTCCTGGACCCGGTGGCTTAAAACTCACGCCAGGCGCGCGTGTGTGCGTGCGTGCCCAAGATCCTGAGAGGAGAATGGAGGAGAAGGGATTGGGCGTGGCCATTCCCCCTGGGGGGTGATTTCTCGCTTTCTGTCTCTCTAACTCTCTCTGTCTGGCGAGCGCACGCGCCCTATAGCAAAAACTTCTCAAAAAAAAAAAAAAAAGAAAGAAAAAGCAAGTTAAGGAAAGTCATAATTTTTTGTCAGAATGTAGGTTGTTGTTAGGTCTGGTTATCTCTGGAGGATGGAATTTTGAAGGGAGAAGGAAATTATTAACTTTTCTTTTCACCATCTAATTTGATATGTTAAATTGAGCATATATTTTGTAATAAATCCAATAGCAAAAAAAAAAAATTAAGGGAGGATAAATCTAAGTGAAAGGAAATGTAGAACACTGTTGTTTTGTTACACATCTTTTACTCGTGTCCATCTTTGTACTATCATTTATTGTACATTTGATGTTTGGAGTGTTTCATAGTCACATAGTCACAGAATTCCATTCTCTAACATGATCTGATGTCTGTGCTTGTAGAAGTTGTCTCAGGGCTAATTCAGAGTTTGGATTCGCACACCTATTGCTCAGAAGTTACGCCTGTAACTGAGTTGGTGCAATTAAAATGTTTGGGATGTTGATAGCATACTTTTATAGGGTAGAATTAAGGCTTTATTTTTAATCTCTGTTTTATGCCCAAATTTGAGGTAGCCCTGTTCTCATGTTTTTAAATTCCAAGTAAATAAATTCTTTGCTTCACTAATGTCTCCCCTTTATAATTTTTGTTTTCCCTTTAATTAAAGTTTAAATTTTAAAATAAGCATTTCAATTATGAAAGCATAAGTTTTTTTTATTATTGATAAAAATCAGAAACATAGTCAAGTAAATGCCAAACAAAACCAACTCTTTCACCTTCAAAACAATAAATTTGCAGATCTCACTCTTTAGGTATCAATCTCAGTATCTTTTGGTAATTTTCTTTCAATCCATTCATTGCACATGTTGTGGCCATTATGTCTTTGCTTTTAAAACTGAGGGGCTGGGGCTGGCAGATAGCATAGTGGTTAAGAGGCTGGACTCCCACATGGCTGACCTTGGTTAGAGTCCTGGACCTGGCGGCTTAAAATTCACACTTGTGAATGTGCGTGTGTGTGTGTGTGTGTGTGTGTGTGTGTGTGTGTACGCTTGGAATCCCAAGAGGAGAATAGAAGAGAAGGAATTGTGGTGTGGCCATCCCCCAAAGGGGATGATCTTTCACTTACTCTCCATCTCTGTCTCTTTGGCAAGCGCATGTGGCCTATAACAGAAATCTCTCCAAAAGAAAAGAAAAACTGAGGGGATCAATAATTTTCACTCCCGGAACACTTGTAGGGCATATAATATGTACCAGAAGTGGAACATGTACAAAAGATGTGGTCCTTAATCTTATTGTCTTTTTTATGAACATGGAATGTCTCTCCATTTACTGAGATTTTCTTTTGACTTATTTAATATTTTCCATGTATAAATTTTGTGCATATTTTGTTAGGGTTGTACCTAAGCCAACCTGCTTGCCTGTCCCTCTTTCCTCCCTCTCTCCTTTCTTCTTTTTCTTTCCTGTGGTAAATGGTATTGAATGCAGCTGTTCATTGTCATTTCAGAGGAAGGTAATAAAATTGATCTTGTTTTGTAACCTTGTTATGATTGTTTCTTGCTTATTAGTTCTAGAAGGGTGTTTTTTTCTCCTGTTCATTCTTTGGTATATTCCACATACCAGTTATGTCATTTATGTGTTTATTTATTTATTCAATTTATTTAAAGAGAGATTTTTTTTGCTATAGGGTACATCCATTTGCCAGAGAAACAGAGAGAGAAAAAGAGACAAAAGTGAGAAATCATCCCCCAGAAGGGATGGCCCCACTACAATCTCTTTTCCTCAATACTCCTCTTGGGATTTTGGACACACATGCACATGCACCCGGAGTGGAGTTTTAAACCGCCTGGTCTGGGACTCGAACCATGGTCAACTCTGTGGGAATCCAGTAACATAACCATTGTGCCATCTGCTGGTCCCAAGTCATGTCATTTATGAACAGACAGCAGCTCTGAGCTCCAGTGAAATGTTAAATTGGAATGATGAGAGGGAACATCCTTGCCTTGTTCCTCATCTTAAGGGGAACACTAATTTCTGACCATTAAGAATTCTGTAGATTTTGTTGTAAATGTCTTTATAAAGTTGAGAAAGTTCTCTATTCTAAATCTGCTCAGAGTTTTAATCATTGATCAAGAGTTGGATTTTTGTCAGGTGTGTTTTCTGCATCTATTTATAAGATTATATGATTATTTTCTTCTTTAGCTTGTTAATGTGAAGGGTTCCATGAATTGATTGTCAAATGTTGAATAAGTCTTGCATATCTTGACCAAGTCTTCTTTAGTCAAAATGTATCATTATTTTTATACGTTGTTATACATTATATTATACATTAGATTTTATTTGCTAATATTTCTTTTAGGATTTTTCTATCTATGTTCATGACTAATACTGATTTGTAGTTTTCTTGTAATGTCTGTCTATTTGTGGTTTTAGGGTAAGGTTGGCCTTATAGAATTAGTTAAGAAGTATTCCCTTTGCTTCTATTTTCTGGAAGAGATGATAGAAAATCAGTTTCATTTCTTTCTCAGATATTTGGTAGATCACCAAGAAATGCATTTGGAATTGATCATGAAGGTTATTATAGTCAATTTAATAGATATAGGACTCTTCAGATGACCTATTTCTTCTTCTGTGAGTTTTGATAGATTTCAAGGTGTTTTTCTAGGAATTGAGCCATTTTATCGAGGTTACGAAATGTATAGACATTTTAAAAAGTTATCTTTTTAATGTCTATGGGATCAGTAGCAATGGCTATTCTCTTATTAATGGCTTGAGTGATTTTTATCTTCTGTCTTCTTTTTTCTTGGTTAGTCTATCACATTCTGTGTCTTTTCAAATACCCAGCTTTTGGTATTGTTGATGTTTTTCTGTTGATTTCCTGTTTTTAATTAATTCATCTGTACTCTATTATTGTCTCTTCTTCTTGCTTTAGACTCTCATTTCCTTACTTTCCTAAGATGAAAGCTTAGATGATTAATTTAGGTCTTTGTGTTCTTTTTCTAATGTACCTTTCATGGTATGAATTTCCCTGTAAGCACTGCTTGTGCTGCAACCCATAAGCTTTTTTTTTAGAGGTTTTTTTTTTTTTTTTTGCTATAGGGTGTGTGTGCTCACCAGAAAGACAGAAAGAGATAGAGAGACAGAAAATGAGAAATCATCCCCCCTGGGGTGGATGGCCACGCCACAGTCCCTTCTCCATTCTCCTCTCCGGATCTTGGGCATGCATGTACATGCACCTAGCATGAGTTTAAGCCATCAGGTCCAGGATTTGAACCACAGTTGACTACATGGGAGTCCAGTGATATAGCCATTATGCCAACTGCTGGTCCCATGCATCCCATAAGTTTTTAAAACTGGCATTCTTTATATTCTGTTTAAAATTTCTAAAAAGTAATTACTTAACATTATTATTACTGCTACTATTATTGTTGATTTGACCAGAGAGAGAGGAAAGTGAGAAAGGAAGTTTCCAGGTCCAGGACTTGAACCATGGTAGGCCAAGTGGGAGTCCAGTGTCTTAACTACCACACCTCTTGCTGGCCCCTCAGTTTAAAATTTTTCTGTTTTCTCTGGAGATACCTTCTTTGACTCAAGTGTTTTTAGAAGTATATTGTTTTTAGAAGCACTTTAATGTCCAATTGTGCTATTTTCCAGTTCCTTCTCTAACGCTTTCTCTTTATTAATGTAGGTCCAACTTTTATACTATAGGATTTTCCCTTTCTCTGAAGAAGTTTGAACAGTTCTTGCATGGTGTCAAATTCCCTCAATTGTTTGTTTGTCTTTGTTTCTTATCCCTTTGAAGAATAATTTTGTTGAAACCAGCATTGCAGGTTGTTGTTTCCCCCTCAATACCTCAAATGTTGCATGTCACCCTTCTGTTTCTTGAGAGGTTTCTGAAGAGAAAACTGATGTAATTTTTATTCTTGTTCATTTTAGATAATGTTCTACTCTCTGGCCTTTTTTCAAGATTTTTCTATTACCTTTGATTTTATGCAGTTTGAAATGCTATAGCTAGATACAGATTTTTTGGGTATTTATGTTGTTGGTGTTCCCTGAGCTTCCTTGATTTGTAGTTTGGTATTGGTCATTGATTTTTGAAAATTCTCAGTCATTACTTCTTCATATATTTTTTTCTGTTTCTTTCTCTTTTCTCCTGGTGTTACTGTTATGTATATGTTAACATTTTGTAATTATCCTACATTTTTTGAATATTCTGTTCAACTTTTCCCCCATTCTTTTCTCTCTATATTTTCATATGAGAAGTTTCTACAGATGCCTTCAAATTGTTTTTCTTTGGCTGGGTCCAGTCTACTGATGAGCTCATGAAAAGAATTCATTTCTGTTATAGTGTTTTGTTTTGTTTTTTAATTTCTAACATTACCGTTGATTCTTTCTGCGAGTCCCCATCTCTTCTAATATTACCCATCTCCCCTTGTGTGTTGTTCACTTTTGCTAGTAGAACCTATAATCGTTTTTTATGCTTCAGCTTGACTAGATCATAGGATGCCCAGATTGCTGGTTAAACATTATTTCTGGAGTGTTTGTGTTTCTGGAAGAGCTGAGCACTTGAACTGGCAGAGTGATGTGGGTAGATATCATCCGATCTGTTAAGAGCTTGAATAAAACACAAAGGTTGGGGGCTGGCAGGTGGTATGGTGGTCAAGGACGTTGGATTCCCACATGGCAGACCATGGTTTGAGTCCTGGACCTGGCAGCTTGCTTTCTCACTTTCCCGTTCTTTCTCTCGTTCTCTTGTTCTGTCCTTCTCTGGTCAAATTAAAATAAATGAATAAATATAAAGTGAAATACAATTTAAAAAAAACACAAAGGTAGAGAAAGGCTAAATTTGCTTTTTTTTTTTTTTAAGTTTATTTCTTCCATAAACTAAAGGAGGGATAGCGAGACAACCTTCCCAGGAGGGGTCTTTACACTAGGATCCACTCCTATCTTGAGCCAGCTCAGATAATGGGCACACATGTGCCTGCTGTGTTCAAGAGCTCTTTGGCTCTGGATGTGAACCTGAGCCTTCCCATGTGGTTCAGCCTTGCAGAGTGTTGTTTTACCCCTCCACCTTGTCCGGGCCCTCAAATCACTTTTTGCTTACCTGAATTGGATCACCAACCATCCCTTCCCTCAGTATCCTGGTTCCCAGGCCTTCATACTTGGACTGGCATGTGCACAAGCAGCTCTCTTGCCTTTGAACTACACTACTGCCTTTCCTGGGTCTCCAGCTTGCTGACGTTAGACTGTGAAGAAATGGGGGCCTTCCCACATGGATCCAGCTACGTGCTGCTTTGCTGCTATCTGGTCCTTAATTCTTTGATTTGATTAAGTTTCCATTCTCTCAGCACCACTACATTGGCTCACCAAATTTTAACCTGAGTTTTGGGGAATACATCCAACCTATAGCAACTCTATGGATTATACTTCTGTGGAGAGTTCCAATACAGAACCCTTAGCATAGTCATCACCATTGTTTGAAATTCCTGGTGTAACAGTTCCAACCTCTCTGTCGTCTCTGACTCTGGTTTGGATGCTTATATATCTTCAAACTGTCTTTTCCTTTATTTTTTCTTTTTCTTTCTTTCTTTCTTTCTTTCTTTCTTTCTTTCTTTCTTTCTTTCTTTCTTTCTTTCTTTCTTTCTTTCTTTCCTTTTTTTTTTTTATAGCCAGGTAGGATGTGTTTAGTAAGAGGAACTGAAATCAATATGCCTCTATTGTGAGGTTTTATCTTTATCTCGCTAGAAATTGGACCGTGTTGACTGTTGACTGTGGCTATGGTGTCATAAGCGAAACTCTCCTATAGCTATAGCGCCTTTGTTTTTGCTCCCCTGTTGTCCTGCAGTTTCCCTAGAGACTCTTTCTTAAAAGGTGTTGAAGCTTGCAATATATTGAGCTGTCATCTGTTGTCATGTAAGAGCTGGATTGATTAGGTCTTGGTCTGTTGGTGTGCTTTTACCTCTAGGCTGTGGCCTTCCCAAATTCACAAAGTGCTTCTTAACTTTGTTTTCTCACTTCAGGTAAGACAGGAATGCTAGGGGGTGCTGGAATTGGGTATTTCTTTTTTTCCCAGGTGGGTTTGGCTCTGACCAATCCCAAGCTCTGGCAGATTAGTTTCTGTCAAGGGCACCCTTTATTATGGAGAATATAACACTCTGGTGTACTTCAGAGTGACTCCTTTGCCCTTCCCTTTTGGAAATATACGATTTTTTTCTCTGGAGTTTTGACTCTCAAGCTTGTCCACACCAGCAGCTTGTCATTCATGTTGGCCTTTCTGCCTCTATTCTCTCCAAAGGTAGTCTTATGCTTCCAGTAAGCTGTGAATTTTTTGGTTCTCTAGCTCTGGAGGTGGTAGCTTTTCCTGCAACCTCAGTTCCCTAATGAGTCTAAGAAGAGTTGTTCATTTTCAGGTCTTTTCAACTTTTTTGTTTCTTGTTGAGAGGATGAGAATGATGATTTCCATGTAGGGCTGTTAACCGGAAGCCCCCACATCATTTTTCATAATTGTTTTACACATGGAGACTGCTAAGGTAGAAAGAAGTACTATAATTTATAAAAAGAATTATTTTATTTAACTTAATTATTATTTGCTTCCAGTTTGATCAGAGAGAGACAGAGAAAGAGAGGGAGGGAAAGTAAGATAGTAAGCCACCAGATCTGGGACTTGAACTGCGGTCAGCCATGTGGGAATCCAGCACCTTTAACCACCATGCCACCTGCCAGCCCCAGAAAAACTATAAATGTGAAAATGAGTAAGTGGTATATGGATACTGCAAAGATGGTGCAGGTGGCAGTTTGTCACCTCAGCATAGCACTACGCACATATTAGTAATTTAATAAACATTCAAATCGACCACAACATTTGTGTAGTCAATGTTTTTTCTTTAATCATTTTTGGGTAGATGCTATCTGGGGTTCCTGATGCAAATGATAGATAATAAAGAAAATGATTTAGATCTCCAAACACAGGCTTGCTAAGCATAACTGTCAGATGAGTCCTGCTTTTATTGGGGAGGAGTGTGGTCTGTGACAAGTTGCCTTAAAAAGTTAAGCCTGGCCTTCTGCTCTTTTGGATCTTGGGCACAGAAACACATGCCTTCATACATGTGCCTGGTATGTTTCGTGCTGACTCGGCTGGGGATTTGAACTATGGTTGCCATGTGAGATCCAACCTCTTTTGAGCATCCCATTACCACAATGTCATGGAATTGGCCACCCTATTTATTTTTTAATACAGGAGAGAAATCTTTTTTTTTTTTTTTTTATTTATCCCTTCCCTTCCCTTCCCTTCCCTT
>NW_006159674.1:3702379-3709687 GCF_000334495.1 Tupaia belangeri chinensis | reverse complement strand
CTGGGACTTGAATCGTGGTTGACTACATGGGAGTCCAGTGACATAGCCATTACGCCAACTGCTGGTCCCTATCCATTTCTTTCATGGCAGGAAAAAGAGAGAGAGAGGTGGAAGCTCCTCATTCTATGATTCACCCCTTGTCTCAGCTGACCTGGATCATGGGCACATCTGTGCCCACCATGCCCAAACAGGTCCTGGGCCACAAACCCTGACCCTTTCCCACGTGGGCCCAGTTACATTACTGCGGTGCCAATGCCTGGGCCCTAAATGCCCCCCGTTACAAAAAAATTTTGTATGTCCTTAAATTTGACATTACTCTTCATGTTGCTACAGTGTCACTTGTAAATAATGGGGCTGAGAGAACAGGCTGTGGAGAGGTAAGGTGGGGAGCCCGAGGGAGCTAACGGTTTCTGCTGCAGATAAGATGCAGTGGGGCTGAAGGGTGTTGTAACACACACTTGTTACTCTGTTTCCTTCCCTTAGCCACAAACATTTCCAAAACCGAATTTGTTATTTTGTGTTGATTAAACTAGCATATATGCATTGTGGAAAATGTAGAATGTACACAAAGGTAGAGGCAAATGACCCACTCCTAATACTGTCAGTCAGAAGTGACTGTGGCTAAACTGGCCGCAGACTTCTCGAGAAGGAGTGTGCACTTGTTTTCTCGCATTTTCACTATTCTCTCACACACACTTCACTCTGGTAGACTGTGTCCTCAGTGTGCCTCTTAGCTGCATTGCAAGGACATGACCACTCTGTATTCTGCAGTTCCCTCACCCGTAAAATCGGGTTAACAGTTTACCTCGTAGTTTCATGGTGAGGACTGAATGCACAGAACACATTTGGAGTAGTGTCTGAACATGGTTAGCCCTGGATTAGGGCTGGCTGTCATAATTGGGCCCTAGTGAAGAAAGATGGAATGTCAGGGCTGGCAGGTGGCATGGTAGTGAAGGATGCTGGACTCCCACATGGCCAACTGTGGTTCTAGTCCTGGACCTGGCAGCTTGCTTTCTCATGTTCTCTCTCTCTCTCTCGCACTCTCTCTCCCTCTCTGGTGAAATTAAAAATAAACAAATAAATAAAGTTAAATAAAATAATTCTTAAAAAAAAAAAAAAAGGAAGACGGACTGTCTTCCCAGTGGTGCTAGTTTAGGGTATTCTCTCTAACTGCAAAGTTCAGCTCCTGCCTGGTCTCTACCTTTTGAAATGTTACTCATTTTTTAGGGCTTTTTTTTCAAGTGAGTTTCCCTGTGAGGTCCTGTTCTGATCAGTCCTTAACATGGATAATGTTTTCCTCACCTTTCTGGGCATTCCAGAAACATAGAATGCATTGAATTACATTCTTCTTTTGTATTTAGACTTGGAGGGGGTTCCTATAGGTAGGTGGAATTGTTCAGCATAATAGCAGCAAAGAAACTTTCAAGGCTGATGCAGAATGAACTGTGGTAGGTCAGTAGAATTCTGGATATGGACAAGGTTTGAGTATGTTAGCAATGTTAGAGTTAAATGTGAAGAAACTTCTGGCAAGGAGTTTATGAAAGAGAATACCAACAGTAGAACATACACATACATATGCAGTGTGGTAACTTTCAGTTTTCATTTTATAATTATTTTACTTTATTTATTTATTATTTTAAAATTTGACCAGAGAGGGAGAGAGAGAGAGAGAAAGAGAGAGAGAGAGAGCAGGAAAGCGAGCTACCAGAGCTACCAGGTTACCAGGTCCAGGACTCGAACCTTGGTTAACACACCACCTGCCGGTCCTGGCATTTAAAATTCTATAATTATGTCTAGGGGCATAAGAACTGTATTTTGTTTAGTTTTAGGAAAATGTTTTAGGTTGGCCCAAGTCAGGATATCTGTAGTTCTGTCACATTTTAATTATTATATTGTTTGATGATTGTAAATGAAATCATTTTAGCAGGTTTGGGAATGAGGTTTTAGTTTTGCAGATCTGTTCTATACTTGTGTTTATGTTAACTAAAGGTTATTAATCTCTTATATCAACTGAAATGTGAAACTGAGGTTTGAAGGTCAATGGCTAAAATGCTCTTTTTTTTTTTTTTTTTTTTTAGAGAGGTGCGTGCACTCACCAGAAAGACAGAGACAGAAAGTGAGAAATCACCCCTGGGGGGATGACCATGCCACAATCTATTCTCCTCCATTCTCCTCTTGGGATTTGGGCATGCATGCACACATGCCCAGCGTGAGTTTAAGCTGCCAGGTCCAGGACTTGAACCACAGCCGACTATGTGGGAGTCCAGCAACATAGCCATTACGCTAACTGCTGGTCCCTAAAATGCTCTTTTAAATATAGAGTTTCATATCGACTTTTGAGATTCAGATTTCAAAAAAAAATAATTTAATGTAGCAAGTTAATAATCTCGTATCAGGACCTCTGTAGTCCAAAGTTAAATTTTACATGATCCAAAATATTTATAATAAACTTTGACTGGAAGGTAAGGGTTATGGTGGCTTTTTTGTTTCATTTTTCAAATGTGCTATTACATAAAACATTGATCAAGAACTAGAATTTATAGTGAAATAATAGTCACATACATAGATTAATTTCTGTGTTATTATTGGGTGTGAAACATGTGTAAGTAGAATAAATGGATGTGTGTGTAGATATAAGTATAAACTGATACCTACCCACATACATATCAGTTTTATTTGCCTTGGTTTCAAATATATGGGCTAATTGTGTTCAAAATATTTAAGTGAATTTGAAGTACAAATTATATAGTTTCAGCTTGAGCCTCTTGTGTTTTAGTTAGTTATTAATATTTATTATAGAACTCATTGACTATGTGTTGTATAAGTTGTTTGACTTGATTTCATTAATTATCTGATAAGCCTGAACATTTGTCCACAGGAAACAGTGGCAGTAATCGTGGCAATCTTAAGAACAATGAAGTACATAGAAAAAGTGTGAGGGAGGCTAGGGTAGGTCCTGTGATGCTCTGGTCATCTGCGCCTGCTCCTGAGCGCTGTTGACTCTCACTGAGGAATAAATCAGTCAGGTAGCCGCACCACAGCCATGGCTTCTAAAGATACTGGGGCCAGCAAGTGGCATAGTGGTTAAAGCACTGGACTCCCACATGGCCTGCTGTGGTTTGAGTCTCAGACCTGGGGCTTGAAAATCATGCTGGGCTTTTCCCGGGGGGAGAATGGAGAGGAAGGGATTGTGGTATGGCCATACGCCCCAAGAGATGATTTCTCACTTTTCCTCTCACTGTCTCTCTCTGGCAAGCACACACGCCCTATGGCAAAAGGCTAAATATAATAAACTAAGCTAAACTAATCTAAACTAAAATAAAAGATATTGGAAAAACACCTGTGGAGCCACCAGCTACATAAAGTCCCTGCAGAAAGCATGGGCTGACTTACCAGGAGTGTAAAGAAAAAGAATCTCAAAGTGAAAAGGACCAGTTCGGTTGCCTACCAAGTCTTCGAGAATCACAAGAAAAACACCGTGTGGTGAAGCTTCTAAGATGTGGGATTGTTTCCAGATGAGAACCCACAAGCGACTCATTGATTTGCACAGCCTTCTGAGATCGTTAAACAGATTACTTCCATCAGTATCGAGCCAGGAACTGAGGTTGCTGTCACCATTGCAGATGCCTAAGTCAACTATTTGAATACATGGATTATCAGCTGTTGTTGACTGCTATTCAGAATGTTTGTAGATTTGAAGTCTGTAAAGATTTTCTGGAGACCACTAAACCAGTTTACTCTTGATTTGAATTGGATACATAGTGCATTATTGGTAGATGCCTGTGATCTTGTACAGTATGGTGGTGCACTAGCTTTGACGGCATTCTCCAGGAATTCTGGTTTAATTGGTGGGTGGGGGGTGGGGGCTCCGAGTCTTCGGAAAGGTTTCTAGGGTGATTCTATTACATAGATGCCGTGGTTGAGAATCAAGTGTGCTACTGGGCAGGTACTGATCTACGAAGATAGAGAACTACGCTCCTTCAGTGCTGGTCCTGCCAGTTATTTCTCCAGAGGTTATTTGTTCATAACATACATCTTACTAGGTTAAACAAAACTTTAAACATGTTTAGCCCAACCCCTACTGGCATAATAATAGGAAACATTGTTCTAACTGCTGAGCTCAGCTACTATGTACATTATATGCATGTCTCAGTTAGAGTCAGTATTTTTGCTATTAAAATTTATAGTAAGATTTTAAAAAGAGAAGCAACTTTCTTATCCACAGGCACCTGAAATTTTATTGGATAATTTCTATGCATCCCACACTCTAAAATATGAAGCAAAGTAAAGGAGTTGGCAGTCTTGTAGAGTCAGAAAATAAGAACCACAGACCAGACAGTGGCACAGCAGTAAAACTTGACCTGCAAGGCAGTCCCACATGGGAAGGTGGCCAGTTCGAATCCGGAGACCTTTGTGAGAATGCTAGGCATGGGAGTGCCTGTGATGCATGCTGGCTGAGACTGGAGGTGGGTTGCGGTCTTAGGCTCCTGTTGGGGATGCTATTTCTCTGTCTCTTTCACTTATGAAAAACATTAAAAAAAAAAAAACAAAAACTTAAAACTAGAAGGGAAGGGACCAGCAGATGGCATAATGGTTACATCACTGGACTTCCACATAGTTGAGCACTGTTTGAGTCCTGGACCCTGCAGCTTGAAACTCATGCTGGGCATGTGTGTGTGCATGCTCAAAATCCTGAGAGGAGAATGAAGGAGAAGGGATTGCAGAGTGGCCAGATCTCCTGGGGGTGAGGGGGATGATTTCTCTCTTTCTGTCTGTCTCTCCTGTGAGCGCATGTATCCTATAGCAAAAAAATTCTCTCTCAGAAAAAAAAAAAAGGAAGAAAGAAAATAAGAACCTCTAGTAGAAAACAAAACTGGGAAGGTACTGCTAATAGCAGAGGTCAAATGATTGTGGTTTGTAATAGCACTGGCAAGTCTTTCCCCTGTAACAAAAGGGCTTGTGCAGATGCTGCTTGCTCCAAGGGATGGACTGGTGGTCTTTGTACTTCTGTATTTTGCGGGGAAGTGCAAATCTATTCTATGCCATTCTCCAAACTTGAAGTTATAAACCTTATCTTAAATTCTAGGGACATTTTTGTATTGTGGTTAATTAAATGCATTGACTTTGCAAAGTGCCTTGCAAGTATCATCTGATCTCAGATCTGTTATCTTTTTCTCATACATATTGAGTATACCTTGTGTGAAATGTTTGGGATTGAGAATGTTTCAAATTTAAGGTTAAAAAAATTTTTTTAAATGTTTGTGTATGTATAATGAGCTATGGTAGAGGTGGAACCCAAGTCTAAATACAAAATTCATCTGTTTCATACACACCTTACACATATTTTAATATGTATGATAAGTTTATACATTTTTATCATTTTATACAATATTTTTGTATTGTAGAATTTTGATTGAGACCCATAGCAGCTTAGGTGTAAATTTTTCACTTTGGCATCATGTTGGTCCTCAAAATGTTTCAGACTTTGGGGTATTTCAGAATCTTGGCTTAAGGATGCTCAACCTGTAGGCTAAATTCTATGTCCTGAGTTGGAGTTAACATAATATATCTGCTTCAGAGGGTCATCATAGGGATTAAATGTGAATAGTATATAAAAAAAATCATATGATGCCTATTATACTGGTAATGCTAGTTAAAAGTGTTTATTACTATCATCATCATCATCATCATCGTCTTTTTGTTTTAATTTCTATAGGGCATGTGTGCTGGCCAGAGAGGGACATAGAGAAAGGGAGAGAGAGAGAAAACACCCCTCAACGGGGCATCATTATGCTGCAATCACTTTTTCTCCATTTTTCCGTACTTCTTGGGATTTTGGGCAAGCATACACATGCACCTGGTGTGTTTTTTAACCTACCACAGCTGGGATTTGAGCTGTGGGGTTGGTCATGTGAGATCTGGCTCCTTTAACCACTAAGGCCATGGGGTTAGCCCTGTTATTATCTACTAAGTTAAGTCAGTAATTGTGGAAATATAATTTATATTCTCTCCTATGGACATAAAGCAAATAAAGATCCTGAAATTTTAACAGAAACTCATGTTTTATTAGAGAAAGAATTCTTGTTTAGCTTAAAACTCAGAGAATTCAAAAGGCTGGCTGGCTTTAAAGACTTAAACTAATTCAATTCTGAGAAATATCGACTCTGAATATTGAAATGCAGTCAGCATTAATGATTATGTCTGTCAAACAATGATATGCATGGCAAATTTTGAAAATTCATTAACTTTGAGTTTCCCTAGGGCAGCTATTGCTTGTAACCAAATGTGTTAGTTGGTCTTTGTCTTTCTAATAAAGATTAAATGCCTGAGCTTTAAAAATGCTTCAGTTTTAGGCCACCAGGCAGCATGGTGGTTAAGGCACTGGATCCCAAATGGCCCATTCTACAATTGAGTTCTGGACCTGGAGACTTGAAAATCACCACTGTGGGTGCACGTGTATGCACCAGATCCCGAGTAAAAGGGAAAAGGGATTGCAACATGACCATCCTCCCTGGCGGTGATTTCTCTTTTTCTTTTAAAGAATTGTTTTATTAATCTTTAATTAATTAATTAAAATTTGACCAGAGAAGGACAGAGTGGACAGGGGTGTGAGGGAGTAGTGAGAAAGCAAGCCACCAGGTTTGGAACTCCAACTGTGGTCAGGCATGTGGGAGTCTAGCACCTGTAACCACATGCCACCTGCCGGTCCCCAATTTCTTACTTCTCTCTCTCTCTCTGTCTCTCTTCAGTGAATAAAAAAAGCTTTATTTTTACCAACTTTGAAAATTCCACTGATTCATTTAGAGAACTATTGATCCTGCCTGTGATTTGGTTCTAACTCGAAAAATATGATTTTTTTTTTTTTGGTTGTTTACACTTAAGCTGTCCATTATTGTAACTTTGGTTAAAAAAAGAGAAATTACTGGCCAACTCCTGTTGAATTAAAATGAAACTGAAATCTCAGTGGAACATTAACTGTCCAGTGCATCTGGATTCCTTCTTTCATGCACACTTGTTTTCTTGAATGACCTCTGTACTTCCTCTTCTGTAGAGTTTCTTTGTTGGGGAAGGTCAGGAGGACAACATTATGAAAATGCTTTAGGCTTCTCTAACTTCACTACTATTATCTAGTGCTTTTTTTGGGGGGGTGGGTTATCTTTCCTTTTGAATTTCAAGATAAAAGCCTTTTACTCTAAAGGTTCTATTTTTTGGTTGCCTTTCTTTTTAAGAATTATTTTATTTAACTTTATTTATTTTAATTTGAAAAGAGAGGGCCAGAGCAAGAGAGAGAGAGAAAGCAAGAGAGAG
>NW_006159674.1:3673059-3702314 GCF_000334495.1 Tupaia belangeri chinensis | reverse complement strand
TCCCACGCCCTTTACCCCCACTCCCCCTCCCGGCCCTGGTTGCTTTTTTTTTTTTTTTTTTTTTTTGCATAATTATTACTAGACCTTCAGAAAGGCATGTGTTGATCGCTGCTACTTATGCTTGCTAAGTAGACAATCAACATTGATTAAATGCGTTGTAGGGCTGATTTTTTTTTTAATAATTATTTATTTTATTTTATTTATTCATTCATTTACTTTTTAATTTGACCAGAGAGACACAGAGGGTGAGAGTGAAAGAGAGAGGAAGTGAGAAAGCAAGTCTCCAGATTCAGGACTCGAACCCTGGTCGGCCATGTGGGAGTGTCCAGTGCCTTAACCACCACATCACCTGCTGGTCCCCAGGGCTGATGTTTTTAAAACTTCAGCTGGTATTTGGCTGATTGTGGTTTGAGTACTAGACTCAGTAGCTTGCTTTCTCACTCCCCCCCCACCCCCTTTCTCTTTCACTCGGCCCCTTTCTGGTCTAACTGAAATAAATAAATAAAAGTAAAATAAGATAATTCATTTTTAAAAAGAATTATTTTAAAAAATTTCAGTTGGCATTAAGTTGGGATAGTGAGAAAGAAACTTAGAATGATGTGAATTGATTACAAAAATGCATAGTACTTGACATTTACCTAGTATAATGACTTTTAAACTTCTTGGAAACTTAACCTGTTGATTGTTTAGTTTTGACACCACTACTTTTTTGGTGATCTACATGACCTTTTGGAGAAGCAGTGAGGTATAAGGGTTGAGAATATTGCCTTTCTATATGGCCTGGGTTTCTTGTGGCATGTGGTAGCTGGGATCCAAAAATAATTGATCTAAGACCAAAGCGTCCACAAGACTCTGGTGGAAGGTGGAAAGCTTCTTATGACCTGGCCTAAGTCACACAGTATCCACTCCACCAACTTTTGATCAAAAGCAAGTGTTAGGGCCAGCCCTGATCAAAGGGAGAGGATTGCATAAGGGCACAGACACCCAGAGATGGTGTTCACCAGAGTCCTGTCTTTGAAGACTGGCTCCTGTGTGTGGGACTATTTATCATTAAATTCAAAACAGTGGTTACCTTTGGTCAGGGTAGAGGGACAGAGGGATAAACATAATTGGAGAAATATATTCATATATTTTATGCTAGGTGGCAGATGCATAGCTGCTGGTGCTATTATTTCTTATACTTTTTAGTATTTTTGAAATACTTCATAATAAAAATGTATACCTTCTTTTTCCTTTTAGATTATATAGCATCATCTAGAAGTGCACATAACCAGCCAGTCCAGCAGAAAATAATGTTGCCATTTGGGGGTAGAAACCAAGACCTTTGGTTAGCCATTTATTATAGAAGTTTTAAACATGAAGTTGGCAGAATGAGTCCCACCTGCCCATCATCCACCTGAAACAGTTACAACACATGACCAGTTTCATCTGTTCCCCACTCATTTCTCTCTCCTGTATTCTTTTGAAGCAAACCAAAGGCATCATAACATTTCGATGCTAAATATTTCATGTGTATCTCTGAGAGATAAAACTTTATAATAAAACATGGGGCCAGCAGCTGACGGTGTTTGAATCCCTGACCTGGTGGCTTGAAAATCACTTTGGGAGTGTGAGTATGCCTGCTTAAAATCTTAGGAGGAGAATGGAAGAGAAAAGACTGAGGTATGGCCATCCCCCCTGGGGGGTGATTTTTCAGTTTCTCTCTCACTGTCTCTCTCCTCTCCAGAGAGTACACACACAGTGCTATGACAAAAACCTTAAAAAAAAGTTTATAACAAAACAAAACAGAAAAAACAAGAACAAAGAAAACCCCCAAAATTAACTATAATTTCCAAATCTTAAATAAGACCTAAAACTTCAATAATAATTTCTTATATGTATTTGTAATTTACTATATATCCAGTAAATTCAAATTTTTGATTGTCTTATATAAATATCATAATGCATTTTTAATAGTTTCTGCCTTTGAGTGAAGGTCCTAAAGAGTTCCACACATTTGTGATTGACTGATATATCTCCTGAGTTTCTTTTCATCTGTCAGTTTCCTCTTTTGCGGTTTTGTATTTTTTGCAATTTCTCAAAGAAACAGTCCTTTGCTGATTCGTATTCCTATGGTGTCATTGAGTGTGTTCCTTTACCCTCTGTGTTTCCTATAAATTGATATTAGGATTTAGAAGCTCTGTCACGTTTAGAGTTTTGGGTTTGTTGTATGTGTGAATTTTTTTCATAGATTGTAGTATGTTCTTCCATATAGAGCCGAAATAATCAATGTCTGGTTGTCTCTTTTTTATGATCTTAGCCACTACTGAAAAATTTGCAGATCTACTAATTTTTAGGAAATGCAAAATGATGCTAATCTGATTCTAGAGTTCATTCTTCTTTTCTATATGTATAGTTCATTTACTTTTATTAGTTGAAATGCTTCTAAGAGGAAAAAAATCCCTTACAGCTATGTGTTTATTTTTTGGCATAGTTCATAGAAGAGATGTCCAAAATAAGTTAGCTAACTATCTTAGTCTAGATCTCCTCTTTTACTAAGACTCACTTCTCTCAAGGATCCCAGAAATGATAGCACAGAATAGCACATCATTACTGTTGATTTTGTGCGTAGTGTACTCTCTACGATCTCAAAGTAACAATACCAGTGCTACCACCAACACTATGATGCTGTAAAACATTTTTTCTCCAGTTCTTTTTTGTCTTCACATGGATCTCACTTAGGATATACAAATTGCTTCTTTTTAAGGTCATTTGGTGTAGTTCCTCTCTTTGGATGGCTATGCCTCCAACCGACCACATTTAAAAAATGTCTTACTCATGATGGAGTATGCAAGAGAGAGAGAGAAAGAGAGAGGCAAGAGAAGGGAGAGCAAGAGGCACCCTCCACAGGACTTGGTCCCATTGCAGTCATCTCTTCTCAATCTTCCAACCTGCTATCACCCATGTGCTCTTGCACATGTGCTCAGCAGGGTCAGGGACTCGAACTGCCATCAGCCTGTGCTTTTCATCTCTGCAGTTTGGTATGCTACTACATTCTTCCGTGGAGGCTGGGCCTGGACTCATGTTTAAGTTCATTTGTTTCATTTATTTTATTTATTTATATTTAAGGAACTTGTGCTTTACATTTTTATTTTGTTTTATAATTATACACATCTTTTATCTTCCTTCTACCCTATTCCTTCCTTCCCCCTTTTCCCATTTCTAAAGTTTATGGTTTAGCGTTTGCGTTGTTTGTAATGTAGGCCACTCCTTGTATATATTTGTGTACGCACGTGCATCCCCTCCTTTAGATAATGGTAGCATGTGTGCACACGTCCCTCATCTTGCTTTCTTACTGGGCAGGCTGCCCTGGAGAGCACATCCAGCTTCACAGCTGCAGAGGCCACCATTGTGAGAATGCACCGTCCTTTCACCCTTGGTGGGCATTTAATTTCTCCCATTTTTAAGTATTATGAATAGTCCTACCCTCAGTTACCTTGTGTTTCCATGTTTTTGACAGTATATATTTGAGATACACAGCTAAAAAGAGATTGTTGGGCCAAGGAAAATGAATATGACCTTTTGCCGATGTTGCCCAGTTCCCCTTTGTAGAAGCTCTACTGTTTGGCATTCCCACCGCCTTTTTTCTTAGAGCTCTGCCCATAGAATATGTTATCAAATATTACTCTTAGCAATTTAAATGGGTGAAATAGTACTATACAAGCATGAGTTTAATTTTTTTTTTCTCTTGTGAGGAGTGGCGAGCATTTCATTTCTGTATTGTTTTGCTTGTTTTTCTGTCAACTGTTTATTTCTCTAGCCCATTTTTTTTATGTTGCTATTAGTCTTTTTCTCCTATATTTTTCAGAAATTTTTGTATATAACAGATACTCTCTCTGGTTTGTAAATTTTTTTCCATTTTGTCATTTGTTATTTACTTCATTGTGATTCCACCTGCCATGGACATCTTTATTTTTTGTAACCAAGTTTATCTCTGTCTTAATTGCCTTTAAATTTTGAGTCATAGTTAGAAAAATTTTCTCTGTTCCGTTATAGAGAATTTCACTCGGGTTAACTTTTAGCGTTTGTATGGTTTTATTCTTTTTTTAAACATAATTTATTTAATTTTATTTATTATTACTATTTTGCTGTAGGGCACATGCACTTACCAGAGAGAGACAGACAGAGAGAAGAGGGAGAGGGAAACAGAGAAAGCAAACCACCAGATCTGGGACCAAAACTGAGATTGGCCATGTGGGAACTCAGCATTTTAACCCTCCATGCCAACTGCTGGCCCAGTATGATTTTCATTCTTTACATTTAAATTTCTGATGCTTTTGGGATTTATCTTAGTGTATAGTCTGAAATATTAGGATTGCACCACTACTTGGCCCTAATACCAGAATAATTTTTGTAAGATTTCCCTGCCTTATTAAATTTTTTGGCCTTTCAAGTGAAATTCAGAGTTAACTTGTTGGAGCCAGCAGATGGCATGATGGTTAAGGCTCTGGACTCCAACATTGCTGACTGCAGTTCAAGTCCTGGACCTGATGGCTTACTTTCTCGTTTTCTTTATCTGTATCTCTCTCTGGTGAGCACATGTGCCCTATAGCAAATACAAATAAAAAGAATGAATAAAGTCAAATAATTATTAAAAGAAAAAGAATAATTCACTTGTTTAACTCCAAAAAAAGTTGTATTTTTATTAGAACAATGTAAATTAATTAATTAACTTAGAACTAACTGACATCTTGGTGGTGTTGAGTCTTCCTAACGAGGACATGTTTTTCCATTTCCAGTACAACTTTGCTTTTCTGTCTTTTAAATGTGTTTTATATTATTTTCTAATTTTTTTAACATTTAAAATTATGTAAACACTTTAAATTAGTTTATAAGATATCTCATGAAAATATTAAGCAAGAAAACTGAGTTTTACATCATAAATTACATTTATCTATACATTAGCATTATTTGTCATGGAAAAGATTTACAGTAGAGCTTTTATATTTTGATATAGTTTCTTTACTTCAAGTTACTTATTTATATGTAGGTTTTTACCAGAGGGTGCATGTGCTCACTAAAGAGGAGAAAGACTGAGAAAGGGAAAGTGAGAAATCACCCCCTCAGGGGGGATAGCCATGCTGCATCCCTTTTCCTCTTTTATCCTTTTGGGATTTTAGGCACCATTGTGCATGCGCATGTGTCTGGCATGTTTTTCAAGCCACCAGGTCCAAGACTTGAACCACAGTTGACCGTGTGTGAATCCAGTCACCCCATACCATGCCACCTTCTGGCCCAACTTCAGGTTATTTTCAATGCATCTTGTCTTTAGGGAAAAAAAAGAGATGGCTCAGTAAAGAATAAACAAAACAAAAGAACCAAGCGAACGCTGACTGGGAGAGGGGTGGGCATGGCTGGGAGACAGAAGTAATGGTACAGACACCTAGATTGAAGATGGTGTCTACATTTAAGTACACGTTCATATCAACTTCTAAGCTAGTGGTTTTTGTATTCCATAAAAGAGTTCTGAAAAATTGTTTCTCTCTGCATGTTTTTAGTTTACATCTAACATTTTTATGATAAATTTAAACTATTGCAAATGATGTGATTTTCTATTTATGGTAAACACTGTCTTTTAAGAATGATACCATTACATCATTTTTTTGTATAGAATTGTTTTACTTAACTTAATTTATTGTTATTATTTGTTTTAATTTGACTAGAGAAAGAGAGACAGAGACAATGAGAAAGCAAGCCACCAGGTCTGAGACTCAAACTGTGGTCAGCCATGTGGGAGTCCAGTCTTTAACCATCACGCCACCGGCCAGCCCCTACATCGTTCTTTTAAATGTTTCAAATGGAATTGAAATAACATGCAATTTAAGACCTCTGGTCATCTATTTAAAAAAATATTAATAAGATCTTTAACTGCTAAATTTCATAGCATTTTTCTTCTTAAATGTGTATTTTCTTGAATTTTTATACATGGGATAATATTGTAATAAAATACATATTTATGCTGAATTTTTTATTAATTGCTGTATCATGTTTGATAATTAAATCACATAAAAATTTAAAATAATTATTTAAAAATTTCTGTGATTATATAGATTCAAGTTCTAAGAATTTTTTTAAAAGAACTATTTATTTAATTTTATTTATAATTATTATTTTTTAATTTGGCCAGAGAGAGACAGAGAGAGGAAGAGAGGGAAAGCAAGAAAGCAAGCCACCAGGTCCAGGACTCAAACTGCAGTTGGCCATGTAAGAGTCCAGCACTTTAACCACCATACCACCTGCTGGCCCCATTCTAAGAAATTTTCTACTGAATTACCATTTTAATTATTAAGTGGCCTAAAAATTATTTAAGCAGCACAAATGTAATATTTGATCATGATATGTTATTAAAAAGTACAATTTTACTATGGATGAGACCTTCAAGTAATATTCTTGTTTGAATATTACTGATTACCAGAATAAAACAGGGCTCAGCAACAATTTAATTCCCAAGTTTGTTTTTATAGCTACAATCTTGAGACACCAGTTTGCTTGAATAATAAATGGTAATAAAAGAAGGTTTGTTATAACAGTGCCATCTAGTGCTTTGACCTGCTTCCATATCACTTACCCAAAACTACAAAACAGTCATTATCAAAAAACCACTTTTAACCATCAACTGACACCAGGATTCTGCTTTCATTTTGTTTTGTTCAAAGCAGAGAACTGGAAATCATTTGTATTGCCAAAAAAATTGGTTAGCTATTCATTAAAGTCTTATTTCTTTCTGATTGCACTTTTTTTTTTCAAGAGTTTTTTGCTATAGGGCACATGCCCTTGTCAGAAAGAGAGAGACAGACAGAAAGTGAGAAATCACCACCAGGGGGGGATGGCCATGTTGCAGTCCTTTCTCCTCCATTCTCCTTTTGGGATCCTGGGCATACACACACACACACACACACACACACACACACACATACACGCCCAGCATGAGTTTAAGCCACTGGGTCTGGGACTCGAACTATGTTTGACTACATGGGAGTCCAGCTACAAAGCTATTATGCCAACTGCTGGTCCCCCTGATTGCACTTTCTTAAAAGTGACCACAATGAAATGCAGATTGCCCTTTTATTTGGAGTCCCAGTGATTGTTATACCTTAAGACCATGTACCTTAAAAAAGATTCAGGGTGGGAGAGAGGTTTGCCTTTAAAAAAAAAAAAAGTTGATGTATATATTTCTGCCATCAACAAGCGAGAAAGAGACAGAGAACTAGCACCCCCTACAGGGTCTCCATGCCATCATCCACCCCTAGCTTCAGCCAGCGCCAGATTGTGGGTATGTATGTACCTGGTGTACTCAGGGAGGTCTCTAGACAAGAACCCAAAACTTTTGAATGTGTTTTGTGTTTTTGTGTTTGCTCTTACACCACCGTCCAGTCCCTGCCTTTTTTTTTTTTCTTTGTAAATTGGTTGAAGAAGAATCTTGAGAATAGAACAGGAAGAGAAAAATATGTGACTCTCCCTTACATTCTTAGGTAAATCAAGTTTAGGAAAGATTACAAATTGAACTTGAGAACCTGGAGATCATTATAAAAGATATCCTTGCTCAGTTTGTCATCCTGAACCTCATGGGTTTCACATACCCTCAGTTTGAGGACCCCCATTCCAGGCAGCCCATGAAAGAAGGAACAGTAAATACCTTGGGTTACATTGGTCTCATCTAACGGAAGTTTAATAGCTGGAGGTGAACAGAGGCAGACCTACCATGTTCAGTAAAACTTAGCCGTTTCATACACGTACACCAACATGTTGATATTGTATTCACAAGAATGCTTTATACATCATGACATGTGGCAGTACAAATAAAACAGAAACTCATCACACACTGAGTTTTAGTTCTGTTGAATAATATTTATTTGGATCTTAAATAATGCGTTTCATATAGTTTTGGTTACTCTACTCGACAAAGGCTTGAACTTAGTTAATTTTGAGAAATAAAGTGTTCCTTAGTGTTAATGTAATCCTTAGAGGTGAAGCTACCTGTTCTTTTAAAATTTTTTTGAGAGAGTTTTCCTATAGGGTACGTGCACTGGCTGGAGATACAGAGAAAGACAGGGAGACAGAAAGTGAAAAATCACCCCCTAAGGGAGATGGCCACACCGTGATCCCTTCTTCTCCTGTCTCCTCTCAGGATTTTGGGTATGCACACACACGTGCCCTGCGTGAGTCTAAGTCACCAAGTTTAGGACTCGAACTGCTGTTGACTATGTGGGAGTCCAGCAATGTAACCATTATACCATCTATTGGTCTGAGAAGTTATCTGTTCTTTTTATTTATTTTTTTTTTTTTGAGAGTTTTTTGCTATAGTGCACGTGCACTTGCCAGAAAGACAGAGAGAGACAGAGAGATAGAAAATGAGAAATCACCCCCCAGGGGTGATGGCCATGCCGCAATCCCTTCTCCTCTATTCTCCTCTAGGGATCTTGGGCACACACGTACAGGCGCCCCACGTGAGTTTAAACCACTGGGTCTGGGACTCAAACTGCGGTCAACTACATGGGAATCCAGCAACATGGCCATTATGCTAACTGCTGGTCCCAGTAGCTATCTGTTCTTAATAAATCATTTTACTGAGATAGAAGCCAACTCTTCTGCTGGAAATGAGTATGTAATGCAGGTTCATATTTGTGCATATGCTTTTGGCAGAAAATATTTTAAAACTGTTGCCTTATTCAGTCTTAAATATTTAAAAAACCTCAGCAGGACTCTTGAGAGAAAGAGAAGGGCAGATTGAAATACAAGATATTGTATTTGGCATGCTGTATTAGCAAAGCAATCTTTAGTGACATAATTGATATTTTATACTAAAAGGTCAAAGAGCTGGACGTACATTTTGATTGAGAGAAAAGGTCATCTTGCTTTCTCTTTTGTGCGTGGCAGAGGCACCTTTCTGTAGGGCAAAATGTTCTATAAGACTTTGCTTTTGATCTGCTGGTAATTTAAGTCAGCAAAAAGTGGTACGCACTTAGTGGTGGTGTTCCCTGAGTGCCAGGTACGATTCTAAATGCTTCAGATGGTACTTCCACTTAATTCTTAGGATAATCTGATGGAGTTCATTCTGGCTTTATCCTCTCTTCCAAATAGATAAACTTAAACTTGGCATGGTTAAGTCATTTGTCCACAGTCACACACTCAGGGGGTGTAGAGCAGGGATGCAAGGGTGTTCAAATCCCCAGTCTTACTCTTAAATGTTATATCACACTGCCTTGAGGTATTTAAATATAGTTTTGAGTCACTTAACTAGAGAGAGAAGTTCTGAGGACTGCACTGGGCAGTTCTGTTATGTGAACATCATGAAGTGTACCTCACACATCCCGAAGCTTGCTACATCCCAAGGCTATGTAGAATAACTTACTGCTTCCAGGTTATGAACCTGTGGCAGCAGGTAGCTATACTGAATACTGTAGGCAAAGGTAACACAATGGTGAGTATTTTTCTATCTAAACATAGGAGAGGTACAATACAAATTTGGTATAAAAGATAAAAAATGATGTATCTGTATAGGACATTTACTGTGAATGGAGCTTGCAAGGTTGGAAGTTGCTGTGGGTGTTGGTGAGTGAGTAGTAGGTGAAGGTAAAGTACCAGGACATTACTGTACACTACTGTAGACTTCATAAACTTAGGCTACACTAAATTTATGAAAGTTCTTTTCTTTCCTCAATAATAAAGTCAGCTTACTGCAGCCTTTTTAATTATTTTTTTCTTTTTTTTAAAAGAGAGTTTTGCTATAGGGCACATTCACTTACCAGAGACAGAGACAGACAGAGAGACAGAAATAGAAAGTGAGAAATCACCCCTGCCCCAAGGGGGATGGCATGGCTGCAATCCCTTCTCCTCCATTCTCCTCTGGTGATTTTGGGCACACACACACACACACATGCACCTGGCATGAGTTTTAAGCCACTGGGTCCTGGACTCAAACTGTGGTCGACTACGTGGGAGTCCAGCGACATAACCGTTACACCATTTGCTGGTCCTTACTTAATAAATTTTAAGATTTTGAAACCTTTTTGACTCTCACAATAGTACTTAGCTTAAAACAGGAACACATTGTACAGCTGTACGAAAGTTTTTTTTCTTCCTTTATATCCTTATTTAGTTTCTATTTTTAAATTTTTTACTTTTAAAACTTGTTTGTTAAAAACTAAGACACAGATATTTGCCTAGGCCTACACAGGGTCAGGATCATCAATATCACTCCCTTCCACTTCCACGTCATGTTCCGTTGGAAGGGCTGCGATGAACAAACTACATGAAATTAAATGCAGGGAAAACGATGTCATCAGGAGACTTGCAAACATGGGATTTATTATAATGCTGCTGTGCAAAATATAGCACTCCTGTTTTATAGTAAACTTTGCTTTTTTTAAATAAATAGGCATACATTGTAAAATAATGCTAAGAAGTATATTGTAGTAAAGCATTTATTTTTATTCTTTTAAAGAATTATTTTATTGAACTTTATTTATTCATTTATTTATTTATTTTAATTTGACCAGAGAGGGACAGAGTGAGAGAGAGAGAGAGAAAGTGAGAAGGCAAGTTGCCAGGTCCAGGACTTGAACTGTGGTTGGCCATGTGGGAGTCCAGTGCCCTTAACCACCACGCCACCTTCTGGCCACATAGTAAAGCCTTTTTTATCATTAGCACTTACTGTGTGTGACTGAGCTATGCTTGTGCTCGCCAGAGAGACAGTAGGAAGGAAAGTGAGAAATTATTTCCCAGAGGGATGGCCATGCCACAGTCCCTTCTCTTCCTGTCTCCTCGTGGGATTTTGGGCATTCATGCCCTCGTGCCTCGTGTGATTTAAGCCTCCAGGTCCAGGACACAAGCCACGCTGATCATGTGCGAGTCCAGCACTTTAACCACCACGCCACCTGCTGGACCCCTGAGCCGGGCAGAGCAGCGTTTGTTCACCCCGGCCCCACATCACGCGACTCATGTGCTGCGCTGCCGCACTGCGGTGGCTGCATCACTAGGTGAGGGGGATTTTGGGCTCCATCATAATCTTATCAGAACGTGTCCCAGAGGCAGTTCATCATTAACTGAAACGTTATACAGCATGTCTGTAACTGCTCACAGAGCATAGCTTCCAAACCTACGGCCATGGCACATGAATGTCTTTCAGAGAGAAAGGATCTTGGCGGTCTTGGAGTTGGGGCTCCCAGGCTAATTTGCCTGTAGCAGTGAGTGGCCTTTTCTCCTTACCCAGGGTGCTACTATAAATTGTATTTTCTGTTTGTGCCAAGCAATGGGAAACGTTGGGAGATCCTGCCATAGAGTATAGAAGCGCTGACTTTGCTCTGAAGGATCTGTGGGCATTGCTATCAATTGAGTCTACACCCACTCAAAAGAAAGGAAAACACACAAATCGACTCATTGAGTGGCATTGTTAATACAGTACTTTTACAGAGTGGCACACATCTGTGTAGGTTTTATCCAGCAGTTATAAAACAGTGGCCTGTGGGCAGATGTACCCTGCAGGTTATGTGATAGCCCAGTACAATATTTAAACAAAAAAAAAGAATTGTTACGCCCTTTTATGGAGACAGGGACACTTTGCAACAGCCTTGCTGTAGCCCAGAAGCTGCAGATGTTTCATTATCCTGTCTGGCCTGGCTTCTCCGTGTGCAGCTGCTGCTTAAATCACTCAAAGGTCAATGACGCGTGACCTACCACTCACGTGTGGGCTGTATTAACTCTCTGGCTCTTTTCTCCAGAGATTTAGGAGGGGGCGGTGGCAGAAGCAGCTCTGGATTCATCCAAAGGCAGATTTAAAATGCTCTCAGGCACTGGCCGGTTAGGAGTGCGCAAAATAATATCAATGACAACAAAATCCTCCTTTTGTCTTCTTTTGAAACGTTTGTAAAAAAAATTAATTTCCTATGTCATCAGAAATATTAAAAGTAAGGGCTTAATAAATTATCTTACACTTCATAATCATTATTGGTAAACCAAAACTGTTTTAAGTTTCTTGATGCTATTTCAGTCTTGTTTTTGGATTTGAATTGCCTATTTTGAGAGGCAGAGATACTATGCATCTTGCATTGGAGCAATAAAACCCTTGGGGAGGGAGTTTTTAGGGAAAAAAAATCAGTCTGTAAAATCACCCCACAGTTCAAGTCTGTATAATGTACCTATCATTTATTCTGATGACATTTAATATATCACACATTTTCCTGGAAAAAGCGTTATCTTAAATTTTATTAATAAATTACGGCGACTGTAATAATGATTACCTGTGAATCCTCCTGTCCGCTTTAGGAAATCCTACTTTATTGGAGGCCACATTTGCTCCAGATATTTCTTAGGAATTGAATGATTGAAGTAGGGTTTATCCATTTTTTCCCACCTTCAGATCTGTCTCTTTCTCATTGCGGATGCAGAAGTAACTGTCTGAAAGTTGCTGTCTGCTACTCTCGTGCATGTTCTTACCCTACGGTAGTCCCCTCTTGCCCGCAGCTTTGTTTTCCTTGGTTTCAGTTACTCAAGGTCAACCAAGGTCCAGAAATGGGTGAGTAGACTATGAACATTGAGAGAGACCACATTCATCTAATGTTTTTTTACAGAATATTGTTATAATTACTCTGTTTTTATTAGTTATTACTGATCTCTTACTGTTCCTAAATTATACATTAAATTTTATCTAAGTAAATATGTACTCACAAAACACGTGGCATGCATAGGGTTTGCTACTATCTGATCTCAGGCATCTGCTGTGGGTCTTGAAACATGCCCCCACAGATAAGGGGGGCTACTGTGCTGTGGCATTTTATTTTCCATGTTTCAAACATCATATAAATGTTTTCGTAAAGTTTTGTGCCTTTTTTTGACCCAATATCATGATTTTGAGATTTATCTATTGGGTTGTCACAAAAGTCATGATGCTTTTTCTGTGTTTTTTTTTTTTTTAATGCAAGAATGCGTCATGACTTTTTTGACAACCCAATAGATAAATATTAATATAAAATATTAATATAAATCCTTGAGTATAAATAAAATAAATGAATGTTCTAGTTCACTTATTTTTAACTACTGTAGGCGATTTCTTTCTTTCTTTTTTTTTTTTTTTTTTTTTTTTTAATTATAGGGCATATGCATTACCCAGAAAGAGAGAGAGAGGAAGAGGGAGAAAGCACACCTCTTATGGAGAATGGTCAGGCTGCAATCCCTTCTCCTCCGTCCTCCCTTTTGGGATTTTGGGCAAGCCTGGTATGTTTCTCAAGTCACCAGGCACAAGTGGCTTGAATTGAACCATGCAGTTGTCCATGTGGGATTTGCTGCCTTTACCCCCAGGAGACACAGTGGACCCAGCTATTTTATTTTATAAATACATCTTTATATAAACATCCATTCTCTGTTAATAAACATTTGTTTTCCTATTTCTCCTATTGTGTTAGAAACACTCAGCATTGCACAGTGGCTAATGTAGGGGCTCAGGGAGTCTTCCTGGTTCAGATAATGCTTTTATAGCTTAGTAGCTATGCAACCTTGGACAAGTGATTTAACCTCTCTTGCCATTGTTTCCTTGTCTATGTTATGGTCTTTTCACATGGTGGAATATTATATAGCATCTGACACAAATTAAATAGAGCAATGGAATTTAAAAATTTAAAAATTTTATGGGGCCAGCAGGTGACAGAGATGCTGGACTCCCACATGACTGATCACAGTTCAAGTCCTGGACCTACCAGCTTGCTTTCTTAATCTCTCTCTCTCTTACTCCTTGTCTTTCTGTCTGGTCAAATTGAATAATAAATAAAATAATAAATAAAAAAATTTAAAATTAAATATTATTTTGGTAAAAACAACATAAGATCTATCATCTTAAAATTTTTTTATGTGGGAACCAGGAGTTAGCGTAATGGCTATGTCGCTGGACTGCCATGTAGTCGACTGCGGTTTGAGTCCTGGACCCGGTGGTTTAAAACTCACGCCGGGCACGTGTGTGTGCATGCACAAGATCCCGAGAGGAGAATGGAGGAGAAGGGATTGCAGTGTGGCCATCCCCCCTGGGGGGTTATTTCTTGCTTTCTATCTCTCTGTCTCTGTCTGTCTGGCCAGCACACATGCCATATAGCAAAAACCTCTCCAAAAAAAATTTTTTTTTAATGTGGGCAATTATAGGTGTAATGTGTACAATAAATCTCTAGAACTTAGTTGTCTTGCCTAGCTGAAATTTTATGCCCATTGAGTAGAAATTCTTCCTGTCCCTTTCTTCCTAGCTCTTAGCAATCAGCATTTCACGCTCTGATTCTGTGAATTTATTTTAGATAGCTCATGTAAATGGAATTATGCTGGAGTTGTCTTTGTGTGACTGACTTGTTTCACTCAACATACTATCCTCAAGATTCATCCATCCTATGGGAACCAGCAGTTAGCGTAATGGCTATGTCGCTGGACTCCCACGTAGTCGACCGTGGGTCGCGTCCGGGACCCGGTGGCTTAAAACTCACGTCGGGCGTGTGTGCGTGCATGCCCAAGATCCCAAGAGGAGAGTGGAGGAGAAGGGATTGCGGCGTGACCATCCCCCCTGGGGGGTGATTTCTCGCTTTCTGTCTCTATGTCTGTCTCTGTCTGTCTGGCGAGCGCACGTGCCCTATAGCAAAAACCTCTCCTTTGCATAGGGCGCATGTGTTCACCAGAAAGACCAAGAGAGACAGACAGACAGAACATGAGAAATCAGCCCCTAGGGTATATGGCCGCACCGCAATCCCTGCTCCTCCATTCCCCTCTTGGAATCTTGGTCACGCACGCACATGTGCCCGGTGTGAGTTTTAAGCCGCCAGGTCTGGGACGCAAACCGCGGTCAACTACGTGGGAGTCCAGCGACATAGCCATTATGCTAACTGCTGGTTCCTCATTTTTTAAAATTAAAAAATTACTTATTTATATTCATTCACTATACATCATTACAGTATATGAAATTAGATTTTTCCACCCAAAATACATGATATATTGGCTCAATCAGGATATTACCATATGAGTTATTGTCAACAAATAATTTTCCATTTCCTGTTTCTTCTATATTTTGTCCCCGACCCCCCCATTGTATGCATGTGCCACGTTGTCTTTATCCATCATTTAGAATGCTTCTACTTCTTGGCTATGGTGAACAGTGCTGCAGTGAACATGTGACTGCTGTCTCTTCAAAGCCCTGATTTCAATTCTTTTGGATGAATGCCTGGAAGTAGGATTACAGGATCATGTGGTAATTTTAGTTTTAATTTTTTGAGGAACTTCTATACTGTTTTCCATAGCAACTGTGCTATCTTACATTCCAACCATAGTGTGTGTCGGATTCCCAGTTTCCCCACATTCTTGCCAATACTTGTCATTTGTTGATTTTTATAATACCCATTCCAACAGGTATGAAGTGATATTTCATTGTGGTTTTGTTTTGAATTTCCCTGATCAGTGATGTTCAGCATTTTTTATATACCAGTTAACCATTTGTATGTCATTTTTAGAAAAATGTTTATTCAAGTCTTTGGCCCATTTTCTAATTAAGTTATTATATATCTTTGGAAATTAAACTACTTATTATATATGTATTATATATAATTCGCAAATATTTTATCTCATTTCCTAGGTTGCAGTATGAATATTAATACATTATTGAGAGAGGATGGACTGGGACGTGTGTGTGGGTGTGGGTGTGTGTGTGTGTGTGTGTGTATGATTAAATGTGAATCACTATAAACTGAGTAATGTTTCTTTTATTTTTTAAAAAATTGTTTTATTATCATTATCATAATTATTATTTTAATTTGACCTGAGAGAGAGAGAGAAAGTGAGAAAGCAAGCCGCCAGGTCCAGGACTCAAACCGCGGTCAGTCGTATGGCGTTCAGTGCCTCCAGCACCTTAACCACCATGCCACCTGCCAGCCTCCCTAAAGTTTCTTTTGGATATTGAGTTCATAGATGCTTGTTATATAATTACCATAATTAACAAAGTAATTAAAAAGAAAAAGTAGGACATACATGGGTCTGTGAGGAGATCAGTTGATGAACATAGGATAATGATTCATATTATGTATGTGAGGTCCAAGGCTAAAATAAATTCAAAGTAAATAGAGAATAATAATAGTACCTATCTCATGGGGTTGTTATTAGGATGAAATGAGTTAATATTTATAAAGAACTTAGAATAATGCCTGGCACATAGTAAGTGCTATACAAATATTTGGTATATAAAATAAATAAAATTATATATAGCAGTGAATAGTCTGACAAATCTCTCTTTGGGTACTTGTGATTCAGTCTTTCTAAGAAATGTAACTAGGAGTAAGAATTAGTGGGTTTAAGTCTATGAAGATCTTTAGCTTTATAAGATATTGCCAGATGGCTCTCCAAAGTATTAGTACTAATTACATTTGCAGTTTCCCTTTGCTTCTAACTCTACCCCAAATTGCCCAAGTATGGAAAAGGGATGACATTTCTCCACATTCTTTCACCACTTGAAATCATGAGTCTTCTAAATTTTTATCAATTTTGGGTTTTAAAATGAATCTCACTGTGACTTTATTTTTCTGCATGTCCTTGGTTTCAAATAAGGTTGAACTATTTTCAATACATACATTCGGTGGCCATTTTGGTTTCCTCTTTTCTTACATGTCTAGCTATATTCTTGACTTTATATTTTTTCCTGTAGGGGTCTGTGTTTCTCTTGTTGACTTGTTGGCCGTCTGGTTGAAGGCTATATATTTATCTTTGTTCAGGAGCTCAATGATTTTTCAGTTTTAGTTGCAAATAAGCATTTTCTGCTTGTGGCATTTATTTAAAACTTATTAATATTGCCTTGGTAAGCAAATGTTTTAACATTTAATATGGTTCATTTAATTCTTTTCTATTTAGTTTTTATTTGTTCTAGCTTAGGAGGGGTTTTCTCATGAAGATCACAAATGAATTCTCAATTTTCTTATAAAAGTATTAAAGCTTTTCTTTTGACATTTGAATCCACTAGGAGTCAATTTTTGTTTATGGGGTTAGGTTGAGATTTAATTACATTGTATTTTCAATTGGCTGTTCTTGTTTGTTCTTTCTCCACTTACTTTAACTTTATTTTGGTCATATACCAAGTTTCTATGTATATGTATTTGGGTCCTGTGCTTTTTATCTAATTCTCCTGGCCTGTTATTTCTCTTTCAATACTACGTCGTCATGAATATGATGGTTTATAAATCCTTTTGATATTTAGAAATGCACTCATGCATACTTTAAAAAATTATCTTAGCTATTCTTCCTCTTCTAATATGAGTTGATACCAGTTTGTCAACTTACATGAAAAATCCCATTTTGATTTGGATTGGAATTGCTTTGAGTTTGTTGTTTATTTTGTGGAGAATTACTCTATAAGAAAAATTTTACTTAGAACATTTTTTTATATTTATAGCTATAATAAATTATTTTCTATTTTCTGTGTTGTTTATTTAAAAAATATTTGTTTTTATATTGCTCTGGTTCTATGTTTGGAGTAGGTGTTGTTAATTGGTGAGTCTGACATCTTCCCTAGAATTTTCTTTATCTCTTTCACGGTTCTCACTTGCCTTCGCAGTTCCAACTGTCATTTTAAATAAACGAATCCTCGGTCTTTCTTCTTAGCTTTTCTTTTTTTTCTTTTTTTGGATAGGTTTTTGCTATAGTGCGTGTGCGCTCGCCAGAAAGACAGAGAGAGACAGAAAACGAGAAATCACCCCCCAGGGGAGATGACCACACCACAATCCCTTCTCTATTCTCCTCTCAGGATCTTGGGCACGCACGCACGCACGCACGCACACGTGCCCAGCGTGAGTTTAAGCCATCGGGCCCGGGACTCAAACCTCAGTCAACTACATGGAAGTCCAGCGACATAGCCATTACGCTAACTGCTGGACCCTCTTCTTAGCTTTTCTAGTTCTGCTTTTAATTATCCAGGTTGACATTCTAGATGCTTAATTTTTCCATGCCTGTTTTCAATGACAAATAACATTGTCCATTCTAAAATGGCAATGCCTTATAGCTGAGCTTAAATTTTGCCAAGCTTCTCTTAATTACTATGAGTCATTTCTGTATAATGTGGTAGATCATTAGCAAGTGCTAATAATTTGACTGTACTTTAAAATGTCTTAGACTAAAGTGGGTACAGTTACAAGGTCTTTCTTTTATCAAAGGAAATGAAAGCATTTTGACAGCCAACGTTGCTGACCATTTTGTCTCTACATAGGTTTTTGAAAGGGTGTTTGGCTATTCTGCTTTCTAAGCAGATTACACTTCCTGACTGGAAAGCACTCATCTCTAAATTTCTGCATTAAGGACAAGTACAAACAATATGCTTAAGACTGTGATTTGCATGTCCATTCCCCAAGATGCTAGATCTTCCTTTCTGTTGTTTTTAAAGCAGCTGTGGCCTCTCTAAGAAGATTGAGCAGCTGCATCCTCCAGAAGAGCTTTGAATGGTCTTGCCAAGAGAAATCTAAATGATTTAAAACACTCTCTCAGTCCAGAATGTTAACAGGCATTTTCTAATAATTGAAGGAGGATCATTAAGAACCACACTCACATCCTTTAACTCAAACTTTTTTGTTCTGGCAATACTAGATCCAAGAGAATTGCAGTGCAATAATGAGGGTGAGTATTAGGCTGCATTAAGGGTTATCATCTAGATCAAACTGCTGCTTTCTCTCATCCAAGAGAATAATTTTTCTCTCTCATTTAATGTTAATACTTTCTTGCTTCATTTGTGAGCCCACATTTATTTGTTTATTTACTTAGCCACATTTATTTATTTATTTTTCCAGGGAGAAAGGAACAGAGAGAGGATGAGAAAGGGGTGAAAGCACTTGTCAATGGGGCCTGGTTCTACAGCAATCCTTTTTCTTTCAGTTCACCATCCTGTTTGGATCCCGGGCATGTGTGCATGCACTCAGAATGTGTTCAAGCTGCTGGACTTGAACAACATGGTCGACTATGTGGGAACCAGCGTCCTCTGCATAGCACTTAACTGCAGGGCCAGCCTTACAGCACGTTAATTCTAACCCTATATGATGAATTAATATAAAGTTCTGTTGGTCAGCATTGACAAATACACAAGTGAAAATGAGTAAGGACACATAGCTTTAAAAATTGTCTTAGGGTCAGCTGGTGGTATAGTGGTAAAGGCACTGGACTCTCCCATGACTGAGTACCACTTGAGTCCTAGACCTGGCAATTTGAAAATCATGATGGATGTGTGTGCTTGCGTGGCCCAAATTCTTAGAGGAGAATGGAGGAAAATGGATTGTTGCATGGCCATCCCTCCTGGGGGGCGATTCTCACTTTCTGTCTCTCTGTCTCTCTCTGGCAAGTGTATGTGCCTTATGTCAAAAACAAAAACAAAACAAAAATTCTTAGAGAATGATAGTATTTCCCTGAATTATGAAGAGTAAGTCTGAAGTCTTCATCTCCTTCTTTCTTTCTGTTTCTCTTTCTTTCCTTCTATCTTTAGGTAATTAATTAATTAATTAATTTTAAAAAATACACCCAAGAAAACCTGTATGTGATTGCAGTGTATGGAGAAGAGCATTATTGCCATGTGAATTGAAGACCTAGAGTGTAGTTGTGGTTTAGCCACTTTTACTCTCTGAACCTCATCACTAACTTGGGAAGTGAACTATGCGTATGGGAACTGTATAAAGAAATGAATGTAAAGGAGTTTAGAAAAATGTGAAGGGAGAGTGATTGGTGGATTTTATGCTTTGTAATTTTAAGGCAAACTTCTCATAACTTTCTAACTTTTCAAGTTGGAAGAAGAGAAACTATGTCTCCAGAAGGAAATATCACTTGTGGGTATCTTCAGAGTGAAATTCAGGTTCGCGTTCTAGTTCATGTTCCCTTTTGGAAATAGGGACAGAGTACTACACTATGTATTATATGGTGATGTGACTGCCATGAGCCCCCCCATTAACTATCAAATTTGATACCATTGATTTGTCTTCTCTTATTATTCTATTTCTGCCAAGAAGCCCTGTGCTTGGTCAAAGTTGCCAACTGTCCAAGATGCTGCCGAATAGTTTCAGCACTTACTGAGCAATTCCTAAAGGCCCTAAATTTTCTTTTGTCACTTATTTTATGCTAAAGAGGTACTGTGATTACCATTTTATTGATGTAAATAAAAAGGATCTCAAGTAAATTGTTCCCTGTTTTAATTTGAGAGTTATTTAGTGGCAGCATCAGGATTAGAACCCAGGATATCTGACTCCGAGTTGCATGTGCATTCTGCTGACAGCAGCATGGATTGGTGTTAATAACAGGGCTTCTAGAATCTGGTTGTGTGACCTTGACCTTGGGTAAATATTTTAGTCTTTCTAAATCTGTTTTTCCATTTAGAACTTGGGGTGATAATAGTTATCTTTGAGGTGACATTCCTAGATCTCTGTCTCCTTTTCCCCCTGTTTTTCTCATTCTGCCAACATCATTACCAGGGCCTAAGGATGTACCAGCCAGTCTGCTCTGCACTGGAGAAACACTAGTGAACAAGGCCGCTCTTGTCCCGGCCATCGTGGAGTCTACAGTTAGTGAGGATGCCTACCACATGGTGTAAGGAGTGAGGGTAGATACCCGCTACTATTGGAGGGTGTGGAAGGAGCAGCTGAGTCTGGTAGGGCCGGATAGGAAAGGCAGGCTTCCTGAACTTCAGTCAACTCTTACCACTTAACCTACTGCCCTGTCCGAATTCTAACACTGAATTAGGCCTATGATTGACTTCTTTTTTATTTTCTTCTTTGGGCCTCAGAACATTATTGGGGGAAAAAAAAATCATGCTACGTTGATTTATTTGGCCTTCAAAAAAATCATTTTATGTTTCTGAAAATTTGAAGTCCTAATCTTGTCTTTTAAAAAATGATTTAAAAAAATGCTATAGGGCATGTGCACTTGCAAGAGAGAGAGAGGGAAAGTGAGAAAGCATCTCTCAGAGGGCATGGCCACACCACAATCTCTTCTCCTCCATTTTCCTCTTGGGATTTTGGGCATGAATGCATGCATGCTCAGCTTGTTTCTCAAGACACTGGGTCTGGGACTCAAACTGTGTAGTGGCCATGTGGGATCCAGTGCCTTAAGCACCATACCACCAGCTGGTTCTCTAATCATGTTTTAAATTTTATGTCAATAGTCTATAATCCCTAAATGAGTAGAATAGCAATAAATATAGAAGAAAGCAGGATAAAATAATAAATGTTTGCTAGTGGTCTGTTATTACTCAAGATACATTTTGTAGATTTTATTTAGGAATGATACTGGATATATGTTATTAATAAATAAATAATATGAGGCTTTTTGTGAGTTAAGTTTTTTTTATTCAAGTAGAAAAAGCCAGATCAGTGTTTACGCTAGAAAATGAGTCTTATATTTTGCATTGTGGTTTGAAAAAGCTGCTCCACATTTGCTTATTTTTATTCTTCTGGTCTAATATTTTGAAATCTTGCCCACTAAATTATTTCTTAAGTAATCTCTATTATTCTGTTTTTTTTTTCTATGTTAAAGCCAATAAAACTGTCAGCATGATATATCCTGTTTTACTAACATGACAATTTAATTCTCACAAAAGCCTTATCAATTTATTTTTATGTTGGATTCTGTGACCTCAATAAATTTAAAAATACAATTTGCGTTAGGGTTTGGAAATATTAAAACTCACCCTGAGATCACTTATCATTGCCTTCATTTACGTGCAGAGTAAGAACATTATCCTAAAGTTACTTTGCCTTTCGCTCAGCCTGTGTTTTACATGTTTGTTCTCTTTCTGTGAAGGTAAAACCACCCGCTCACAGATAACTGCCTCATTTCCATTTTCTCCCTAATTTAGTGTAGCTGAGTACTGTCAGTAAGTAGGGCAGTCTGGATTGGGGCAGCAGGGTTGGAACTGAGGCTTCTGTGACAAAGGACCAGTAGAAGTCTAGCCAGGTCTGGCATTTTGTAAGGAGGATCATGTAAGGAAAAGCCAGTAGTGGTTTTTGTTTGTTTATTTTTGTAGTTGAGAAAAGATTAGTTTGAAATTCAGTATCTGGGTGAGGTTGTGACAAACAGCTTGGAATTTGAGTCTCTGAAGACCAAACTGAATGCTTCCTTGAAAAAGCTGGTGCTTTCATTGTTCATAAATCATTTTAAATCTTCCATAACCATTTTCAAATTTAAGGCATTCAGATATTGAAAATATTCTTATTTCCTTGCAAACTAGAATGGTAAGGTCACAACTTTGTAAACTGCTTCTTTGAGTAGGAGAACTAAATGAAATATTTCAAAACAGTTTTTAAAAATTTTATCGCCGCAGTCTCTAAACCAAAGATTTTCTTTGGGTAAATGACATAATATACTGTATGACTTTTGGATAATAAGTACTGAATTCAAATTTAGAAAAAAGTGATATTTTTCCGACCATATATCTGTGTATCTTTTTATTCTTTGTCTCATATCCTTCACTTCATTTCCTCAATTTACTTCTTATTAAATTGAGGCCAGTCGGATTTTTTAAGAAATGAAAAGATAGTGAGAATGTTGTTGTATCTTTGATCTGATTTGTTTAGGAATATTGCTGATCCATTTTCTCTGGACTGTAAATTTACTATTGTATTCAAGGGCTGGTCTTTGCCAGCCTCTTCATTGGAAACCTGTAATCCTCTGTGAGCAAATATCATAGTGACATCACTTAACCCTCAGGGACTTTTTTTTTTTTTTAAAGGTTTTTGACATAGGACATGCACTTGCCAGAGAGAAAGAGACAGAGAGACACAGAAAGAAGGAGAGTGAAAAATCACCCCCCCACCGGGGCCATGACCACACCACAATCCCTTCACTTCTGTCCTCTCAGAATTTTGGGCACGCACACACATGTGCCCAGTGTGATTTTTCAAGCCAGTGAGTCCGAGACTCAAACTGCCATCTACCATGTGAGAGTTCAGAGCCTTAACCCTCATGCCACCTGTTGGTCCTAGCCCTCAAGTACTTTTTGAAAAATTATTATTATGTTTTAATACATTCAATCGCTATACATCATTTAGCTTATAGAGATTTACCCAACGTGAAATACACCTCACATCAGTCCAGTTGAGAATGCTTTGCACGTTATCATTGACAGGCAATAAACCATTTTTTTGTTCCACAAATGTCTTACTTCTCTATTTTTTCTCTAAATTTCCTATCCTATGCTCTTCCACTTTCACACTTTCCTTCCACTTTTTCTCTAGTGTTCATGACAGTTTTTAATGCTTTTATGTATTCCAGAGTTTCAACCTCTACCATAGAGTGCGGACAGTCAGTATATGTTAAGTGGAGACATATAATGTCTCTTTTTCATAGCCTAACTTGCTTCACTCGGGAATAGACCTTCCATATTTGTCCACTTTCTATCAAATTCCAGGGCCTTGTTGTTTTTTATGGCTGAATTGTATTCCATGGAGTATATGTGCCACACTTTTTCAATCCATTCATCTGTTTGTGGACATTTAGTTTGGTTCCATGTCTTAGCAATAATGCTTCAATAAATCTAGTTGTGCAAGTGCTTTTCTGACTGAGAATTCTCCTGTCCTTTGGGTAGATATCCAGGAGTGGAATTGCTGAATCCTATCATAGTTCTATTTGAAGGTCTTTGAGGAACCTCCATATTGTTCTCTAAATCTTCCATATTTGTCCACTTTCTATCAAATTGTTGTTTTCTATGACTGAATAGTATTCCATGGAGTATATGTGCCATACTTTTTCATCTGTTCATGGACATTTGGCCAACCCTTCAGGTCCTTTTTTTCTTTTACTTTTTAACATCTAAAAAATTATTTATTTATTTATTTTAAAGAATTATGTATCTATTTCATTCCATTTATTATTATCATTCTTTATTTTGACCAGTGAGAGAGAGAGAGAGAGAGAGAGAGAGAAAGGGAAATCAAAAACGCAAGCCACCAGGTGCAGCAACCCAAACCGTGGTTGGCCATGTGGGAATCCAGCGCCCTTATCCACCACACCACTTGCCAGCTCCTACTTTTTTTTTTTTTTGCATCACATTTAATCACATGTACCTTTACAGTGTATAATATTTCTTTTCCAGCACGATTGCCATGCCTATCAGTCAAGACAAAGACATTACTATACACATCAGCAGCAGCAGATTAGCCTTTCACTTTTTTGTCAGTTAAACATACTTTCTTCTTTTTCTTCTCCTGTTCCCCTCCCTCCATTACCTGCTCCTGTATTACCCCTATCCTTACTATCTCTAGTGTTTATCATTGCCCTCCGTGCTACTATGCCTTCCAAACTTGCAGTTTCTATCATAGAATGCAGATAATCAGTATATACTGAGTGGGGACATTCAGAGTTGTCTGTCATAGTCTTACTGGCTTTGCTTAGTGTTCAGTCTTCCATATTCGTCCACTCTTACCAAATGTCAGGGTTTCATTGTTCTTTTATTAATTTTTTAATTTTTTAATTTTTTTTTTATGGCTTAGTAGTAGTCCATAGAGTACATATGCCACATATTTTCAATCCAGTTTTGGATTTTGGACATTTGGGTTGATTCCATGTCCTAGCAATTATAAATAATGCTGCAGTAAACATGGATATGCAAGTGTTATTTCAACTGAGGGTTGTTTTTCTATCCTTTGGGTAAATACCTAAAAGTAGAGTTACTGGGTTGAATGGTAGTTCTATTTGTAGTTTCCTAAGGAATCTCCATATTGTGGAGAGCAGATACACACACACACACACACACACACACACACACACACATAGAACAATTTAACTTTTTGTTTGTTTATTTTGTTCTGAGACAGGGTCTCACTATGTTGCTTGAATTTGCAAGCTAGGATTCCAGGTGTGTCACTGGCCCAGCTCAATTTTAACTTTTAAGTTATGGTTTCAAATGTAGATTCTGCCTTTTTTTTTTTTTCCTTTCACAAATTGCCTAAATGGTTCAACTCCTTTGTGGATGGGGCTGCTGGGGAACCAGGGCACTAGATATGCCAATGGGATAGCTAGTTGACCTTTGCATAGCTTCATCTTACCATTTTCTGGAACTAAAATTTCTTTTGAGAGCTGCAGAAAGTCATTCTCATGAGAAAAATGCAGAAATTTATAAATGAAATGTACTATTCAGGAATTTTTTTAATGGTCTCTGGTTTAAGAACCTGTGTTTTACATGTAAACATTATCCCTGTCCAATTTTATTAAGTACTCAGATGTAGTAGACATTATTTTTTTCACTGGCACTTCCCATTTCTACAGGACTACTAGGCATTCATTCAAATATATTTATTGATAATCTGTTTTCTGCAAGTTAGAGAATGTAGGTGTTGAGACCAAGCCAGGAGTTCTGAGTGAAATGCAGATCTGTACTGTTTGCTTCACAAATTTAGAGAAAGACAAGTTGAGTGGGCTGAAATGATCGTGGGTGTTTCTGGGTATGTTGGGTTGGATTGACTTAAGAAGACTGAGAAGAGAGGTGGAAGAAATGGGTCATGCTAGTCTGGCTGCAAAGATTTGGGTAGACAGGGGACCAGCAAGTGGCGTGGTGGTTAAGGCGCTGGATGTTCCCACATGCTGACAATGGTTCGAGTCCTGGACCTGGTGGCTTGCTTTCTCACTTTCCCTTTCTCTCTCTCTCTCTCTCTCTGTGTGTGTGTGTGTGTGTCTGTCTGTCAAATTAAAAATAAATGAATAAATTTAAAAAAAAGATTTGGGTAGACAAGAGCAATGTTTTCGACCTTGAGTAATGTCATGACTCCTTTCAAAAGAAAAAAAATAATGATGTGGCCTGTCAATGTTGACTTAAATTATTCTTATTTAAAGTTAGTTAAATATGTAAGAGCAGAAAACCAGGCCTGAGTACTTTATGATTATAATACTTGTGCAACCATAAAACCCAAAACTGATTTAAAAATTCCATTCAAACCAAGCAATGATAATGACAGGTTGCTGCAAATAAATCGCTACTGTGACACGGCTGTGGTACTGGCCATTGCAGCACGAGTTCTTTTTGAGTTCAACACTCCCATACTCCCTTGACTCAAATAGAGTTTGTGCTTTTATTTTTTTATCGGCTCACAAATGTTTGAAATATACTAACCTCATATCAAGTTGATTGTGAACATAAAATGTGCATGCACAGTATTCAGTATGAGATGGTCATACAGATTGTTCAGAATGTATTGGTGTTAACTTTTTCTTCGAGTAAGATCATGTTGGTATTAATGGTGCTACTAATTTGTAGGGTGATATCAATTAGCACCGTAGTTACCTCTGTGGAAGAGATTGACTGGAAAGAGTCAAAGGTGAAATGTTTTTATCTTGATGAGAGATTTATTTATTTATTTTAAGAGAGATTTTTGCTATAGGGTGCTTGCACTTGCCAGAGAGACAGAGAGACAGAAAGCGAGAAATCAAGCCCCCATGGGTGATGGACACAATATACTCTCTTCTTCTTCTTCATTCTACTCTTGGGACTTGCTCGCACCCACACATGCCCAGTGTGAGTTTCAAGCCACCAGGTCCAGGAATTGAACCACAGTCAACTACGTGGGAGTGCGGTGATATAACCATTATGCCGTCTACTGGTCTCAATGAGAACATTATTTTCATGAGTACACACATTTATTAAAACTCATCAGATTAAATACTTCATTTCACTTTTGTAAATTTTACTGTAATAAAGAAAAAGTATAATTGGCATAAAGACAATATTAGACCTTTTTCTTTTTCAAGAACTTGTGCCCTGAGAATAGTCTGTGGGCTTCCGTTTGGAACTCGTGACCAAGAAAGCCACTGAACATTTAGGACTCCATAAGGCTTTGGCTCAAACCCACATGTTCTTTCTGGCCCTGGTGAACTGAACTAGACAATACCTGAGCAGGGAAGAGTCTTTGCACCCTGAGTCGGGCCAGCCTCTGTAACGCGTCTGAAGCTACCAAGTTCCTATGCCATGCTGATTCCATCTCGAAATTCATTCCCCCCCCCCTTTTTTTTCACAGTGCAGATGCCAGACAAAGATAGAGAAGAAGAGGTAAAATGAGAAGTATTTCTCAGAGGGAATGATCACACTGCAGTTCCTTATCCATTTCTCTTCCCTTTCAGGATTTTTGTATATATATATATATATACACACACATGCACTCAGGGAGTTTTTCAAGCCACTGGGTGTAGGTCTTGAACCATGCAATCCACAATGTGGGATCCAGCCACCCTTAATACCCAAACTACAGGCTGACCCCCATGTCAGGCTTCTAACAGGAGTGTTCCTCTGACAACTCCTGCCTCCAGGATTGTAGCCACCTGGGAGAACAGACAGCAGGGTAACCTGAACAATGTGGGGAAAAAGGGAGTCAAAGAGCAGTAGTCAAAGATTAGAGTTTATTAGATGCTTTTATCCTCAACATAGTTTTTAAAGTTTATTTATTTATTTATTTCTTCCATGTCAGAGAGAGGGAGATGGAGAGAGAGACAGAAAAAATCAGGTACTTCTGACAGGGCCCCTGCTGTAATCCACCCCTAGTGCCAGCCAATCAGGATGATGGGAATGCACCCAGGTGCTTGGCATGTACAGGGAGACCTCAGGATGTGAACCTGGGACCTTCTTATGTGGTTTTAGCCTAACAGTGTGTTGTGTTACCTCCGAGACACCACAGATGGCCCCAGAAGCATCTTCATTTTCACCGCGAACACATGTGGGATGTTAGCCAAAAACTGCTCTGAGAAGAGGTCAAAATTGAAGTTATGTCCCTGATTTCACGAGTTATGTCCTATTCTGTGGTCTTTCCAGGTTGTCGAGAAGGTATGGGACATCACTATCTCATGACTATCTATCTTCTTCTCCAATGCCTATTTAAAAAAACAAAAGTTTTCTTTTTCTTCTTCTCCTTTTTTTTGTTTAATAAATATGCTGGCAACCAGCAGTTTTTAAAAGAATATTAATAATTATTCATCATTCTACCCTATGAATTCTTTTAGGTTTTTCGGGTTTTATAGATAGGTAGTTATCATTCGTGATGTCATCCAAACATGATTTTGATCAAATTTAGATGCCAGAAATGTATATTAGTTGTTGTATCAGTAAAACAAATACTTATATTTTTCTTACACAGTCCATACTCAACACATTTATTTTAAAAAGAATTATTTATTTAATTTTATTAGTTTTAAATTTGCTATAGGCATGTGCAAATGAGAGAGAGAGGGAGAAGGAAAGGGAAAGGGAGAGAGAGAGAAAAAAAAAAAAGAAAATGAGAAAGTGAGAAAGTAAGCCACCAGGTCCAGGAATTGACTTGTGGTCAGCCATGTGGGAGTCCAGTGCCTTAACCACTGTGCCACCTGCTGGCCCTCTCAACACACTTTTGGGACAAGAATGTGTGGGGATTTTTCCCCACTAACAACCAGTTTTCCAGTGGACACCAACTGGGTGTCCTATAATTGAATTCCGTTCTCTGTCTACCTGGAGTTATAGTCAAATCTCACAAGTTAAGTGCTAAGTCCCACAGGACTACCCCCACTTCAGTTGTCAGTCACGAGTAGTAGATTATCATATATACTTTTTAAGGTTTTTGCCACATTGTGCTTATACTTAATAGAGAGAAAGAGAGAGAGAGAAATCATCCCCCAGGGAGGACAGCCATGCTGCAGTCTTTTCTCCTCCATTCTCCTCTTGGGATTTTGGGCACTCATGCACACATGCCCAGAGTGATTTTTCAAGCCACCAGTTACGGAACTCGAACTGTTGTCAACCCTGTGGGAGTCCAGTGCCCTAACCAACATGCCGCCTGCTGGTCAATGTCACCTACACCTTTGACCAACTGGCTATAAATCCCAGGAGCTCCCAGGACTCCCTCTTTGAATTTGATTAATTTACTAGGACAGCTCACAGATCTTGGGGAAACACAGTTATTGGTTGTCCTGTCCCTATTCGGGCGCCAGGTGTCCCGACCCGGGGGACAGCTGAACAGGTTTCCTGAGTGAAGGAGTGAGAGCCGGGACAAGCGGCGTAGTGTTGCAGCACGGAGACGACAGTGTTGTCCGTTTATTGTGGGCAGCACGGTACAGCACAGAGACGACGCAGTGTCGCGTCATCTACTGTGAGCAGCACGGAGACGACACGGTGTCACAGCTCTTCAGGGTCGTCCAGAGATGATGTAGTGTTACAACTCTTCAGGGTCGCCCAAGTCGTCTGGAGACGATGCAGCGTCAGCTCTTCAGGATCTTCAGGGTCGTCTGGAGACTGCGCG
>NW_006159674.1:3672633-3672899 GCF_000334495.1 Tupaia belangeri chinensis | reverse complement strand
GCCGTGATTGGTTTTAAGCGGTGGACCGTGATTAGTTGTAAATGGCGGGCCCTGATTGGTTGTTAACGGTGGGTTATGATTGGTTGCTTTTGGACCAATCATGAGGTGCCAGATATGCAAATTTGAGGGATTCTAGTGGCCAATCAGAGCAAGGTTTCGAAGGTCAGGTTTCTGGAAGGGAACCAATCATGGTAATTGTTTGCTCTCTGAGAAACCTTGGCAGACTCGCTGGTGTGCAGCTTCCCACATATCCCCCCTCTCTGTTT
>NW_006159674.1:3669066-3671145 GCF_000334495.1 Tupaia belangeri chinensis | reverse complement strand
AACAGGTTTCCTGAGTGAAGGAGTGAGAGCTGGGACAAGCGGCGTAGTGTTACAGCACGGAGACGACAGTGTCGTCCGTTTATTGTGGGCAGCACGGTACAGCACAGACACGACGCAGTGTCGCGTCATCTACTGTGAGCAGCACGGAGACGACACGGTGTCACAGCTCTTCAGGGTCATCCGGAGACGATGTAGTGTTACAACTCTTCAGGGTCGCCCAAGTCGTCTGGAGACGATGCAGTGTCAGCTCTTCAGGATCTTCAGGATCGTCTGGAGACTGCGCGGTGTTTCAGCTCTTCAGGCTCTTCAGTTGTCATCTTCCTGGTCGTCGTTGTCTTGGTCGTTGTCGTCTTCTCGGTCATCTGTGTTGTCTTCTCAGTCATCTGTGTCGTCTGGCTACTGTGGGCCAGGCATCGTGGTTATATACACTCTGGTGGGTTGTAAACAGTTGTTAACGGTGGGTTATGATTGGTTGCTTTTGGACCAATCATGAGGTGCTGGATATGCAAATTTGAGGGATTCTAGTGGCCAATCAGAGCAAGGTTTCGAAGGTCAGGTTTTTGGAAGGGAACCAATCATGGTAATTGTTTGCTCTCTGAGAAACCTCGGCAGACTCGCTGGTGTGCAGCTTCCCACAATTGGTATATGACATTAAAGATGTAATAAAAAGTACAGATGCGCTGCCAGATATTGAGTCCACAGGGTGAGGTCTGGAGGGGTTTCGAGCACAGGAGCTTTCATTTTCATGGAATTGGGAGCGCACCCATTCCTAGCATGTGGATGTATTGTCATTCTAGAAGCTCTTCCACAAACTCTGTAGCTTATGGACTTTTATGGGCCAGCCCTATGGCAAAGTAGTTAAGGGAGTTGTATTTCACATGGCTGATCATGAATCCCAGACACTGCAGCTTGAAAAACATGTAGAGCAAACAAGGTCTATAGGGTACGAATTGGCATACCACAACAGAGTTAAAAAATAAAGGGGCTTGCTAATCATATGTGTGTATGTATCAACAACGCAAAACTAGTAGAATGAAAACCGAAGGGGTACAACATAATGTTATGTTCTTCGTTGAAGATGATAACTGTAGTAATATCCTTGATTTGATTATCACACACTGCATGCATGCTTTGAGAAACCATGCTGTACACTACAAAGATATACAATTAAATGTAAATAAATCATGAAATGAAGAAAAGAAAAGAAAAAAAGAAAAAAATTATTTCTCTCTCTAATGAAGGGGGTCAGGGAAAGAAACATTTAACAGACACAAAAATGAAAAAAGTAGCTGTTGATAACGTATGTGGTAATATCTTCGACATGACTGGTATGCACTATATTCACACTGTAAATTCATTCACTTTGTATGCTGTGAAGATGTGCAGTGGTTGGGGGCAGCAGGTGCTGGACTTTCACATGGCTGACCATGGTTTGAGTCCTGGACCTGGTATCTTGCTTTCTCACTTTTCTTTTCTCTGTCTCTCCCTGATGAGTTAAATAATAATAAATACAATTAAATAATTCTTTTAAAAATCTTTTTAAAAAGATGAACTGTGATTAAATGTAATAATAATAATAATCATAAAAGATTCTTGTAGTTGAAAATCCAGGGTAATTTGGTATCCAGGTTTCTCCTGATTCACTTATTTATTCAAGTATTTTTGGCTCCATTATTCTATTGCATGGCTTCCACCATGAAAGTTACACTGTGGTCTGATACAGCTGTCACTGTTTTGATTATTGCATCCTTGTTGTAGACCAGAAAATGAAGAAAAGCCTTAAGAGCAGAATGGGGACCTTGGCCCAGCTGAGCAGTTCCCTTTGGTCGCCTTTCAGAATTTCTCATGACACTCTCACTGAGAGCCATTGACCCAAGACCTCAGTCATATGACCTTCTCCAGTTAAGAAGGGAGAGTATAAATTTTATTATGGACAAAGATAACTAAATATCATGTCTCTGTTACCGAGAGGAAAGGGTAAACGGAAGTGGAGCAGGCAACTAGTGGCCTGTGTCACAAATGGGAAGCCACTAAAGGGCTTAAAGGGAATACTCTGACTCCTGGTAGAAAGTGACTATG
>NW_006159674.1:3592075-3669035 GCF_000334495.1 Tupaia belangeri chinensis | reverse complement strand
GTAGAAGAAAGGAGGTCAGCCAGGTGCCTGTGCAGTGATTGGAGGCCTAGAAAATGGCCCCGGGCTAGATGAAAGGCAGAAATGATAGAAGAGGGTGTGTCTATCATACAAGTCAGTGTTCATATCTCCAAGTCTAGGTAAAAGGGAGGTGTGAGGAAAGGGGAGGAGTCGAGAATGGAATCCAGATTTCCTGTGTGAGCAACTTTGAGGGTGGTGGTGCCATATGGAGATGAGGAACACTAGCAAGAGAGGGTGGAGGAACTGGCTTGGAGGGAAATTTAGGAGGCTGTATTTGGGCATGTCGAGTTGAGAGATTAAGGTATGGGGTGTGTGCTAGGTAAGTAGTTAGATATTTATGATGGCGCTTTACAAAATCTGTGGAAAAGATGGAATTAAAGTATAAGTTTTATTCTGGTGCAAAAAATGTACATCGATGCACAGTTTTTTCATTATATGCATTTCCCATGAGCTTTTTGAAGACACTTCATATTTCAGGAGTTCAGATGGAGGTTAGAGCCTTTCCATTGTGTTTGTAATTACGTGGATGTTTAAAGTCACCTAAGGAAAAGTTATGGAGAGGGAAGAAGGCCCATGACCCAGCCCCAAGGAGCACTAACCTTTGGAGGCTGGACCAGGAAGGAGAAGTCAACAGATGAAAGTGAAGAGTGCTCAAGGAAAACCAGAAGGCCTATGTTGTCACAGAAACATGAATAGCCAGGGCTTCATGACAATTGTCCAAGCCTGTTGAGAGGCAGAGATGTGGTCGGAGTGACCTCCATCAGATCTGGAGCATGGAGGTGGTTAGTGACTTTGATCAGATAGTTTCAGTGGACTTCAGGTGGAAGCCTGACAAATGGGTTGAAGTGCGATGGGGGACCCAATAGCACCTAGCTGCTCTGTATCGGTGCAAGCCTCTGAAAAATGGCATGCTCATCATGACGGGAAAGCAGAGACTCCACCAGTTAATCAGAGGGGCAGAATGAAGCCCATAAAATAGGTTTACGTGACTGCCTGCTAGAGTGCATTTGAAAAATAGCCTTAGGAACAAAAGAACAGTTTGTCAAGTTATTGGACACTCGGCTTCTGTGTGGCAGCTATCAGCAGTGAGCAGGGCTGGGAGGGAGCCGTTCCCATAGAGCACCCTGCCTGCCATGGAGCTCACAAATAGAACCTACTCAGTCAGGGTTTAGAAGGAGAAAAACCTGTCTGACATGAACATGGAAACCGCACAGTCAAACAGGGGACTAGCATGAAATTGCTGACCCCCAAAGCTATAGCAAGATCCTTTCCAAGAATCTTGGAAAAAGCTCTTTTGCTAGTTGTGTTAGAAAAACAAAACTCAGATTCAGTTTCTCTACTACACACAACACAGAACACTTCTGGGATTCCAAATCACTGTGTAGAAGTTTTCCACACCACAAGCCAGCCGTTCCGCAGCTGGCCACGGGCGTCCTCTAATCCAGCTCAGTTCTCATGCTGTGTACCTGGGGGTGGCTCCGATCCTACAGGTTTAGGGCTCTGTCCCCAACACTGCACCCTCCTTCCAACTCCAGGCACACAGCCAGGTCTCTGGAACTTCTGACTGGCCTACTACAAGTCGGGGTTCCCACGACCTCCCCTTCACTAGTTTTCTAGAGCAGATCACAGAACCCAGAGACGTACTTACGCTTACTGTTTTCTAGAAAGGATATTTGAAAGGGTAAAAATGGACAAAGAGGTACCTAGGGTAAGGTTCGGAGATGTCCCAAGCACAGGAGTATCTGCGTCCATGGAGTTGGGCTGCAACACCCTTCCAGAACAGGGGTGAGTTTTTTTTTTGGGGGGGGAGGGTAGAGGTTTTTGCCTCAGGGCGTGTGCACTTGCTGGGGGAGGAGAGAGACACAGACAGTGAGAGGGAAAGTAAGAAATCAGCCCCTGTGGGGACCGCCACACTGCAGTCCCTCCTGTTCCATTCTCCTCTCGGGATCTTGGGCACCCATGTACACATGCCCTGCATGATTTTCAAGCCACCAGGCCCAGGACTTGAATCATGGTCCCCTGTGTGGGAGTACAGCGCAACCACTTCGCCATTTGCTGGCCCCAGGGATGTGTTCTTACTCATCTTATGCAAGCCTCCACATGACCATCTGTCCAGAAGCTCTTCGAATCCTGATCTTTCCGATGTCCATGAAAACTTCTTTTTAAAGAGATTTTTTTGCCTTAGGGTGTGTGCAGTTGTGGAGAGAGAGACAGTGACAGTGAGAGGGAAAAGTGAAAAATCACCCCTTGGGGAATGGCTACACCACAATTCCTTCTACTCCATTCACCTTCTCAGATCTTGGGCATGCATCCACATGCACCCAGCTTGATTTTCGAGCCACCAGGTCTGGGACTGTAGTCGGCCATGTGGGAATTCAGCAACGTAACCTCTATGCCATCTGCTGGCCCCTGTGGAAATGTTTTTGCGTAGGCCTGTGATCAAAACATACAGTCATGGGGAACCAGCAGTTAGCGTAATGGCTATGTCGCTGGACTCCCACGTAGTCGACCGCGGTTCACATCCCAGACCTGGTGGCTTAAAACTCACGCAAGAAGGCCCATGACCCAGCCCCAAGGAGCACTAACCTTTGGAGGCTGGACCAGGAAGGAGAAGTCAACAGATGAAAGTGAAGAGTGCTCAAGGAAAACCAGAAGGCCTATGTTGTCACAGAAACATGAATAGCCAGGGCTTCATGACAATTGTCCAAGCCTGTTGAGAGGCAGAGATGTGGTCGGAGTGACCTCCATCAGATCTGGAGCATGGAGGTGGTTAGTGACTTTGATCAGATAGTTTCAGTGGACTTCAGGTGGAAGCCTGACAAATGGGTTGAAGTGCGATGGGGGACCCAATAGCACCTAGCTGCTCTGTATCGGTGCAAGCCTCTGAAAAATGGCATGCTCATCATGACGGGAAAGCAGAGACTCCACCAGTTAATCAGAGGGGCAGAATGAAGCCCATAAAATAGGTTTACGTGACTGCCTGCTAGAGTGCATTTGAAAAATAGCCTTAGGAACAAAAGAACAGTTTGTCAAGTTATTGGACACTCGGCTTCTGTGTGGCAGCTATCAGCAGTGAGCAGGGCTGGGAGGGAGCCGTTCCCATAGAGCACCCTGCCTGCCATGGAGCTCACAAATAGAACCTACTCAGTCAGGGTTTAGAAGGAGAAAAACCTGTCTGACATGAACATGGAAACCGCACAGTCAAACAGGGGACTAGCATGAAATTGCTGACCCCCAAAGCTATAGCAAGATCCTTTCCAAGAATCTTGGAAAAAGCTCTTTTGCTAGTTGTGTTAGAAAAACAAAACTCAGATTCAGTTTCTCTACTACACACAACACAGAACACTTCTGGGATTCCAAATCACTGTGTAGAAGTTTTCCACACCACAAGCCAGCCGTTCCGCAGCTGGCCACGGGCGTCCTCTAATCCAGCTCAGTTCTCATGCTGTGTACCTGGGGGTGGCTCCGATCCTACAGGTCTATGGCTCTGTCCCCAACACTGCACCCTCCTTCCAACTCCAGGCACACAGCCAGGTCTCTGGAACTTCTGACTGGCCTACTACAAGTCGGGGTTCCCACGACCTCCCCTTCACTAGTTTTCTAGAGCAGATCACAGAACCCAGAGACGTACTTACGCTTACTGTTTTCTAGAAAGGATATTTGAAAGGGTAAAAATGGACAAAGAGGTACCTAGGGTAAGGTTCGGAGATGTCCCAAGCACAGGAGTATCTGCGTCCATGGAGTTGGGCTGCAACACCCTTCCAGAACAGGGGTGAGTTTTTTTTTTGGGGGGGGAGGGTAGAGGTTTTTGCCTCAGGGCGTGTGCACTTGCTGGGGGAGGAGAGAGACACAGACAGTGAGAGGGAAAGTAAGAAATCAGCCCCTGTGGGGACCGCCACACTGCAGTCCCTCCTGTTCCATTCTCCTCTCGGGATCTTGGGCACCCATGTACACATGCCCTGCATGATTTTCAAGCCACCAGGCCCAGGACTTGAATCATGGTCCCCTGTGTGGGAGTACAGCGCAACCACTTCGCCATTTGCTGGCCCCAGGGATGTGTTCTTACTCATCTTATGCAAGCCTCCACATGACCATCTGTCCAGAAGCTCTTCGAATCCTGATCTTTCCGATGTCCATGAAAACTTCTTTTTAAAGAGATTTTTTTGCCTTAGGGTGTGTGCAGTTGTGGAGAGAGAGACAGTGACAGTGAGAGGGAAAAGTGAAAAATCACCCCTTGGGGAATGGCTACACCACAATTCCTTCTACTCCATTCACCTTCTCAGATCTTGGGCATGCATCCACATGCACCCAGCTTGATTTTCGAGCCACCAGGTCTGGGACTGTAGTCGGCCATGTGGGAATTCAGCAACGTAACCTCTATGCCATCTGCTGGCCCCTGTGGAAATGTTTTTGCGTAGGCCTGTGATCAAAACATACAGTCATGGGGAACCAGCAGTTAGCGTAATGGCTATGTCGCTGGACTCCCACGTAGTCGACCGCGGTTCACATCCCAGACCTGGTGGCTTAAAACTCACGCCGGGCGCGTGTGCATGCGTGCCCAAGATCCCGAGAGGAGAATGGAGGAGAAGGGATTGCGGCGTGACCATCCCCTCTGGGGGGTGATTTCTCGCTTTCTGGCTCTATGTCTCTCTCTGTCTGGCGAGCGCACGCACCCTATAGCGAAAATCTCTCCAAAAAAAAAAAAAAACCATACAGTCATGTAAAAATGTGACTGGACATAGACAGAGTGGGGAACCCCGCAAGGTCTGTCCAGGTTCTCGACTTCTCCAGGAAGCATTTCTTCTTCTGAAGCATGGGACAGCCCCCTCTGAAATGGAGGTCTCAATTTCTTTTCTTTCTTTGTTTTTGGTCTCAATTTTTTATAGCCAGTTCTATGGCTTGCTTTGGGGAGCTTTAGGAACCAAGGACAAAATGCCAGAGTTCTGAGCCAGGAACCCTGGACAAAACCCAAAATACACATCTCACAGTGTCACAGTAGTAAAGCTGAGCCTGGCTGATGTGCACCTGCTGGAAACTCTAAGGGAGGGGATCCTTTGTGTCCTCACCACAGTACTTTTTTTTTTTGAGTAAACCTCTATGATTAAGAAATTCCTGGCCCCTGTCTCAGGAGCCCAGCCCCTGATGCCAGTGATGTGACAGCAGTCCCCTAGATCTTTGTATTGTCACGCTGGTATTTATTATCTGTGAGCTGGTCGGCCTCTGTGGATTATTGTGTCCCTTAAGTACTATAATCAATGCCACATTGCAGTGGTCCTTGGGCTATGAATAGCTATTTTATAAGTGGTTCTTACATCTCAGGGGCACCTTCTCTATCAAGAATCTTAATTTTTTTGAGTAATTGGGAGGGAGGGCAGGCCAGGCCTTAAGTGAGACCCTTACTCTGAAGCATTATTTGTAGCCCCTATGCATGGCTATCCTGCTGTGGAGGAGGGTGAGAACTGGTCCTCTGAGTTTCCTCCTTCTCCTCTATTTAGACATAGGGTTTCCAATGGGATTACTTGGATAGGTCTAGGAATAGGACTACACATCTTAATAAAATGAGCTTTCAGGTGTGATGTCCAGGCAAGGAGCATTGATGTCAACTGAGAATTTGCTAGAAATGCATTTTGAAAAATAAAAAAATCCGTAACCCAGACTTACCGTATCCAGAGTGAGGGTGGTTTTGCATAATCTGTGTTTTAACAAGCCCACCAGGTAATCCCTTTGTGAGCTAAAGATTGAGAAGCATTGACCTACCCAGGAAGGAGGGATTCAGGGTCATTCCAGAATAGAGGGTACCGATAGAAATGAGTGGGGATTGAACTGAGCTGAGGGTTCACTGTGCTACATGTCTATACACATCTGCAGCTCTGAACCCATTCTCTGAGGACCTGGAGATGTTCCATGAACTCACTGGTGAGGGAAGAAAGGAGAAAGGAGGAATGATGGTGGGGAGGGAATGGCAGTGGAAGAATGGAGACAGCTTGAATATGGCAAGGTCGGTTATAAAGGGAACAGAAAAATGACAAGGTCATATGGGATAAAAATATACACTGGAAATGTTTCCAGAAGATGACCTACCTTTGTAGTGATTTCAATTCCTCTTTAGAGACTGAGAGTTTCAATTTTTATGGAATTTTTAAAATACCTTATTGCTTTGGCCTTTTTTGATACTTACAAATTGGTAAGAATCATTCTGTTCAGCAAAAATTGTTTTGAATGTGCTCGTCTTTTATTGAACTCAACAACATCTGTAACATGTTTTAGGTTTTCTTTATCTGTATTAGGTTGCTGTAAAAATAATAGTGATTTTGCAGTGTTGAAGTTTGCCGTTTGATACCAGATACATTCTTAAGTAAATATGGTTATATTACATACCGTTTTTAATGCCCACTTCTCACTTTATGTTTTTTGCTAATGACTTATTACTTGCTGTTTTATATGTATTTTTGGCTATGGAAATGATGTTAGGCACAAGGCCAATCATAGCTATTTTCTTACTTGTGTACGAAATGGGTCATAAAGCAGTCGAGACAACTTGCAACATCAACAAGGCCTCTGGCCTCGGAACTGCTAAGGAACCTACAGTGCCGTGGTGGTTCAAGAAGTTTTGCAAAGGAGACAGGAGCCTTGAAGATGAGGAGTGGAGTGGCTGGTCGTCGGAAGTGGACAATGACCTATTGAAGGCAATCATCGAAGCTGACCCTCTTACAACTACATGAGAAGCTGCTGAAGAACTCAATGTCAACTGTTCTAGGTTGTTCAGCATTTGAGACAAATTGGAAAGGTGAAAAAGATCATGAGCTGATCGAAAATAAAAAACAACAACAACATTGTTTTGAAGTGTTGTCTTCTCTTATTGTACACAACAACAATGAACCATTTCTCCATCATCTGGTGATGTGCAGTGAAAAGTAGATTTTCTATGACAACTGGTGATGACCACATCAGTAGCTGGACTGAAATGAAACTCCAAAGCACTTCCCAAAGCCAAACATGCACCAATAAAAGGTCATGGTCACTCTTTGGTGGGGTTTGATCCACTACGACTTTCTGAATCCCAGCAAAACCATTACAACTGAGAATTACGCTCAACAATCTGATGAGATTTACCCAAAACTGCATTGCCTGCAGTCAGCACTGGTCAACAGAAAGGGCTCAGTTCTCCACACCAACTCCTGAATGCACGTTGCACAACCAGTGCTTCAAAAGTTGAATGAATTGGACTAGGAAGTTTTTGCCTCCTCTGCCATGTTTACTTAAACTCTTGCCAGCCAACTATCACTTCTTCAGACATTTCAGCAACTTCATGCAGGGAAAATACTTCTACAGCGTTTTAGAAAGATCTTAGTAGATGTTTCTAAGAGATTATGAAATCCTGAAGCACAGATTTTTACACTATGAGAATAAACTTGTTTCTCATTGGCAAAAATGTGTTGATTGTAATGTACCTATTTTTGTTGATAAAACTATGTTTGAATCTAGTTATAATGATTTAATATTCATGGTCCAAAACTACAATTGCTTTTGCATCAACCTAATAGGTATGAGTGGGTCTTTCTACATCCTCTTAGTAAGAAATGAGGAATTTCTTTGTATCTCTTACCATCTGACTCATCTCTAGAATGTAGGCATAACTGAAAAATATACATAAGTAAATTTGTTTCATTATTAAAATAATAGCTCACACGCTTATATACACATATACACATACACATATATACACACATGTATATACACACATACACACATATATATACACATATATGCATACACACATACATATACACAATATTTACACATCTTAGTATGAGTAGTGTTGTATGATCACCACTTTGTTCCTTCTTTTTTTTGTAATTCATATGAGCATGCTTATCATTTTCATGTGCAACATAGATCATTTCATTTCTTTTTGACCTATTCCTAATTAAAATTTTAATCTCACAGTGAAATTAAGAGGAATTAAAGGACCAGCAGGTGGCATGGTGGTTAAGGTGCTGGACTCCCAATGGTTGACTACAGTTCAAGTCCTGGACCTGATGATTGCTTTCTCACTTTCCCTCTCTCTCTCTCTCTGCCTCTGTCTCTCTGCCCAAATTTTTAAAAAATTGGAATAAATAAAATTAAATAAATAATTCTTTAAAAAGTTTTAAAAAGAGGAATTTAAACTTATGCCTTTTATTAAATAAAAATACATGATACTTAATTGAACTTGAATCTCAGATTAAACAATTGGTAGTTTTTTTCTTCAGTATAATTATGTCCATGCCGTATTTGAAATGTGCTTATACTAAATAGTCGTTATTTATCTGAAATTTAATTTTTATCGGTATTCTATATCTTATCTGACAACCTTCAGTTGTTAGTAACTATAATATTCAAGATCTAAGCATTATAGTCTTTCAAAATAAATTGCCCCAACTGTTACCTAAAACTTGTGTGTTTGCTTGTTTGTTTTTTTAGGATTTTGCCATAGAGTGCATGGCTTTGTCAGAGAGAGACTGTGTGACTGAGAAAGGGAAAGTGACAAATCACCCCACGAGGGATAATAGCCACGACACAATCCTTTCTTCTCCATTTTCCTCTTGGGATTTTGAGCATGCATGCACACGCATTCAGCATGATTTTCAAGCTGCCGCGTCCAGGGCTTGAACTGTGATAGACCATGTGGGAATCCAATACCTTAACCACTACATCATCTTCCAGCCACCAACTGAAAGTTAAAAAAAAAGTTATGGTCTTGTATAAGATTGGTGTGGCATATGTACAGAAAGGCACCCTGTAGGAACTGCCACCCTTCTTACCCAACTGAAGAATTGCTTCCCATCCCGATGATCCCATCTACCTCTGACTCTGAATTCGACTGCTCCAGGTCTTTCATGTAAATGATCCTATGATATATGCTTTTGGGTGAATGGATTATTTCACTTTGCGTAGTCTTGAGGTTTAACCACTGTGCAGCATGTGCCAGAATTTCTTTCTTTCTTTTTTTTTTTTTTTTTTTTGAGGCTGAATAATATTTGTGTGTGTGTGTGTGTGTGTGTGTGTGTGTGTGTGTGTGCGGTCGGAGGGGATTATCTATTTATCTATTAATTGGATACTTAGGTTGCTTCTACTTTTTAGCTATTGTGAATAATGCTGCTATGAATATGGATGTACAAGTACTGCTTTGAGATCTTGCTTTCCATTCTTTTGGGTGTATCCCTACAAGTATAATTTCTGAATCATATGGTAGCTCTGTGTTTACGTTTTTGAGGAACTACATACGGTTTTCCATAGAAGCTGCACCATTTTATATTCCCACCACCAGTGCACAGGGATTTGAATTTCTACACATCCTTACTAACACTTGTTACTTTCTGGTTATCTACTTATTTATTTATTTATTTATTGGAGAGGTTTTTTTGCTATAGGGCGCGTGCGCTCACCAGACAGACGGAGAGAGAGACAGAGAGACAGAAAGCGAGAAATCACCCCCAGAGGGGATGGCCATGCCGCAATCCCCTCTCCTCCGTTCTCCTCTCGGGATCTTGGGCATGCACGCACACTTGCCCGGCGTGAGTTTTAAGCTGCTGGGTCCAGGACATGAACCGCGGTTGACTACATGGGAGTCCAGCGACATAGCCATTACGCTAACTGCTGGTCCCATTTATTAATTTTTTAAATTGGAGCTATCCTGGTGGGTGTGAGGTAGACACCTCTTATTTTTTTAAAAGTTGCTGAAAAATAGTGCTTTATTATTGGCAACATTGTTTAATCCAAGTGCACGGATACATTGTTACATAGCAGTTGAGAACTGCAGTTCTATTCTAAGATACTAGGTTGCCACAAGAAATGATATTGAGATGAGAATGGAGAAACCAAGTGATTTTCTGAAATATCTCAAGATATTTTCAAAAGAAATACTTCTTTATTTTTCATAAATTTCCAGAATGGCAACTGTATTTATACTAAAGACTGCCCATAGTCCATGCTTAAGTGCAAATGAATATGTTTTGTCTGAAAGCCTGCCCTTCTCACCATTGACAGCATGATGGCTTTTGAGAACAGAATTCATGTCTCGAAGGGTTTATTCACCTTATATTCATGAGCATTCTGTTCCATGCTGGGCACCTACGTCTGATGCTGGGAACACAAAGGACATCAGCACAGTTGGTTTTGTCCAGTGATCATAGACAGTGCTGAGCATGGTTTAGGATCTCAGGACTTGCTTTTTAAATAAAATTGTATTTTCATGTATTTGTCACTTTCTCTCTAGCTCAGGAAAAAAGTGAGAGAAGATGGTATTGCCTCTTTCTATTTCTTTAAATAATAATATAATTAAAAGTAAATTTTTACAGTTTGTGTCCTCCAGTAGTTCTCAAAGAGGCAACATTCTTTTTATTTTATTTATAAATTATTATTATTATTTTAAACATTTCTTATAGAGCATATGTGCTCACCAGAGAGAAACAGAGAGAGAAAGTGAAAAAGCAAGCTGCCAGGTCTGGGACTCACACCGTAGTTGGTCACATGGTAGTCCAGCACTTTAACCACCTGTTGGCACCATCTTCTCATTTTATTGATGAGGAGACGGGGGTGCCCCATGCTATAGGTATCTTTTTTTTTTTTCCCGCTATAGGGCACGTGCGCTCGCCAGACAGACAAAGAGATACATAGAGACAGAAAGTGAGAAATCACCCCCAAGGGGGGATGGCCACGCTGCAATCCCTTCTCCTCCATTCTCCTCTCGGGATCTTGGGCACGTATGCACACGCGTTTTAAGCCACTGGGTCCGGGACACGAACTGCAGTTGACTACATGGGAGTCCAGTGACATAGCCATTACGCTACCTGCTGGTTCCCAGGTATCTTGTACAGAAATAAAATCTGAGTACCTGATGGGTCTGGGAGACTGATTAAGGCATCATAGGCAATGTTCTTATTTTATCTAGTGAGATGTACTGATCATTTTGAACAGGAAACAGTTTTTGTGTTTCTATTTTGTAGCATTAGCCCATAAAAATTTATTATTCATTTTATGATTGTTTTAAGGGTTATTCTTTTTTTTTTTTCATGAACTGCATACTGAAGAAAATAAATTCCTCATATCTTTACTCTTATATTCGCTGTCAACATTTGATATCCGTGGACTTGAAAGTATTTCAATGTCACTTCAAAATTAATTATTACCATGTCATTGAGATTCATCATACATGACATGAAGCAAATATTTATGTAACGCTTTTTGAAAATAATTTATGGGTACCTTATTCAATGCAGGTCATTGTTAGAATTCCGAGTTGTATGCTTTCACACGGGTCCTGGAGTTAATAGTTATTTCAATTTTAGTTTTGTCTTAATCCATGAGTATTTTGCTATCCATTTTGGCCCGCAGCAATTTCTTCCGTGCTAATTTATTCTGGTTCTCTCTGCGCGTTGAGACTTTAAATGGCTAATGTTGCACGAAACCAGCTTACACCCAGACCATCTGGTGTATCAAGGTGACCGATTCTCAACTTGTTTGATTAAGTGTTTCTTTTCGGAATGTTCTCTGCTATCTTTGTACTCACTTAGATATCTTTATCTGGTGTAATCTTTTGTGTCAGGATTTAAGTCAAGGTCCTTGCTTCTCAGTTTTTGGCTCCTTGTTTCACAGAATAGGATCATTGCCATTTTGAGCACGGTTACAAAATCATGCCATAGTAAAACTTTTTTCATACTCGGCCCTACTTGACAGTATTCGCACATACCAAAAAAAGGACTCCCTTTTTTATTTTCCTTTATTAATCGGAAACATCTCAGTTGTAAATTCTCGGGAGTGCTGGATGGGATTTTCGGCTGAGTTCGTGTCAGGGTTTGTGCTGTCTCATGCCGTTTCTGCCTCCCTCCCTGACAGTGCTTGCGGGAAGCTGTGTGGGTGGATAAAGCGGTAGACGGCACTTATGTTCCCAATAAGGCTGTTTGTTTTGCCTTGTGAGACAGGCAGAGTGCAGTAAGAGGAAGAATGCTACATTAGCAGATGACCTGAGATGCATTTGGTTCTGAGTAAGCCCCTTTGCCTCTCTCACTCCATTTCCTTATTTTCCGTAGTAGTGGGATCTGCTCTGCTCCAACTGCCCTTGCTTATTATTGCAAGGATAAATGAGATCTGGTTTGCGAAGGCTGGTTGTCAATTCGAAAGCTCATTATAAATTCAAAAGCACGATCTTGTATGTATTAATTTGGGGAAATGAGCTAGCGTGTTACTTACTGAAAATGAATTAAAATAATTTACATTACACAGTATTTTTACCGTTTAATGTTTTTACATATAGATGTCGCGTGAACATTTAAACACCATTGCAAAGGAGGAAGAAATGCTATTCTGTGGAGGAAACCAAACTGAAGATTTTGGTGCCTGACTAAAGTTACAGGGCCAGGAGGCGCAGGTTGAGACTCTGGAGCTTCTCTTTAGGCCCGGACCACTGTCACTCCCTCCCCTTCCCCTCCATGCTCCTGAGCGAGTGTGAGGAAGCCATAGCCTTGGGCTCTGCGGAACCTCCGTGGTTTTGCATTGTCCTTTATGTGCCTTCATGTATTCCATTTTTAAAGGAAAGGGTTGGAGCAAGAGAAGGGGGCTAAGGGACCCTTTCTTATAGCCAGTAGTTTCAAACAAGGAGCCATTTCAGTGAAATCTGTCTCTGCTCTCTTCCAATGGCAGTCTTTAAAAATGAGGAGTCCTTTCCCCATGTAATGCTCGTATGAGCTTCAGGAATTGGAATTTTAAACTTCTGGTGGACAAGAATACATTCATAGGAAGAGCCTAAAGGCAGCAAGCTGATAGGGCTTGTGTGCTGTTTGCACAGCAAGCATGTTAATTTTATGAGTTTGCTTATTTTGGGGGGAGGGATCATGGAAAAGGGAGGAGACAGGAAGACTTGGTATTGCCATGGACTCTTACGTTGGCTTGAGTTGTTTTCCCAAGGAGGTCGTTTGTCAAGACTTTTGCAAGACCTTATTGAAGGCGTATTTGCATAGCTCACAAGGTCCTTGGGCAGTTGTTCTGTAACTATCCAGGTGACCAAAGAATAAAACATAGAGGAAAGTCCTGGAATAGTTTCAGAGGTTAGTGTAAAGGGCAGTGGTGGACTATACTCTGAATATATTTCTCCATTCAACAGGTATTGGGTCATTGGGAAGGTCATGACACATTGTTGCATAGGAAAACATAAAAAAATATGTCATGACTTTTCTGACAACCAGGAGCTCTTGAGCACCAACTATATGCAAGGTATATAGAGCCTCTGAGTCACACACTGAACAAAACTGGTTTCTATCCTCTTAGAGCTTGCCTTTATGTTTCAGTTTCATGTATGCTGTGTATCCTTGCTAGGAACTAATATATGTTTGCTAGGAATTAATTGGTAAAGGTGTTCATTTTCATTGAAATGTGCTTGATGAAACTCAGTACATTTAAATCTTTTCTTTTTTTTTTGAGAGGTTTTCGCTATAGGGTGTGTGCGCTCGCCAGACAGACAGAGAGAGACAGACAGAGAGACAGAAAGCGAGAAATCACCCCCCAGGGGGGATGGTCATGCCACAATCCCTTCTCCTCCATTCTCCTCTCGGGATCTTGGGCACACACGCACACACACCCGGCGTGAGTTTTAAGCCACCGGGTCCAGGACGTGAACCAAGGTCGACTACGTGGGAGTCCAGCGACATAGCCGTTACACTAACTGCTGGTTCCCAGTACATTTAAATCTTTATCTTAATGAATGGTTCATAGGACAATCCATCTTATGAAGTGACCAATAATGATGAAGGTATATATAAATAAATATCTATATGTGTTACCAGTAAGTTAAACTGTTAGAATTTGGCTCTAAGGATTATGCAACTTTTTTCAATGTTCTCCAGAAATTTGTGATAGACTGATAAAAGTTGTACTCTTCAGTAATTTCTGTATTATGCATTTATCTTCAGGTGAAGAACAAACATTCATCAGATACAAATTCAGCACACTGTAATACTTTAGATCACAATATATTAGTGAGACAGTTGAAAACATTTTTGCATTTCCTTCTTGTTGAAGAACAATTCTAAGAATAAAATGGGCTAAAGGTGGCATTTCTTTTTTTAAAAAAGAATTATTTATTGTTTTTCATTTATTTTTACTTATTTTAATTTGACCAGAGAGAGACAGAGAGAGGGAAAGGGAGAAAGGAGGTGCTAAGTCCGGGACTTGAAGCACAGTTGGCCATGTGGGAGCATTTCTAACCACCACGTCACCTGCTGGCCCCGATGTGGCATGTTCTTGACCCTTTACTACTTTCTTCATTTTCTCAGAGTAAACTCAGAAGACCAATAATAGTCATAGGTTAAGAAGTATGTCCAAAATTCTCATAATGTCTTGTAATTTTTTTTTTTTTTATGAGATAGTCTAAGGGATTCATCCCCAAATTTTGCTAGATTAATTTAACATAGTCCCTTTAGCTTTGGTTCCTCCTCTTGACAGCCCTGGTGATATATCAGCTTAGAGCTAAGACTGGGACCAGATGATCTGGTTCAAATCCCAGTCTGGCTTCCTTTGGGGGGGGAGGGTAAAAGTGCACATTGGTATAAGAGTCAGCTCAAAAAATGAACTTAGAAATAATAATGCTTTTGTAGCCCGGCTGAGCCAGATGGAAGAAGAAGGTGCCAAGGGGCTCCCAGCAGGTGGCAAGACATCATTCCGGTTGACCTTGTTTAGGGCTGCCTTTTCTAGCAGCTTTACACCTGGAAATGGAACATTTGCTGTTCACCTGGGATGACTACTTCAGTCTTTTACACTGCAAGGTTGCATACAGTGGATGGCTATTACTGTGCTGAGCATTTAGAATAAAAAGTTCAGGGGACCAGCAGTTAGCATAACGGCTATGTCGCTGAACTCCCATGTAGTCAACCGTGGTTCGAGTCCCAGACCCGGTGGTTTAAAACTCACACCGGGTGCATGTGCATGCGTGCCCAAGATCCCAAGAGGAGAAGAGAGGAGAAAGGATTGCGGTGTGGCCATCCCCCCTGGGGGGTGATTTCTCGCTTTCTGACTCTCTGTCTCTCTCTGTCAGTCTGGCGAGCGCACATGCCCTATCGCAAAAACCTCTCCAAAAAAATAAAGAATCCAAAGTTCAGAAGTAATAGGAAAAGATAAAATAGGATAAAAGTTGGTAGAATCTCCCTGGAGTCAGCTGATATCTGTAAACAAAGGTATGGAATAGACAAGTAAAAACAGTGAAGTTTGTTTAGGCTAAGGAAAAAGAAGCATGAAGGGCAAATGATTGGGTCTTTATCACCTGCATCTCTGGGCATGGTGCCTTTGAGACTGGAAAGGTTCCCTAAAGAGCATTATCTGAGTAGAGGGAAAAAGAGATGCCTAGAAATTATAGTGGTTTTATTTTTGGCTCTCATTCTTTGACTTTCTAAGAAATGATTGCTTTAGTTTTATGGTGGAATTAGAGGTATAGCTATATTATTTGCAGTAATAATTGCTTATGTGCTGTTGTGTACATAAACTGTCACCGAGGCACTGGTCACAGTTCCAGTGTTGACAGTATCTAGCATCCATCTTCTTCTCCCTGCCCCCATTGTCACCCCATTGCTTCTCCCTTCATTTTCCATCTTTCACATTGTCACCAGATTCACTTGATTATTTTACTTTTCTGCTCAGAAACCTTTCTTGGTGGTTTCTTGTTCTGTACAGAACTAAGTCTGAACTTTTGATATAATGTCCAAGTTGATGATTTGTGTGTTATGTGTTCTGTATGGTATGTGTGTGCATGTATTTAAGATTTTAAGGGGTTTTCTCCTTTACTTTCATAGTTTTAGGACAGATCAGCTTTTATTTCCCAGGATAACCCTTATACACTCCCACTGTTCACTTCATACCATTTTACTGTTCTCTAATATTTCCCCACCCCATCCCTAATTCCCTAATTCTTTTTTTTTTTTTTTGGAGAGGTTTTTGCTATAGGGCACATGCACTTGCCAGAAAGACAGCCAGAGTGTGTTATGTGTTCTGTATGGTATGTGTGTGCATGTATTTAAGATTTTAAGGGGTTTTCTCCTTTACTTTCATAGTTTTAGGACAGATCAGCTTTTATTTCCCAGGATAACCCTTATACACTCCCACTGTTCACTTCATACCATTTTACTGTTCTCTAATATTTCCCCACCCCATCCCTAATTCCCTAATTCTTTTTTTTTTTTTTTGGAGGGGTTTTTGCTATAGGGCACATGCACTTGCCAGAAAGACAGACAGAGACAAAGAGACAGAAAGCAAGAAATCAGCCCCCACGGGGGATGGCCATACTGCAATCCCTTCTCCTCTAGGAATCTTGGGTATGCACGCACATGCACCCAGTGTGAGTTTAAGCCACCAGGTCCGGGGCTTTAACTGTGGTCGACTACATGGGAGTCCAGCAATGTAGCCATTATGTTATCTGCTGGTCCCCTATCCCTACTTCTTTCTAAGAGAATCTCACTTCTGCTCAACTTAAGTACCACCTCTTCTGAGATGCCTCCTGAATTTGACTTCAGGGTTAGAATTGTTAATATTTTTCCTTTCTTGATGACATTTCCCCTATAATCCTCAGAGGAATTTAGCAGATGTACTCTCTAAAGATGTTGCTCCTATGTATTATCTCACTAGAGGTGCAAAGAAACAACATTTGATTTAGACTCCTGGAAAACATTGCAGAGTGGAAATGACACCAGAGCCAACGTGGATTCATAGGAAAGAATGAACAGCACCAGAAATAACATAGGGTCGTTGGAAAGCTCATGACTCATTTTTGCCTACGAAGACGTAGAAAAATATGTCATGACTTTTCTGACGACACAATGCTTACGTGGATGACTGCTGTTACAACAGTAACTGTAACTTGACAGGTGTTTCAGTTGATGCTCAGCATGACAGTATCGGTCACTTGACTAAGGGCAGAGATGTGAGGCCTCTTTGCATCCCTCATGCCTAGAATAGTGCCGGGCGCATGGGGGTTTTGCAGTAAGGACTTCACATACTCACGCAGAGGTGTGTGTGTTCAAGGAATGCTTTTGTGCCTGTGTGCAGTAGGAGAGTCAGTGAAGGAGGTGCCCATTAGGAAGCAGCTCCAAGTTTAATGTACCAACCACTGTCTTCTAATCAGGAAAATAGGTGCCTCAGGAAAGGCATGATGCGAGAGTTCAGGAGGTTCCCAAGGAGGAGTGTTTGCACCTATTTATGCACCCCCTTACCTACTTATCTACCCCCTTTTCTATCCCGATAACAAAAGCAATCCTAATAGTACCACATTCTAAGAATAGACAGGTTACGGATGAAATTAGTAAAACAGAAACAAATCCTAAAAGTTCAGTGGAGAAAATATTTGGGGTTATTCTCTCTTAGAGGTTGCAAAGTCTTCTGAAAACAAAAGGTGCCCACTATTAGATTTATTTGTGCCCTTTGCCTCTTTTTAAAGCTTTCTAGCCCCAAATTTGCCTTTGCATAGAATGGATCTAATTGTTTTTTTTTTCTTAGTCTCACTTTTCCCCACTGATTTTGTAATTACATCATGCCTTAAAACAAGGGATAGACTTTTTCCCATTTACTTTAATGATTATCATGTCTTTTAAAAAATTTATGATGAACTAAGTATATACTATTTTTTATTAAAGATGTTCAAACTATTCCACATGTGCAGTCATTATGGTGCTTAACAAAGGTCGAGTAATGATGATGTACTTTTGGATATTAAAGTTGTATTAACTGCCACCTAGTTCTTGCATAGTGGGAAGTGATGGTCGAACAAATTGTCTTGCAGATAACAATGATAAGAACAATATAAAATAATAATTAAAAATAAGAAACAACTGTTTAAAGATACTGAAAAGTAAAACAGAGCTGATAGAAACTGGAAGGGAATTAGGTCTTTTAGGAAAAAAAATAGCCTAGCCTAGGTGTTAGCTTGCAGGACTGCAGTGCTTGAAGCTATGTGTTTGACTGTGGGTTGGATCCCTGGCCCAGCTGACCTGTTGCAAGCCAGACATTCAGGCACATGCAAGATCCTGAGAAGCAGAGGGGCTAGAGGAAGGGGCTAGGGGGTGACACTCTATTGAGGATGTCTCACACTTTAAAAAAAAAAAAAGTAAGAAAAAAATAAAACTGTGAGAAAGTCAGAATTAAGAGTTTGTGAATCCTGGTCCAATGGCATTTTTTTCTCTCCTGTAATTGTGGTGGCAAAACTACAGCTTTGCTGACTAGAGGTGCCAAAGATCAGAGATCAGCATTGAAAAAGCATGTGAAAATTTAGAAGTCCTGGCAGCAACAGAACCACAGAAAGTATGTAGCTAAACTACACACATATGTGAGAGACCCCAGGGGACCTGGCCAAAAAGATGTAACCTCCCCCCAAAACAGCCTTGCCCCAGAAAAGATAGAGACTAGAGAGAAAATTACTTATCTCTTAACAGATAGAGCTACTAGTTGCTACATGTATGAGGCTGCTGCTTGTTTTAACTGAGTGGATTCTCTAATGTTGTTGAAGCTCCTTGGCTTGTAATGTCAAAGAACAGTACACAAAGCTAGCAAAGCAGCTGGAATATTAGAGCAGGTATCCTAAAAGAAAGAGTTCAAGAGAAATTGACTACCATCTTTGTCCAAGTCTTTAGCTTATTGGCAACTTACACAAGTGCGTGAATTCCCTAGTGGGGATATTCCCCTAAATTATCATTAATGGGAAACTGCAAGAACAAAACAAGGTATCAGCAGCAGCATATTGTATCAAGAGACAAAGTTTTTAGTTGTGATTCAGGCAAGTTAACTGCCTACTAGAATGAACCAAAATCCTCAAAGGAATGCAACAGAATCCAGAGTCGCTACAGTGTATTATCCCCTTAGAAATATAATGACATTCCATCATATTTTCAATGAGTTTCTGATCTAAACTCAGAGAAAACAATTTCAGAGAGAAGAAAAATGATACAGATGTAACTTGAGTCCATAGAGAGGGATGAAGAACACCACAGATAGTTTATACTATATAATGTATCTAAATCTAATATATAGGACTATAGTACTAAGGATATGGGGTTTGGGGAGATAAGTAAAAATATACATTTTATGGTTCCTATATTTTACCTGGATAAACTGAATATCAGTTATAATTAAAGAAGGATAATTTAAAGATGCATATTTTATTTCCTAGAGCTACTGCTAAAAAATAATGAAGAGATACAACTAGAATCCTAATAGCATAAATAAAATAGAATTTAAAAAAAGACATTTGATTAATAGAATAGAAGGCAGAAAAGGAGGAACAAAGGAAAAAATATGTAAGACAAATTTAAAAAAATGTAAAGGCAGCTCTCAATATAATAGTATCAGTAAGTACATTAAAAGTGAATGGAATCAAAAGGCAGATTGTTGGGGCCAGCAGGTGGTGTGGTAGTTAAGGCATGGACTCCTACATGGCCGCCCATGGTTTGAGTCCTGGACCCAGCAGCTTCAGACTCATGCCAGGCACATGTGTGTGTATGCCCAAAATCCCAAAAGGAGAATGGAAGAGAAGGGATTGAAGTGTGGCAATCCCCCCTGGTGGGGGAAAGTGATTCCTTGCTTTCTGTCTCTATCTCTCTGGTGCGTACACGTGCCCTATTGCAAAAATCTCTCTTTAAAAATTTATATGCAGGGGCCAGCAGATGGCATAATGGCCATGTCGATGGACTCTCATGTAGTTGATCACAGTTCGAGTCCCAGATCCCGTGGTTTAAACTCACACTGGGAGTGTGTGTGTGTGTGTGTGTGTGTGTGCCCAAGACCCCAAGAGGAGGATGGAGGAGAAGGGACTGTGGCATGGCCATCCCCCCTGGGGGATGATTTCTTGCTTTCTGTCTCTCTCTCTCTCTCTCTGTCCTTCTGGCAAGTGCATGTGCCCTATAGCAAAAACCTCTCAAAAAAGATGCATATTTTATTTCCTAGAGCTACTGCTAAAAAATAATGAAGAGATACAACTAGAATCCTAATAGCATAAATAAAATAGAATTAAAAAAAAGACATTTGATTAATAGAATAGAAGGCAGAAAAGGAGGAACAAAGGAAAAAATATGTAAGACAAATTTAAAAAAATGTAAAGGCAGCTCTCAATATAATAGTATCAGTAAGTACATTAAAAGTGAATGGAATCAAAAGGCAGATTGTTGGGGCCAGCAGGTGGTGTGGTAGTTAAGGCATGGACTCCTACATGCTGACTGTGATTTGAGTCCCAGACCTAATAGCTTGCATTCTCACTTTCCCTCTCTCTCTCTTTCTCTCTCTCTCTTGTGAGCACATGTGTATTATAGCAAAAATTTTAAAAAATGATAATAAATAAAATTAAGTAGTAATTATATTTTTAAAAAGGCAGTTTGTCAGACTAGCTAAAAAAAAAAGCACAGCCCAACTAATGCTCTCTACCATAAAAATGCTTTTTTTAATAACAAGATACAATTATATTGGCAGTAAAGGCTGGAAAAAAGATACCATGCAAACTGTATGCAAAAGAAGTTGTAGTGACTTTTACTTCAAGATAAGGAGTAATATTAGAGATAATGAGTATATCATGATAAAATGATCAACATATTAGGAAAGTATAACAGATCAACATAATAGGAAGATATAACAATTAGAAATACATATGCACTTGGGACCAGGAGATGGAGTAATGGTTACATCATTGGACTCCCACATAGTAGACCATGATTCGAGTCCTGGACCCAGTTACTTGAAACTCAGGCTGGGGGTGTGTGCACGCATGCCCAAAATCCTGAGAGGAGAATGGAGACAAGATTGCGGTGTGGCCATACCCCCTGGGGGATGATTTCTTGCTTTCTGTCTCTCTGTCTGTCTCTCTGGAGAATGCACACACCCTATAGCAAAAATCTCTCTCTAAAAAAAAGAAAAAAAAAAGAAAGAAATGCATATGCACTTAATAACAGAGTTTCAAAGTACACAAACCCAAAAAAGAGGGAACCAGCAGTTAGTGTAATGGCTATGTCACTGGACTCCCACATAGTCGACCGCGGTTCGCATCCTGTACCTGGTGGCTTAAAACTCACGCCTGGCGTGTGTGCGTGCGTGCCCAAGATCCCGAGAGGAGAATGGAGGAGAAGGGATTGCGGTGTGGCCATCCCCTCTGGGGGTTGATTTCTCACTTTCTGTCTCTATGTCTCTCTCTGTCTGTCTGGCGAGTGCATGTGCCTTAGAGCGAAAACCTCTCAAAAAAAAAAAAAGACAAAAAAGACAAAACCGAAGGAAGAAATGACACTATTACAGTTGGAGAAACATCTCTTAGTAATTTAACCAAACCTAAAAAGTCATACAGGACTAGAGGATTAGAACAACATTTGTAACCATCTTCAGTAACTTCAGAATACCCAGGTTTATGTGCATATGGATAGTTTCCCAAGATAGACCATAGGCTGGGCCATAAACAAAGCTTTAGATAGATTTCAAAAGTTAGAAATCTTATAGTTCTTGGATTGCAATGGAATTAAATGAAAATCCACAACACTGTAACTAGAAAATCCTCAAATGTCTAGAAATTAAACATCTTATTTCTGAACCACCAAGGATCAAAGAAGAAATAAAAAAAGGAAATTGAATATTTTCAGTTGAATGATTATAAAAACACAAAATATTAAAATTTATAAAAAAAAATTATATAGACTATAGATAAAGTAGTGCTTCGAGGGACATTTGTGGCTTTACCCTGTTAACATTACCAAAGGAAAGAAATGTAAACTCATTAAGAGCACAGATTTACACCTTAGGAAACTAAATAAAGATGACCAAATTAAATCCAAGACAACCAGAGTAAAGGATATCATAACAATTATATATGGAATTAGTAAACGAAAAAGACAACAGAGGAAAGTCAGTGAGCCAAAAATGAATCTTTTTCATAAGATGAGTAACAGCAATAAATCTCTACTGAGCTGATTAAAAAAAAAAGTAGAACACAAACTACCCACTTCAGAAAGTAAAGAGAGGCTATCCCGTGGACTAGTTCATGCCAATACATCTGACAACATAGATGAAGTGTGTGGATTCTTTGAATCATGCAAGCCATCATACCTGTCACAGAAAAAAAGAAAACCCTAGTACATCGACATCTATTAAAACAGTAAATTTATCAGCAAAGTAAACTTCTGGCTAAGAGCATTACCCAGGAATTCTAATTAATTGATTAAATAATTTTTATGACAAGGTCTCATGGTAGGGATCTTCTGGCCTCAGCCTCCCATTGGTAAAATGAGGAACATAGTACTGTGTTTTCTATGTTACTGGGGTTTTACGAGGACTAGTTATATTTGTATAATACTTAGAATGGTGCCTGTCACACAGAAAGCACTAGATACGCACATGTTCCACTTTTCCATAGACTTTTTGAAGCCCCCTAGTGCTTCCTGTATGCTCGGCATTGTTCTAAGCATGATACGTATAACTAGTCCTCATAGAACCCCAGTAACATAGAAAACATTATACTAAGTTCCCATTTTATCAATGAGGAAACAGAGGCAGAGAGAAATTAAAATATTTGCTAAGACCAGGCAGTTAATAAAATCAGGGTTGGGATCTGAAGCAAGAGTCTAATTCCATGGTCTATCTAAATTGCTAATTTGTGCTGCTTTATATAGTAATAATGCACATGTCAGTTCACAGTGTTATTGTAAAAAAGGATTAGAATAAGAGGTTTATTTGCATTTTACTCAAAAAAGTAAATTTGTCTCTGGGTATGTCCTCAATCTGCCAAATTAGGTATCTGTGAATTTCTTTAAAAAGTTTCAGGCCTTATGTGATGAGCAATTTTTGTACTTACTGAGGCCCTTGCTGAAGGAGTTCGACTAATTTTTTAAAAAAGTATTTATTTACTTATTTCATGAGAGAGACAGAGAGAGACAGAGAGACAGAGAGAAAGGCACTTCCTTCCAACAGGGTTCTCATACCACATTCCGCCTCCAGCCTGGGGCAGCCTGGATCCCAGACACACGTGCACACACTTGGCTGGTACATGGAAGCAACCCAGGCTCTCCCATGTGGGTCCAGGTGGGTCACTACTATACCACCATCTGGCCCCATGACTATTTTCTTACAGAGCGTGTGGTGGGATAATCTATGTTAAAAGCCAGAACTGCTGCTGGTCTTCGTATGATTGGGTCTGTTTTTTGGCTGAAGGCTTCATTAATGGGAACAGCAGATGGTGAAAGCATTACATCGCTAGATTCCCACATAGTCAACTGCAGTTCAAGTCCTGGACACAGTGACTTAAAACTTATGCTGTGTGCATGTGTGTGAGTACCCAAAATCCCAGGAGGAGACTGGAGAAGGGATTGTGGCATGACCATTTCCCATGGGAGGTGATTTCTCACTTTCTGTTTCTTTGTCTCTTTGGCAACTGCATGCGCCCTATAGCAAAAAATCTCTCTCTTAAAGGACATCATTACTTCTACCATTCGCACTAATAGCTGATGTTATTTTGGGGCCAACTTAAATTATTTTTCTTTAATCACAATAGAGCATATGTGTTGTCTACATATGATGTGTGAAGAAGTGAAGTGGAGAGATAAGCACCTTCCACAGAGTCTGGCCACTCCATTATCCCCTTCCTCCAGCCTGTGAGAGCTTGGGCAGTTATGTGTGTAACTAGTGTGTTTCAAGCAATATCCAATATGAAATCAGTTTAGCTAAACACATGTTCGATCCACATCCTTGAAACTTAGAACTTGCTCTTTCAATTGGGCAGACAGGTTTCTCTACAGCAGAGACTTTTAAAAATTAGATATTGTATGGAGCCAGTAGGTGGCATGGTGGTTAAGCACTGAACTCCCACATGGCTAACTGCAGTCGTAGTCCCAGACGTGACAGCTTGAAAATCATGCCAGGCATGTGTGTGCACGCCCAAAATCCCAGGAGGAGAACGGAGGAGAAGGGACAGTGGCATGGCCATTCCCCCTGGGAGTTGATTTCTCACTTTCCCTCTCACAGTTTCTCTCCAGTGGGCACACACACCCTATGTCAAAAACCTAAAGAAAAAAAAGAAAAAGATAGTAAGATGTTACGGGAAATACTATTTCTTTCTTTCTTTTTTTTTTTTTTGAGAGGTTTTTGCTATAGGGTGTGTATGCTCGCTAGAAAGACAGAGAGAGACAGAGAGATAGCGAGAAATCACCCCCCAGGGTGGATGGCCACGCTGCAATCCCTTCTCCTCCATTCTCCTCTCGGGATCCTGGGCACGCACGCACACGCTCCCGGCATGAGTTTAAGCCACCGGGTCCGGGACTCGAACCACGGTCGACTACATGGGAGTCCAGCGACATAGCCATTACGCTAACTGCTGGTCCCAAGGGAAATACTATTTCTGTAGGCCTGCTGCAGTGATGTAGTAGTGGCTCAACACCCTGAGCTTCATATGGAAGATCTGGGTTTGGTTCCTTGGGCGACTTGTACCTGTGAGATGTCCACTTGCATAGCAGAATTCTGTCTGGCTGGGAAAGGTTGGTGGGTGGGATTGCAGGGTGAGACCCTATTGAGGGTGTTTTTCTTCCTTCTCTCTTTCTCTTTCATTAAATAAATAAATAAACTTCAAAAAATATTAAGATGCTTATGCCTTAATGGGCTAAATGGTTACTATGGTCAGATAATTACGCCATTAAAAGAACTGTTGGACCAGGAGGTGGCGTGGAGCTTAAGGCACTTGATTCCACATAGGCGGCTCTGTGGTTTAAGTATTGGCCTTGAAAGCTTAAAAATTGTGCCAGACACTTGTACATGGGTGTCCAAAACTCCAAGAGAATGGAGGAGAAGAGATTGTGGCATGGCCATCTCCCCCAGGAGTGATTTCTCACTTTCCCTCTGTCTGTGTCTGTCTCAACCCAGTGAGCACATACTCACCCTATAGCTGACACAACATAGATAGATAGATAGATAGATAGATAATAGACAGATAGGTGATAGATAGAATGAACTGTAGTGATAGTACACTTTTGAAGTTATTATTTTTGATTTTTATTGTAGCCGGTGTACATTTTTTTAGAGAGTTTTACTATAGAACATGTGCACTTGCCAGAGAGACAGAGACAGGAAGTGAGAAATCACCTCCCCCACCCCCAGGGGATATGGCCATAATGCAGTCCCTTCTCCTCCATTCTCCTCTTGGGATTTTGGACACACATGAACTTGTACTGGTGTTAGTTTCAAGCGACCAGGTCGGGGACTCCAACTGCAGTTGACCATGTTGGAGTCCAGCGACGTAACCACCATGCCACCTGCTGGCCCCAACCAGTGCACTTTTTTATGTATACATCCATTAAGGGTTGGCAGTGATGCGAGTGATGTTTGATGGCAAGACTCATCAGTGCCCAAATCCTGGCTTATTCCGTGCTCTTCCTCTTGGTGGAACTCGTGAGAGAATGTGTGCTGGAATAATGGCAGCCCTGGAAGCAGTGGCATCTCTTAGAACTGGGAGGCTATGCTGGAATGTCTTGACTCTGTCTTGGGACTGGCAGGGTTAGGTGGTTCTACAGAGAGAATTAGCCACAGATGGTCAGTTCCGAAGAAGGTTGCTGAGTCTTCTTACACTCCCAGATGTGGAGAGCCAGGAAAAGAAACCCTGCAGCGTGGCTCTGGACCTTCCTCATGTACACTAACCTTGCCTAGTTGTCATTTCCTGGGTTCTGGCCAATAAGATGAGCCAGTTCTTGGGCTGGGGACCAGGAGCAGGAAGGATTGGAACTAGCTTTAAGAAAGTGTGTCTGAGGCAGGAGAGGTGGAAGCATTACTTCCAACAGTTTTAAGACATTTTTCCAAAGGCCCACTTTGTTTGATTCATTTATTCATTTATTTTCTTTTTCATGCTGGAGGGCACATGTATGTCCATGAGAGAGGAAGAACATGAGAGGAAGGGCATGCCCATGCACCCCCCTGCCTCTCACATACAATGGGGCCTGATCATGCCTCAGTCCTTTTCCCCTGCCATTTCTCCAGCCCGTCAGTTTCCCGGGTATACACAAATGTGGTTTTCAAACTACCGGGCTGGGATCTGAATTGCAGTCAGCCATGTGGGGTCTCGCTCCTTTCGCACAGGACTTAACCATTGCGCTACAGGGCTAGCCCAGTGTTTCTTTGTTTTTGGAGAGGTTTTTGCTATAGGGTATGTGCGCTCATGAGAAAGACAGAGAGAGAAAGAGGCAGAGAGCGAGAAATCACCCCCTGGCAGCATGACCACGCTGCAATCCCTTCTCCTCCATTCTCCTCTTGGGATCTTGGGCATGTACACGTGTCCAGCATGAGTTTAAGCCACCGGGTCCAGGACTCGAACCATGGTTGACTACATGGGAGTGCAGCAACATAGCCACTATGCCAACTGCTGGTTCCTCATTTTTAAAAATTTGTAAAATGGGACAGGCAAGTGGCATGGTGGTTATGGCTCTGGACTTCCATGTGGCTGACTGCAGTTTGAGTCCTGGACCTAGAGGCTTACTTTCTCATGTTCCCTTTCCTTCTCTCTCTTGTCAAATGAAAAACAATAATAATAAATAAAATAAAATAAATCTTAAAAACATTGTGAACTGTAGGCCACCAGCAGTAATGTGTAACTCCAAAGGCTGTGCTCTGCAGACTGGGACCACGAGAGAGGCCTGAGTTTGATTTCTCCTCTAACCTAAGGGCTGAGGGTCCTAGCATGTATCTGTCATCCCAGAGACATGGGGAACGATGGCAGGGAGATCCTGACGTGGTGAAACCTTGTCTCTTAAAACCAAAATTGTAAAGTCTGATTTCATTTCTAAAATGATGGTTTCCATTGAAACAGAAAAGGCTTTTCTGTATCTGTGATATACAATGAACTTACCATGTCTTTCGCCCGCAGATTATTACCTTGTAAAACTAATAATGATGAACAGTATTAAAGATATAATTTGTGCTTCCTTTTCCAAGTCCACACATACATGCTCTAAAACTTTTTCACAAGGCAGCTTTTAAAAATATATATATTCAGATACTATGAATTGGAAGTTACTTAAATTGTGTTTCTTTTGTAATGTCCAGGTATTTGTATTATGTTTACATTTTGTTGTCTGTAAATATTAAATATTTTACTGCCCCAGTTAATTTGTCCAATGTTGACTTAAAGATTTAAGTAGCCAGTAGATGGCAGCCTGGTGTTGTACTTGAAATAAAGCTTTGCAATGGACATTGTGTTACAGCTGCCACTTGACATTATTAAGGCAAGAAGGACTCCATATTTCATTTAGAAAACTGCGTTTTAGTTAACAGCCAAGTTGTTCTTGCATGAGTTCAGAATAAGCAGTTTCTTCCTTGATTGTTACCTACATTATACCACATCAGGTTCTTAGCCTTGCCTACAAGGTAGCAGACACCCTGGGGTGAGCAATAGCATCATCCTTGGGGCCGGCAGGTGGCGTGGTGGTTGGGGACGCTGGACTCCCATATGGCCGACCGCGGTTCAACTGCTGGACCTGGCGGCTTGCTTTCTCACTTTCTCTCTCTCTCTCTCTCTCGCCCTTGCTCTCTTGTTCTGTCTCTCTCTGGTCAAAATGAAATAAACAAGCAAATCAATTAAGTTAAATAAAATAATTCTTTGAAACAAAACAAAAAAAATAACACCACCCTCTTCTCTCTTCTCTACACACTACTCAGCACTGTGCTGGCACATCATTGTTCAACTGTGTGATCTTTTTTTTTTTTTTTTTTTTGGAGAGGTTTTTCTATAGGGCACATGCGCTTGCCAGACAGACAGAGAGAGACAGAGAGACAGAAAGCGAGAAATCAGCCCCCAGAGGGGATGGCCACGCCACAATCCCTTCTCCTCTATTCTCCTCTCGGGATCTTGGGCAAGCACACACACGTGCCCGGCATGAGTTTAAGCCACCAGGTCCTGGACTCGAACCACGGTCAACTACGTGGGAGTCCAGCGACATAGCCATTATACTAACTGCTGGGCCCAACTGTGTGATTTTTGATCATAAGTGTTTTAGGTTAAAAGTGATGCAAGTGTTTTACTGCTTTTATTTCTGTTCAGAAGATAGTTCCGTAAAGTCCTGTGTTGTCTGTAAAGATCTGCACGTGCACACATACACGAAAACACATAAATATATCATAACGACCAGGCTGTATAATATAATTTTATATTAGAAAGTTTAAGGCCAGCCATGGCATGATGATTAAAACAGCTGGATCTCACATGGTCAACTGTGCTGTTTGAGTCCTGGATCTGCACCTTGAAAAACATGCCGGGAGCCTGTGTATGCATGCTTAAAATCCTGAAAGGAGGGAGAAATGGAGGAGGAGGACCTGGGCTATGACCATCCCCACACCGGTGCTTTCTTACTTCCCCGTCTCTGTGTCTTTCTCCAGTGAGCACGTGCACCGGTGCTCTGACAAAATTTTTTTAAAAGGTATGAGCCTACCATGGACAGCCTTAAGTGCATCTTTGTTTTCTGCTTTCAGCCAAACAGCAAAAGGTCTGTCTGCCTGCCCTTGTCTACACTTCTCGTCAGCCAGTGACTCTGCTGTCCACTTCAATTTGTGTTTCGCCCATATCCATCTGCTAATTGTTCTTGCTAAGATCACCAGAGACCCCCATGTTGCTAAACCAAAGGAATACATTTCTCATCTTCCATGCCTTTATCAACTTCCACCCTGGGGTACCTGGGTTCATCATGTTCTACATTTTCCCATTTCCTTCCTTTTCTAGCAGCATCGGTTTAGTATTCAGTAAGTTCTTCCTTCTCTCTCTGAGCTGAATGTTGTTGGGGTTCCTGAGATTCATCATGTCTGACATCGTTCATCCCCATGACCAACGCCCCAGCTTGTCTTCATCACAGGAGTTTCCAACCCCAGGCCACACCATGGGCTCCATCCACCAATCCCTTGTCCATATTTTTCTAGAAAGGGCTTTTCTAAAGCAGTCTTCTTGGCTCAGGGCACTTCCAAGGTTCTTCATTGCCCTTAAGAATAGATTCATATCCTAATACTGCATTGGATGTTCTGCCCCACCAACATTTTCAGCTTAATAAATATAATTTGATGTGATCATGTATTCCTTCCTAGATGCTAACCTTCAGTTACAGTGGAGATTGTGGCCAACTGGTTCTTGGTTATATCCTGGTTCTTAGCAAAATTCCTGAAGCAGGCTAGCCTGATATAGGCATAGGATAAACTGTGTTTAGTAAACACCTCAGGAGTTTCAGAGACACTTTATTCTCATTTTCCAAAGCTTACTTTTCCATTTTCATAGATTATGTATTGAGTTGTCGGAAAAGTCATGACATATTTTTTCTATGCAAAAAATGCATCTTGACTTTTCTGACATCCTAATATTACCATATTAGGCCAACAACTTTGCTGAGTATTGTGCCAAGAAAAGTGAAATTATTCCTCTCAAAATGAACTCGTTAGCATACCAGGTGTATTTTTGACTAGTGGCTTAGCATTATTCATAATAACCAAGATATAGAATCAACCTAATATAACATTTTATATTTTGTTCTAATATAAAATTATACAAAGAAAATGTGGTATATTAATTCTTGCACTGGGGAATACTATGCAGCTATAAAAAGATAAATCCTGTCATTTGGATCAGCATGGATAGACCTAAAAAATTATTATGTTAAGTGCAATAAGCGAGGCACACAACGGCAAACACTGCATTATCTCACTCATTTGTGGAATTTGGAAAAAAACATTTCTTTTATAGAAGCAGAAAGTAGGGTCTGGGAAAGGTAGGGGGGATAGCTAGGGAAAAGTTGGTCAGTGAGTACAAAGTTATAGAGAGAAGGAACAAACTTTATTGTTCCATTGCACAGTTAATAATAACATTGGGTTGTTTGAAAAGTCGTGGCATATTTTTTGTCTGTTCTTCTATGCAAAAATCTGTCATGACTTTTCTGACAATCCAGTATAGTGAAGATTTCAAAATAGCTGTAAGAAAGGATATTGAATGTTCTCATCACAAAGAACTGAGACCTGTTTGGGTAATGACTGTGCCAGGTAGTCTAAATAGATCCTTACATATTGTATACACGTATAGAAACATCACACTGTACCTCACAAATGTGTACAACCATTACATGTAATTTAAAAACAGAGAAAAGTGCAGCTCCATTTTTTTTTAAGAGGGTTAAAGATCAATCTTTTTTTTTTCTTTTTTTTTTTTTTTGGAGAAGTTTTTGCTATAGGGCGTGTGTGCTCTCCAGACAGAGAGAGACAGAGAGATAGAAAGCAAGAAATCACCCCCCAGGGGGCATGGCCACGCCACAATCCCTTCTCCTCCATTCTTCTCTTGGAATCTTGGGCACGCACGCACACGTGCCCGGCATGAGTTTAAGCCACTGGGTCCGGGACGCGAACCGCGGTCAGCTATGTGGGAGTCCAGCGACATAGCCATTACACTAACTGCTGGTCCCAAGATCAATCATTTCTTTATAGAATGTGTATATGTTTTTATCATTTTAAAACATTTATTTTCTGTAGTTGCCATTACCTGTGGACAAACATAATTAGATGAAAAAAGGATTTCATATTCTGGGAATTAAAAGTATTTGTTTTGTTTAAGTTAGAATATTTAATTATTAAATACATTCCAGCCCACATTCCAGAAATATTCTAAAATGAAATGGAAGGACTTTAGGATATTTGTATAAAAGCCCTATTATTTATACAGTAATTAAAACTTTTATTTTAATCAGCCCTTGTAGGCCACAATCACCCCTAAAAATATACCTGAATTTTATGTCTAAATTTGAACACCAAGGAGAAGCAGAAATGACTCATCATCACTTTTTTAAAAACTAAAATTATTGGTAATTCAGGCATCAATCTGAGAGTTTCTTTTCTTTTACTAAATCAACTTCCTTGGATAGCTTTTCTTATTGATTTAAAAATTGTCTGTCAGTATAATAAGCATTGAATACCTCTTTGCTACATGACTCACAATTACACTTCTCTGTGAGATACACGATCTCTTCCATTATCTAATCCGGGGGAAAAGGAAGGGGATGAGTGAAGAGGATCAGTGTGTGGCTGGAGAAGAATTATTGCCAAGAATAATGGAACCTATTTCATAAACCAAGCTCCCATTTTAAGTACTCTGTTGTTTAGTGATTAGACTCACACATCTCTCTGCTACATATTTTTTCCTCAATAGAAAAATGTATGTTTAAAGGTAATTATGCCTTCCTTTGGTTTAGAGACGAATTTAACATCTTTTGTCTTTTATTTCATGACATCTATTTACTTAGAAATCTGTAGAATAGAGGGGGAAAATCTTCAGGGCTCTGCAGTGGAAATTAATAAAACAAAACCAAAAACTGGTGCCAGCAGGTGGGGTAGTGCTTAAGGCACTAGACTCCCATGTGGCAGACCATGGTTCAGTCCTGGACTGGCTGCTTGAAACTCATGCTGGGCGCATATGCAAGCCTGCCCAAAAATCCCAGGAGGAGAATGAAGGAGAAGGGATTGCAGTGTGTCCCTTCCTGGGGGTGGGTGGGGTGATTTCTTGCTTTCCGTCTCTCCATTGAGTGCACATGCCCTATAGCAAAACTCTCTCTCCAAAAAAAAAAAAAAAAAAAAAAAGTTACTTGATGCTACATGAAAGCATTTTAAGAAATTAATAAAAATATATTTAAAGCAAGAAATAATTAGAAGCATCTACCTTGTATACTTACTGGTTTTCGTAGATACCATGTTCTGCTTATTTTCTTTGCTAACACGTCTGTCAAGAGATGCCCATTCTTTATAAACCAGTGCCAGCATAATGAACATAGATAAAAACAAGAGAAGGGAATTCACCTTGTATTTATTGATTTTTTTTTCTTAAAAGACAAATACAGACAAGTCAAACAGAAAGTAGTTGCATTACCTTGTTATTAGTCAGGGTTCTTTTGGTTTCTTCTGGCAGTAACCATACTCAAAATTAGAATAAGCAAAAAATGAAAAATAAGATTGATCCTGTAGGATAGCAGTTAAGCATTGTGCATAGGGAGCTGGATCCCACAGGACCTACTGAAGTTCAAATCCTGGTCCCAGTAGCTTGAAAAACATGCCAAGCTCTACTCAAAGGATAGGAGAATACTTGGTCAGAAGAGCACTTGCACATTGATGTTTATTGCAGCATTATTCACAATTGCTAAGACTTGGAACCAACCCAAATGATCACAAACAGATCAGAAAAGTGTGGCACATATACTCTATGGAATACTGCTCAGCCATAAAAAGCAACAAGACCCTGGCATTTGCTAGAAAATGGACCAATATGGAAAATTTGCTGCTGCGTGAAGCAAGCCAGGCTATGAAAGAGAGACATTGTATGTCTCCACTTAATATATATTGACTGTTCATACTCTGTGGTGGAAACTGAGAGACTGGAGATCCTAGAAATATTGAAAGTGGTTATAGATTCTGGAGACAATATGGTAAATTCAACTTACAATCAAAGTGATGTATAGTGATTGAGAATTCTTAATATTGAGAATATTAAGACCCTATAAATATTTTAATAAATACTTTCTGAAAAGGTCTTACCGATTCTTATTGGCATTGTATGAGAGTGCCCATTTTGCCACACACTCAACAACACTATTTTATTCTTTGAGCAGATGTATTGAATATAATTGCTATGTGAGGTTCACTGCCAGGAAGAAAGGAGCGCAGCCTCTTTCTCTAAAAGGCTGATTGATGAATAATGAAGACAGACAGTAATCCAAACAGCGGAATATGGTAAACTGTGAGATTCTTAACTTCGTGACATGATCAAAGTCTGCTTAGAAGGACAGCATAAAGGTGAGGTTTTCATTAAATACTTGAGGATAAGAAGTTTGCAATAGGTTAAAGAAAGAAAAAGTGTTAGAAGGATTAATGGGTTATTTGAGGTGACTGAAATGTGAAACAACATGGCTTATTCACTGAAAGGTTTAGCTGGGACAGTGGTGCAAATGGAGTGAAAATGTACTGGGAAATAAAGCAGGATTTGATGGTAGGAAGCATAGTGAAGGACCCTTGTGTGACCTTGAGCAAGTGAAATCTACACCCCAATCTTTCTTGGGTATGTGTAATATTTATATGTAGTAAAACCCAACTTTGTACCATTGGCTTTTCTTACTCTGTGCAAAGGATTCTAAAATCTTTTCATATCATGGGCTCTATTTCATCTGAGAGTTAACACCCAGCAGCTAAGTTCTGCAGCAATCCTTTTGCATTATTTTTTTTATTTTTTATTTTTTTTCACACAGTAGTTTGAAGTCTTGTCTGCTCTCATGAATTCAATTGATTTGATTCTTTCTTGTCTCTAAACAGCAGACATGGCACTTCTGTATGGAGATAGCCCTGCCTGGAGCAGTCTTTCTTAAGTTGAACACAAGATCTCTTTTTCTTGGATTGATATTCTCTCTGGATTAGCTCTAACTCAGCTGTCTTGGGGTAAAGGTCTCATCTTGACTGTCTGCCTCATTAGAACAAAAGTAAATTATAGGTATCTTGTACAGTAAAAATGGAATGAGCTTTAAGCCAAATTTTGCCATCACATAAAGAGAAGAAAATGAATCAAAGTCAAAAACAGAGCTGAGCTGGGGCTTGGACTTAGCCTGTTTTCTAGCTTGGCAGAGTAATTAGTAGGTTGAGTTCTTGGTCAGGTCACTTAGCTTTTTGGATCCCTACTTCTTATTAATAAAATGACCTTTGCATTCTCAACTAGATCTAAGCTTTGAGTATGTAAGAAAGAGTTAAAACAAATCGAAAACCAAGATGTCACACACAGAAAGGATAAACCAAATCTCTTCACTGTGAATACAGAAATTAAATTTGTTTTCCATTAAAAGTAATGTCTAGCTGTGTTATGTAATGATCTAAGTTTCCAGCTTGCCAAAGACCTTTGATAAGCACAATCCTAATTTTTTAACCAATACTTTTCTCACCATATGTCAACTTAATTTCTGAGCAAAATACTTTTCATTTATCTTCGATACATAGCAGATAATTAAACTTGAGATGTTTCACTATGAATTTAGTTAAAGTATTAACTGGCTGTCAAATACTTCCTTAGTAGACCTTCAATAGTAAGAGTTAAAATCAAAATGGTGGGACAGCTGGTGACCTGGTAGTTAAGGCAGCTGGACTCTACATGGCCAACCATGTGGTTCAAGTCCTGGATTGGGTGTGTTGAGAAACATGCTGAGTGTGTGTGTGTGTGTGTGTGTGTGTGTGTATGTGTGTACATGTGTGCCCAAAATCCCAAAAGGAGGGGATTGCAGTGTGACCACCCCCAATAAGTGGTGCTTTCTCTCCCCCCCATTCTCTCTCCATCCACCTCTCTTTCTCTGTATTTTTTCCAGAGAGTGCATGTGTCCACTAGCAAATTGAAAGAAAAATAAAATAATAAAATCAAAATAGCTGCCCTGTTTGTGGTTATTCTTGGCCTTTTTCTAGTTCTACTGCTGCCCTAATTCTAAGGCTTTTACTTGTTTTGCATTGTGAGATGAGAGAAAGTCTCTCTGAGGCTGTGTGTTACAGTTTTTGTTTAAAACACTATTAATCTGATACTTAAATTATTTTTTGCTCAAATAAGCTTTTTTGTTTGATATTTTTATTTATAATAATAATAATTTATCTCTTTTTAATGCCTACAAACATTTTGAATACTGAATAAAAGATTTGCACTTGAGTTATGGGCAAATGCTTCCTAATATTTAGAGTCTACTTTTTATAGACAGTATATTTGAAGCTTTCTAAGAGTGACTTGAAGCCACCTTGTGACATCAGGTATAAATTGATTATAGATTAGGTCTACCTAGGTCCTTAACAGAAGTGGTCTTGGTTGTTATATTTTTGGCTATTCTATTTAATTTTATAGATTTTTCTATTAGGTATGTTTGCTGCTCTTAAATTTTTATTAACTGTTTCTCACATGATTTGTGCTGGTACTCCAATTCCTTGATTTTAATCGAACTGCACATGAGTCAGTATAGTGTCCCAGAAAGGCTCAGAAAGACTGCCCTCTACAGGGAGGCACACAAAATTTAGGTGTAACATTTTTTTGAATGATGAAAGGTCTTTCCTCCAAGACTATATATGCAGGTATAGAGTAGGGTAGAAGTGCGGAATACCGAAATATGCCTAAAGTACTACTCTTTAGTGTTTTAGAAATAAGCTTCCAATAGGAAAGTACAACTTTATTTAATATTTAATAATCATATTCCTTTTTAGCTTATTTCTACACAGTATGTAAACCATAACCAAAAATTGGTCTGCGGGGGAAATTTTAGATACTTGACAATCTTCTGGTTGAATTATCATGTGCCTTCAGAGATTTCAACCCAGCCAAACCACATCCAAATAGAAATAGGAGGTAAAGAACTTCCACAGTAACTTCAATGGTTCTACATTATTCTGTGGGTTACAAAACTTGTGATAGCTTCTTATAGCTTCTTAAGCTCTTTCACTCACATAGTGATCACTGAACTGATAGAGACTCCATTATAATTGAGATGTATGTCTCTTATTTAGACCTAAGCACTGGAATTTACAAAACTTTCATGAGACCCATGTCCTGTTTCTTTGCTTATCTTATGTTAAAATGTGCTCTCCTTTGTTTGACCCTAAGGCAGGAAGCATTGGCAGAATTTGTTAGGCAAATAGCAAGTGACATTCAGTGGCAAGCATGGATGTTTCAGTCCAGCAGAAAATGAACATGTGGAAGTTGGGAAAAAGTAGAGAGAATCACATCTGGCTGCTTTGGGTGCACTTAGGGAAATGCTCTTCCAAGGATTCCTTCATTTTTTTTGTGTATTTGTAAATATCACTTAGGAAGACTAGTGCTAGAACCTTATGGCCCCACCCTCCAGCTCAATTCTTTATCGTTGTTCAATTCCATATCTTTGCTAGCTAAAATTTAAAGCAACTGATCACAACCAAATACTCTGTATGTATCCAAATCTATACATTTGTTTATATTTGCTTATGTATTTATGTCCATATTGCCTAAGTTTATGTACTTTGAAACTCTCTAGTCACTACTGTTTTCTTGACATTAATGTGTTTATTATTTTAAATTTATTATATAATGATTTGTGTTTGCTTAAACAAATACAGAACTCCAGGAATTTATCTTTAGAAAAGAAGTTGTTCTTCAGTACAGGATAGCACTTGAAAATTGCATTAAAAGAGTCTTTCTGTCTCATTTTGACTGGGAGAGTATATTTTCAGCATTTATTTAGTGTGCAGTTACTACATGAAATAAACTATCTTAACTTTGATGTGTTTTGTTCTTTTACTAGTCATGCTAGTGATTATTTTTAATGGTTATTGTCATGAGTGCATCGTTGTGCACACCTGATAAAACTGGACTTAATCTAGGTAGAAATCTTGTTTGAGCTTTTTTCAAATTTTAGTAATTTGATGTTGGATAATATTAAACTTTTAAACATGGTTTTTAATTCAGTGTATTAGATTGAGGCTTAGTATAGAATCTATATGTAGTATTTTTTTCTGAAAATATCTAGTAGAGCTGATAACCTCAAAATGAAATATTAAAATTCCCATAGCTTTAATTTGTGAAATAAAAATTGACTCTCACATCAACATTATGTAAATTTAAACAAAAGTATAGCATCTTAAACTTTGTTTTCTTAGACCTTTTTTGTTTCTTTTATTAACAATTGAGGATTTTTTTTAAAAAAATTATTTATTTTAATTAGACCAGAGAGAGACACAGAGAGCAAGAGAGAGGGAAAGTGAGAAAGCAAGCCACCAGGTCTGAGGCTTAAATAATGGTCGGTCATGTGGGAGTGTCCACTTCCTTAACCACTATGCCACCTGCTGATCCCTCACAATTGAGATTTTTATAAAATATTTAAAAGAAAATTTTTTTAGAATTATTTTTTATTTTACTCTATTTATTTTTCTATTTTAATTTGACCAGAGAGGGACAGAGTGAGAGAGAGAGAGAGAAATGGAAAGTGAGAAAGCAAGCAGCCAGGTCCAGGACCCGAACAATGTTTGGCCATGTGGGAGTCCAGTACCCCCAACCACCATGCCACCCACTGGCCCAAAAATATTTTGAACTCTGTTGAGCTTTAATAGAGAATTTAAGTGCTATATACAATTATTGTCTTATACATAAATGAGAAGAGATTGAAAACATGATTAAAGGGTCAATGTTTTGCTAGTAGCTTGAATAATTTGGTTTTCATCTAAATGTGTATGTAGTACATGAATTACAAAGCAATGTAACACTGTTTTTAAATTTTTTTAATTTTAAAATTTTTAAAAATTTATTTATTTTACTTTCATTCATCAAGCATCATCAGAGCATACAAAATATTATTTCCCATCCAGAATACACTGTATAGTGGCTTAATCGTACATATTATCATCAACAAATAATTTTCCATTTCTTGTTTCATGTATATATATATATATATCCCCATTTCTCACTCTCTGTTATTTCCCTCCCTCCTCTCACACTGTATCTGGTATCTATAGTTGCTTTTCATTCCTTTATCCCCCACCCCTACATTTTGTTGATTCACAAAATATTTAATTAATCTAAATACTTTCAATAGCAAATTGAGCTGATGTATACATATCTGTGAATACATATCTGTCTGACTTTAGTCATGAAACTGAGTAGAATGAATATAATATAAAGTAGCACCTAGCTGAGGCTATATAGCTTACTGTGGTCATTAAATAGGTATTTTTAAATATGTTTTTTAATTTCAAGAAAAGCAATTTTAGCTTTAATAAATTAAAATAAAAAAATGTTAAAAGAACTTTGCTTAAGACTTAAAACCAGGAAATGGGTTAGATTCTGTTCAAATAGTAGGTATATGAACCTAACAACAACTCAAGAGAAGACAGAAATCCTTAAATCTGGGAAAACAAAGCATAGAAGAAAATCAGTAACGTTTTAGTCAAAAGTAATAAAATTCTATTTTACCAGTTCAGTCTCATGTACTTAATTTACCTTCTGTTGTGGTCCAGTCTTTCCGTTTAAATTCTGGGAGATAATATTCAACTCCAGACTTGTCCCTACCATTCATTAAGTTGGCCATTTTCTTAGCTGTTTTTGAACTCTTATTTCTGTGTGTCTGTATTTAGTTTTCCTGATATAGCACTCCCTTCAGAACTTCTTGGAGAGTTGTTTCGGTGTTGGTAAATTCTTTCAGGTTTTGTTTATCTGAGAATATTCTTGCCTTTTCTTCCCATATGAAGGATAATCTTGCTGGGTATAGTATTCTTGGTGGAAATTGTTTTTCACTTAACACTTTGAATGTATTTTCCTATTCTTTCCTTGCTCTCTTTCCAATGAGAGGTCCACTGTTGTTAGCCTGATGGGATATTCTTTGTACGTAGCTCAATGTTTCTTTCATGCCAGTCTTAGTATCTTGGCTTTGTCTGTGGTTTTGGTCATTCTGGCTGTCATATGTTTTGGAGAAAATCTTCTTGGGTTGGTTCTATTTGGGGTCATTTGTATTTCTTGGGTCTGGATCTTTGAATGCCTCTCTAGGTTTGGAAAGATTTTTTCCAGGATTTAATGGAATAGATTATCAATGCCCTTATTAGCCTCTTCACCTTCTAGGATATCAATTATCCAGATATTTGGATGTTTAATGGTATCTAGTATTTTTCATATGTTATTATCATTTTTTGGGCTATTTTCTTAATCTTCAAGGATGGATTTTTCTAGGCCAGTGATTCTGTCTTCTACATCTGAGAATCAGTCTTACGTATGATCTAGTCTGCTTTTAATACTTTGAAGGGAGGTTGTGATTTACTGTATTACAGCCTTCAGTTCTAACAGTTCCTTTTGGTTCTTTTTTATGGTGTGTATTTCCTCTTTCATATTGTGCAAGAACTTCCTCAACTTGTCGGCTCTTTTCTCCTACATCTTCTGGAGTTCATTGTCTCTTGCTTCTCTTGCATTATTTATCAGACATTTCCATGAGTTCTATTGTATTGTCTGTGGATGAAGAGGAGTTATTCTTTTTCCTTGGAGGAGAGGTATTGCTTTATCCTATTTCTTGTGCCTCTGTGGTGATTTCTGGTTATCTGATGGGTTATATGTTTCTTCCTAATTTCTTGAAGTTCAATCCGAGCATTCAGAGGCGTACAGGAGGAGGTGATATACAATCTCTCTGCTGTTCCATTTTTCACCCTTTGTGCATCAGATTCAGTGGGAATTGGTAATATTCTAACCATAATAGCATTCCGTAGTTGGGCTATGGTTCGCATAGACCTATCTAGACACTCAGTGTGTGGAAGCTGAGAAGCAAAGTGACAAAGGTAAAAGAAAAAAGGAAAGAAAACAGAGGAAGGGGAAAATAAAAGACAAGACAGTCTTTTTTTTTTTTTTTATATGCATTTTTGCCTCTCCTAAATGAGAGGGAGAAATGGTGAGAATTAGCCAAACAAAGGAGGGTCTAAGAGCCTAGAAAAGACTTTACCTTAAAAAAAAATTAAAAGACAGGAACAGAGAGAGACAGAGAAACAGAGACTGAGAGAAGGATACAGAGGGTACTCTGCCACTCAAGAATGTAGGCTAGACGATGAAGTTTCAGCAGAAAATCTTCAGTTTTGGTCCCTGAAAGTAATTTTTCACAGCTCAAGTTCAGTAGGCATCTCAGAGGCCTGTGTTTTTTCCTCTCCAATCAAGAATTGGGGCTGTAGGGTGAAGTCTCAGCACAAAATTTTCAGTTTTGGTTCCTGAAAGTAATTTTTCACAGCTCAAGTTCAGTAGGCATCTCAAAGGACTCAACACTATTTCATTTGAGCTGGTTTGGTAGATCCAGGGTTCGAAAGTGGCACCTGGTTTCAGAGGACTGGTTGGTGGAAAAGAAAGACATCACAGTGTGCTGGGCCCTCTGTAGTGGTCTGTTTCACCTTACGTCTTTATTATTTGTTTATTTCATTTTATTTGTTTTTTAGAGAGATTTGTGCTATAGGGCATGTGTACTCGCTGGAGAGACAGAGAGAGACGCAGAGAAAGAAAGTGAGAAATCACCCTCCCCAGGGAGGTGACCTCACCACAATCCCTTCTCCTCCATTCTCCTCTTGGGATTTTGGGCACACACACACATGCCCCTGTTGTGAGTTTTAAGCCACTGGTATATTAGTTTTATCATCAGGAAATAGTTACTCAACTTGTTTATGGAGACTAGATGGTAGCACAGAGATAACGCAATGCTCCGTGAGGCTGACCTACGGTAGAGTATTCCAGGTTTGTGTCTGGAGAGCTCCCTGAACACACTAGACACGCGGTTGCCATTATCTGCAGCTGGTTGAGGCAGAGGGGTAGATTGGAATGCGGGGACCCGGAAGGGAGTGTCTGTCTCTTTGTCTCTGTTCTTCTGTCTCTATTGCTTGTGAACAAAATGTACGAATAAACTTAAAAAAAAATTACATATATACTTATGTAGATATATTTTTTCATATACTTTATTATCACATGGGTGCTACAGTTGAATCTGTGTTTACATTTTGATATCTACATTGACTCTACAATTTTTATGTGTAATTTTGATGCATCTTTTTTTAAAAAAAAGATTTAGTTTAACTTTATTTATTTATTTATTTATTTATTTAAATTTGACCAAAGAGGGACAGAGTGAGAGAGAGAGAGAGAAAGGAAGTGAGAAAGCAAGTTGCCAGGTTTGGGAGTTGAACCACAGTTGGCCATATGGGAGTCCAGTGCCCTTAATCACCAGACCACCTGCCGTCCCTGATACATCTTTTTAAAAAGGATCCTACACTTAGCTTTTTATAGATTCCACACTAGTGGGTACCAATGAACAAAATAATATTAACTATTTATGAGAAAATCTACAATGGTGAACTGGGGAAATATCTTATGGGCAGAGCAGTACAAAACAGAGCCCTGATTCCTGTCCAACCCTTCCCACCTTCCTGACCTGTTCACCTTTTGTTTTCCCCAGAGTCAAAGATGGTACTGGCAGTCACCCATTTGTCATACAAACACTCGATTCCCCAGATCCGTATTTCCTACACCTAAATCCACCAGCAAGCCTTTTTTGTCTTTCTAAAATGTATCTTCTTTACGGCCATTCTTGCTGCCAGCAGCTGCACTTCCCTGCTAAAAGTCATACCATGATCTTTCAGTTGGAGGATGAGATAGCCTCCTGCCTGGTCTCCCATTTGTCCTTTGTCCACACTGGTAAAACAATTGTCTTGGGACCAGCAGATGCTGTAGCACTTACATCTCTGGACTCCCATGTGGCTGACCATGGTTCGAGTCCCAGACCCAGTAACTTTACAATCACACCAGTTGCACACTCGTGTGAGCATGCCCAAGATCCCAGGAGGAGAATGTAGGAGAAGGGATTGCAGTGTGGCCATTTCCCCTGAAGGGAGATTTCTCACTTTCTCTCTCACATCTGTCTCTTCTTCCTGAGACAAAAACTTCTAAAACAACAACAACAACAACAAAAACCAATGCATTTCTCACTCCAGGCCTCACTGTGGCCTTGTCTCACTCTTGATTTTCCTATCGTGTCATGCTTTCCCCATTCTCTGCACTTCAGCCCCCCTGATGTCTGTGCTTTTTGTCAGCAGATGAAGGATTAAATCTTGCTTACTGCAGGGTCTCGTAAAGGCTCTGCTGAGTTGTCCATCTCTTTCCATGGCTGCCTCCTAATCCTGGAAGTCTCACTTCACGATCTCTTCCTTCTTTTCGGAGGGCTGACTTGCAGCCTGACCTAACCTAGTGCATATCTTCCCCCAAATCCTTTTTAATCACTTCGCCCATTATTTCCTCCACAGCACTTCCATATTCCTTAATCATCTTTGCCCACTTACCTATTTTCTGCAAGAATAAAAGCTCAGTGACAGGGCCAATGATTGGCAGCATAGCAGGTGCTCAGTAAGTAATTGTCCATTAATAAGTGACCTAGTGGTGCAGTCAGTAGCAAACGGAATTGTACTGGAAGCTGTGTGGCCAACCATGGGTTCAGATCCCCAGGTCAGCTTTAAACATAGGTGTCCAGTATTTTAAAATGCTGGGGGATTAGGAAAAGGGGATCACAATGTGACAAGACAATGTTAAGAGTGCTTTCTCTCTCTTTCTTCCTTTCTTGTTATACACACACTCTTGCTCATGACTAAAATAAATAAAAAAAATTTTGTGTAAAAAATATGTCACATACATGAATTTTATACAGCTATTTATAATTAATTTTAGTGTTTTAAAATAAATATATAAAGAGGGACATTTTAGTTCCTTTTTCTTGGCTAAGGCAATGAGTTAATTTTTTATTTTCCCACAGAGTGTTCATGTTTATTTAGTGCATTTTGTAGCAAACTGGTAATGAGGAGGAGGCAAATATCATGTGACATAAGAACTGACACTTGGGTTAAGTGACTTGTGCAAATTCATGTGCTGATAAATGATAGCATAGTAATCATGGAGGCTTTAGCATCTCCTAAGTATTCATCTTCTTTTGCAAAACGGAACCAGAAGCTTTCAAATGTTATTACACAGCTGGACTTTTTAAAAGAACAGAACTAGCAGGACCAGCAGATGGCGTAATGGTTATGTCTCTGAATTCCCACATAGTCCATCACGGTTCAAGGTCTGGCGGCTTAAAACCCATGCTGGGTGCATTGTGTGTTCGTGCCCAAAATCCTGAGAGGAAAATGGAGGAAACGGAATTGTGGTGTGACTGCCCCCCACCCCCTCCGGGGCGTGATTCCTTGGTTTCTGTCTCTCTGTCTGTACAGCAAGTGCATGCGCCCTATAGCAAAAATCTCTCTTTCAAAACAAACAAACAGAAAAACAAACAGAACTGAGAAAAAAATAAAATAAGAAGAATAATAAAATAAAATCTAAGCAAAATGCTGTTGAATTGCTTCTACAGTTTACATTGCACTGTAGCACATAATTTTTCTGCTGCTGGAGAATTATATATCCATTTCTTATTAAAAAATTGTAAATGTGTTTTAAAAATATGAATTACATATTTTCATGTTTATTAGTACATTGGTGTGGATTCTTAAGAACCATAGAAATTACCTTTTTTTTTCTTTTTCAGAAACAATTTCAAATATGCCTTTCATGTTTTGATCTAATATGCCTTTGAATGTTGATTTCATTTATTAAATATACAAAGGCATCCATAACATTTGTAATAAATGTTACATGAGCCTCTTGGTCTCCAGACATCACCTCTCTCACTCTCTGTTGCTATGGGTTTTCATTAGTATTCCATAGAGCCTGGTTGCCATAGAAAATGTGTGGTTGTAGAGGAGTTACCATGGAAACAGTCCGCCATTAAGTATTTTTCGATATCAGTTAGCTGATACAGATACAGATACAGATACAGATACAGATACAGATACAGATACAGATACAGATACAGATACAGATACAGATACAGATACAGATACAGATACAGATACAGATACAGATACAGATACAGATACAGATACAGATACAGATACAGATACAGATACAGATACAGATACAGATACAGATACAGATACAGATACAGATACAGATACAGATACAGATACAGATACAGATACAGATACAGATACAGATACAGATACAGATACAGATACAGATACAGATACAGATACAGATACAGATACAGATACAGATACAGATACAGATACAGATACAGATACAGATACAGATACAGATACAGATACAGATACAGATACAGATACAGATACAGATACAGATACAGATACAGATACAGATACAGATACAGATACAGATACAGATACAGATACAGATACAGATACAGATACAGATACAGATACAGATACAGATACAGATACAGATACAGATACAGATACAGATACAGATACAGATACAGATACAGATACAGATACAGATACAGATACAGATACAGATACAGATACAGATACAGATACAGATACAGATACAGATACAGATACAGATACAGATACAGATACAGATACAGATACAGATACAGATACAGATACAGATACAGATACAGATACAGATACAGATACAGATACAGATACAGATACAGATACAGATACAGATACAGATACAGATACAGATACAGATACAGATACAGATACAGATACAGATACAGATACAGATACAGATACAGATACAGATACAGATACAGATACAGATACAGATACAGATACAGATACAGATACAGATACAGATACAGATACAGATACAGATACAGATACAGATACAGATACAGATACAGATACAGATACAGATACAGATACAGATACAGATACAGATACAGATACAGATACAGATACAGATACAGATACAGATACAGATACAGATACAGATACAGATACAGATACAGATACAGATACAGATACAGATACAGATACAGATACAGATACAGATACAGATACAGATACAGATACAGATACAGATACAGATACAGATACAGATACAGATACAGATACAGATACAGATACAGATACAGATACAGATACAGATACAGATACAGATACAGATACAGATACAGATACAGATACAGATACAGATACAGATACAGATACAGATACAGATACAGATACAGATACAGATACAGATACAGATACAGATACAGATACAGATACAGATACAGATACAGATACAGATACAGATACAGATACAGATACAGATACAGATACAGATACAGATACAGATACAGATACAGATACAGATACAGATACAGATACAGATACAGATACAGATACAGATACAGATACAGATACAGATACAGATACAGATACAGATACAGATACAGATACAGATACAGATACAGATACAGATACAGATACAGATACAGATACAGATACAGATACAGATACAGATACAGATACAGATACAGATACAGATACAGATACAGATACAGATACAGATACAGATACAGATACAGATACAGATACAGATACAGATACAGATACAGATACAGATACAGATACAGATACAGATACAGATACAGATACAGATACAGATACAGATACAGATACAGATACAGATACAGATACAGATACAGATACAGATACAGATACAGATACAGATACAGATACAGATACAGATACAGATACAGATACAGATACAGATACAGATACAGATACAGATACAGATACAGATACAGATACAGATACAGATACAGATACAGATACAGATACAGATACAGATACAGATACAGATACAGATACAGATACAGATACAGATACAGATACAGATACAGATACAGATACAGATACAGATACAGATACAGATACAGATACAGATACAGATACAGATACAGATACAGATACAGATACAGATACAGATACAGATACAGATACAGATACAGATACAGATACAGATACAGATACAGATACAGATACAGATACAGATACAGATACAGATACAGATACAGATACAGATACAGATACAGATACAGATACAGATACAGATACAGATACAGATACAGATACAGATACAGATACAGATACAGATACAGATACAGATACAGATACAGATACAGATACAGATACAGATACAGATACAGATACAGATACAGATACAGATACAGATACAGATACAGATACAGATACAGATACAGATACAGATACAGATACAGATACAGATACAGATACAGATACAGATACAGATACAGATACAGATACAGATACAGATACAGATACAGATACAGATACAGATACAGATACAGATACAGATACAGATACAGATACAGATACAGATACAGATACAGATACAGATACAGATACAGATACAGATACAGATACAGATACAGATACAGATACAGATACAGATACAGATACAGATACAGATACAGATACAGATACAGATACAGATACAGATACAGATACAGATACAGATACAGATACAGATACAGATACAGATACAGATACAGATACAGATACAGATACAGATACAGATACAGATACAGATACAGATACAGATACAGATACAGATACAGATACAGATACAGATACAGATACAGATACAGATACAGATACAGATACAGATACAGATACAGATACAGATACAGATACAGATACAGATACAGATACAGATACAGATACAGATACAGATACAGATACAGATACAGATACAGATACAGATACAGATACAGATACAGATACAGATACAGATACAGATACAGATACAGATACAGATACAGATACAGATACAGATACAGATACAGATACAGATACAGATACAGATACAGATACAGATACAGATACAGATACAGATACAGATACAGATACAGATACAGATACAGATACAGATAGATATCTAAGAGGGGGTTTATTGGGAGAATTGGTTTGCATGATGATGGACACTGAAAAGTCTCTTTACAGGCCCTCTGCAAACTGGAGAACAGGACTCAGTGAAGGTTTACAAGCATGAGAACCGGGAAGTTGACAGTGAAACTCATTCAAAACCAAAAGCCTGGGGCTGGCAGGTGGCGTGGTGGTCAAACACACTAGACTCCCATATGGCCAATGTCAGTTTGAATCCCAGACCTGGCAGCTTGCTTTCTCACTCCCCACCACCACTTCACTCTGTCCCTCTCTGGTCAAACTGAAACAAACAAATAAAAATAAAATAAATTAAATTAAATTAAGTAATTATTTTTTTAAAAAAAGGCCTGAGAAACTGGATTTGTGATGCCCAAGGGCAGAAGAAGACAAGAGCTCCAACTCCAGAATAGAGAGACTAAATGTGCCTTGCCTCTTTTTGTTCCATCCAGGCTGACTAGGTGGTGCCTGACACACTGGATGAGGGTGGATCGCCCTTATTCAGTCCACTGATTCAAAGGCCAGTCTCTTCCAGAAACACCCTCCAGACATAATCAGAAATTATGCTTTTCTTGCTACCCGGTTATCCCTTAATTCAGTCGAGTTGACACAAAAATCTGACCATCACAGTGACCTGGAAGTAGAATGTAATAATGTACTCCTCTAACCCAATGCAAAGTCTTCTGGGCACAGTGGTCAGGAACCCCAGAGGAGCAGTGGTTGGTATTAAGGGACTGCAAGTAGCTCAGTATTGCTGGAAGGTAAAGTGTAAGCCAAGAAGTAAAAAGAGATCAACGTGCAGAGAAGCTAAGTGGTGGTGCAGTGGTAATGCGCCTAGACCCACAGTGGAAAGCTACAGGTTCTCATCCCGGCACTGCCCTGAGCATACCGGAGTCACACACTGATGCTAGCAATCCAAGGTGGCTGAGACTAAGGACAGATGACAGTGTGAAGGCCCTATTAGGGGTGCTTGTCTCTGTCTCTTTCTGTCTGTCTATCTATCATGGAAGAAATAAACTTTTTTTATTTTTTAAAGAGGGAATATGGGGACTAGCCGATGGCACAATGGTTACATCACTAGACTCCCACACAGTCAACCGCAGTTTGAATTCTGGACCTGGTGGCTTCAAACTCACGCTGGGTGCATGTGTGTGCGTGTCCAAGATCCTGAGAGGAGAATGGAGGAGTAGGGATTGCGGCGTGGCCATCCCCCGGGGGAGGGGGGGGTAATCTCTCGCTTTCTGTCTCTCTGTCCCTCCCGCAAGTTCAGACACTTTATAGCAAAAATCACTCTTAATAAATAAATAAATAAGGGAATATGCACTTTAAAAACACGTGGAGAAAGAAAGGCCTCTGTGCCATGCCAAGGGGGCCTAACTTCATTCTCTAGGTCTGGAAGACACACGGAAGGATTTTAAACAGTGGCAGGACGTAATCAGACTTGTAGTTGGAAAAACTGCTCAGATGACTGGGCAGAAGATGGACCTGCAGGGATAAGAAGGCAACAGCCACAGTCAAGGCAAGTGATGCAGACTACCCAAACTGGTTTGAAATAAGGTAATGAGAGGTGGATTCAGTATACAGTGAAAAACTGGCAGGATCTGATGTCTCAATGAACACAAAGGGTGAATTTGTTTCTATGCTGTGTAACAGTTTGACCACAAACTTAATGGCTTAAATGACACACATTCGTTACCTCACAGTTTCCGCGGATCAGGAAATCATGCACAGTTTAGATGGCTCTTTAACTTAGGCTCGTACAAGGCTGCAATTAAGGTGCTGTTTAGGGATGTGGTTGCATCTGAGGCTCAACTGGCAAAAAAATCTGTTCCCCAGCTCACTCAGATCGTTAGAAAAGTGAACTGCTTTGCAGCTGCAGGACTGAGGGCTTCTTCAGTTTCTTGCTGACTGTCAGCCAGAATCTACCTACCATCAGTTCTTTGCCACCAAGTGGGGTTACCCAATGCGGCCTCTTGCTTTTTCCAAGTTAATAAAGAAGAGAGAGACTCTGCAATACAGGCACTATACTCTTATGTAACATGATTATGCACAGCCCACCCACTGCCTTTGCTGTATGCAATTAGAAGCAAGCTTCAGGTCCTGCCCTCACTCAAAGAGACAGGGGGAGGGGAATCACACTGAGTGTGAACACCATCTCGGTCATGGCACCACTTAAGAGTCTATTCAGGAATCAGCAGATGGTGTAGTGGTTATGTCTCTGGACTTCCATGTAGTTGACTGCAGTTCAAGTCCTGGACCTGGTAGCTTAAAACTCACACCAGGCACGTGTGTGTCCATGCCCAAAATCCTGAGAGGAAAATGGAGGAAATGGAACTGTGGTGTGGCCGCCCCCCACCCCCCCCCGGGGCGTGATTCCTTGCTTTCTGTCTCTCTGTCTGTACAGCAAGTTCATGCGCCCTATAGCAAAAATCTCTCTTTCAAAACAAACAAACAGAAAAACAAACAGAACTGAGGAAAAAATAAAATAAGAAGAATAATAAAATAAAATCTAAACAAAATGCTGTTGAATTGCTTCTACAGTTTACATTGCACTGTAGCACATAATTTTTCTGCTGCTGGAGAATTATATATCCATTTCTTATTAAAAAATTGTAAATGTGTTTTAAAAATATGAATTACATATTTTCATGTTTATTAGTACATTGGTGTGGATTCTTAAGAACCATAGAAATTACCTTTTTTTTTCTTTTTCAGAAACAATTTCAAATATGCCTTTCATGTTTTGATCTAATATGCCTTTGAATGTTGATTTCATTTATTAAATATACAAAGGCATCCATAACATTTGTAATAAATGTTACATGAGCCTCTTGGTCTCCAGACATCACCTCTCTCACTCTCTGTTGCTATGGGTTTTCATTAGTATTCCATAGAGCCTGGTTGCCATAGAAAATGTGTGGTTGTAGAGGAGTTACCATGGAAACAGTCCGCCATTAAGTATTTTTCGATATCAGTTAGCTGAGATATTAGTGAACCTAAATGATATTTATGTAGGAATCCTATAATGAAAAAAAAAGCAAACAGAATATTTTAATATTCTAGTTTTCTCCAACAGACATTTTAAATACGATGCTTGTTTCCTTTAAAAAGCCAGTTTTTAGCAGTCGTTTAACTTGACTCTGGGGATACTAAGAATGTAAATTGTCTTAAATGTCTACATGCACATCAACTCCCATGTAATAATGCTTCTTGTCAAAGGAACGTAAGTTTTTGTTTGTACATTCTCTTTCACAATCTGGAACAATAGCAGCTCAGGTATAGGTAAGAAGACAAAGAGAGGAAGAATTATTTTTTTGTCTTTGACACTCAGAAATAAAGAAAGGAAATCACCTGGTGACTCATCGTTCAAAGTAGCTTTTCAAAAGAAGAAAAGAAGTAGAGAAACTATTTTCAGTAAAATGGCAAATCCCTGGGTTGAACAGAAGTTTAAAACATACTATTCGAAACATTTTGATGTATTTAGTCTTTTAGCAATCATTCTGAGATTTCTAATCAATTGAAGATGTTAGGCATGTCATGTCTGCTGTCTACAAATAACCTTATATTTATCTTCATAGAGTGGCATACCATTATTTTGACACAGGGGTAAGTAGAAAAATGGTATAACAATTCACCAAATTAGATTGATGTATATAACAAATTTCTAAAAAATTAGTATACTAAGTTTTATCATTTTAGTTCGTAATAAGGCTTAATATGTATTTTTTTTAATTGCCAATGTGTCTTCCGAAGTTATAAGGAAACGTTAAGTGGGGATTTCTTTTTTTTTTTAAACCGTGAGGTCTGTGAAATCTCCAACTACCTTGCCCTGAAGCTGGGTTTTCCTCCTGGGACATGTAAAGATATGCCCTTCTGTAGCAGAGCAGTAACGAACAGAGTCTGGGGTCATAATTCAGCTCTTCAGAGACTCAGAACGTATGATTGCTCCTGGATAACCATGAGGGATTTGAGGAGGGGAAAAAAAAAAGATAAAAAGCAAATTGCATCTTATAGGGTACAGCTTGCATAAAGACAGGAGTTGGATTTGATAGGAAACATTTAAAAAGCTCTTCTCATCCATGATGTTACTCTATCAAGCAACCCTTTTGCAAGGTATAGTCTCAAATAAATTTCAGAATGAATTACCCTGAATTGTCAAGTGGTGGGTCTCTTCAACAATGATGTTCACCTCTAAATAACATTAGGCAGGTGATCCTTGCAGTTTTACAGATAAGAGATTTAGTATCTTAATGGATATTATCAACCTGGGGTTGGAATATTGAGTTTAGAAAATGAATACAATGAAGTCATTGCCAGTTAGGAAAAGAAGGATTCGTTGCTGAGGAACAGTTTCTTATTGAGAATGTATCCAAATGATTGTGTGCGGTCATTCTCTCTGCCACAGCGTTTTCTCAGAGGAGTGAGCCACCCAGTGTCCTAGTGGAAAGTATCGTCTTTGGAGTTAGATTACAGGGCCTTGATCATTTAGCTCTGTGATGTGAACACTTAGCCACTCTAAAGCTTCATCTCTTCTTCATATAATAGGGACTATAACAACTATGTTATAAATTGCTATGATAATAAAATAGACTTACATTTGCAAAGCACATGGAACTGAGTCTGGTACACAGAAATTGCTATCCAGGTGTATGTTAACTAAAGTGGAAAAAGGTAGCAAAGTTAAGGTTCAGAGTCCCCCAACTGATGGCAGTTGATCCAAGGTCCAACTCCTGGCCAAATCAAAGATTAATTGATGTCAAAGAAATGAGATAAACAGTGAGATAAATCATTAGCTTGTTTCATTTTTCCTTCCAGATTTGAAATTCCTGGTGAGACATAGACATACATCAGTAGCCTGTTACACAGTATCAGGGTTCCTTTTGTTAGCAAGGCTACCCAGCAAGTATTCATTAACTTTGGTCTTTATTGTCTTCAGTGCCTACATAGAGGATGCTAGCAACAGAATATAGATGCCTTTTTTTTTTTTTTTTTACAAAAAAACAGTAGGAAATAATAAGATAAAAGAGAATCATGATTTACATGGGAACTTCAAAACATTTATGCCAAATGAGTATTATGAAAAAGCTATGCATGGATTTCAACATCTTGCACCAAAATGAACTTGTATTTTAATTCCATTTTCCATGATCAGGCCACGATCCCTTCTCCTCTATTCTCCCCTTTGGATTTAGGGCATACATGCACATACTCCCAGGGTATTTCTCAAGTTGCCAGGTCCAGGACTTGAACCATTCAATCAGCCATGTGGGATCCAGTAGCCTTAACCACCAAGCCACTGGTTGGTCCTATGTTCCTTTTATGGTAATGAATGAGCATTGTGTGTTTAAATTAGATATCACAGCTTGCCCATAGCCTTGATTAAATTCTCTTATTTCTTTTTCTTTCTTTATTTCTTTTTTCTTTTTTTTTTTTTTTAAAGAGAGGTTTTTGTTATAGGGCTCATTCGCTTGCTAAAAAGACAAAGACAGAGATAGAAAGTGAGAAATCACTTCCCAGGGGGGAGGGCCAGGCTGCAATCCCTTCTCCTCCATTCTTCTCCTGGGATTTTGGGCACACATGCACATACACCTGGCGTGAGTTTAAGCCACCGGGTCTGGGACTCCAACCGTGGTCAACTACATGGGAGTTCAGTGACATAGCCGTTACGCTAACTGCTGGTCCATAAACTCTCTTATTTCTTAACCAGTGTGGTGCTGGACCGAATGAAATTTTGATGAATTTATTGCTTTCAAACTTTTCTGTCTTCAGTTCCTTACATCTCTTCCTAAATGGGTTAAATCCCAAAGCTCTGATCTCCTCCATTCTCCTTTCTTTTCCAGGTTTATTTTCCCCCCTCATCCAATCTCAACATCCCACTTTTATCTCCTATGTGGCTATCTTGAAAACTGTCCTGTCTCAATCCTGCCTCAGTCCTGGTCTCTTTTCCTCATCAGATGTCAGTCTAATTGCAAGCTAGTTTTCCACTTGAGTGCCCTGCTATATCTTCAAATAGACAGGTAGTGCCAAGCCCATCATACTTCTTAACCCTCCCAACTCTACCTCTTAACTCTACTCCCACTGTCTTTTAAAGCCAGTAGCACCTCTTACCTTTGAAATTCTGTCAGCCGACAAGCATCTTCTGAGACTCAATGTTTTGGAAGATCTGTGAATTCAGTATAATTAACAATAGACCTGTTTAATGTTTTAATGCAAAAGACTTTAACCTTTTGGCTGTGAGTAGAATTTCTAAGGTCCCCTTGGATTAGAAGGAAAGATTACTTCATTTCAGTACTCTCTGAATCAAACTTGAGCTTTTTCTTTAATTATGAATATAGGTGAGAAATCACAGGAGTATTTATAGTACCTGTGATTTTGTCACCAGTAGAATATTCTCATATTTCGTTACAGTTGTTGTAGATATTTTGAAAAATAATTTATGCTTATAACTACTTAAAGGTTATAGTTGTTAGAACTACCACTACAAATTAAATCCTATTAATTGTATTATCATATGATTTAATGCACTAATACAGAAAAATGTACTTTTTTATCACTATTTGTCCTTAAAAATATTTTGATAAATATTTTTCAGTATGTTTTGTTTCCTTTGCAATCATATTTTATTTCATGCCTTTAAAAGCACTTCTTTGGGGGCCAGCAGGTGGCATGGTGGTTGGGGCATTGGACTTCCCACATGGCCGACCACAGTTTGAGACCAGACCTTGTAGCTTCCTTTCTCGCTTTCCCTGTCTCCATCTCTGTTACTCTCTGATGAGTGCATGTGCCCTGTAGCAAAATTAAAAAAAAAAAGATAATGATAAATTAAATAAATAATTAAAACAACAAACAAAACACTACTTTGAGAGCCAGCTGGTGGGATGAATGGTAGTTAAGGTGTCTGGATCTCACATAGACAACTATATGGTTTGAGTCTCAGACCCAATGGCTTGAAAAACACACTGGGAGCATGTGTGTACATGCCCAAAATCCCAAAAGGAAAACGGAGACGAGACTGGCATGGCCACTCCCCTCCCTCTCTCTCTTTCTCTCAAGTGCATATGCCCTGTAGCAGAAAAGCAAAACAAAACAAAATTGAAAACACTATTTTGAGATGGGTTTCAAAGGTTTCATTAGTTTACTTGACAGGTCATCCATGGTCCAAAAGATAGCAAAAAAAAAAAAAAAAAAGAAAAGCCTTATTTTCCTATAATATGAGCCCATATAAAAGTGAACAGCCATTTTAAGCTTCAGATAGTTTGGTCATTTGTTTATTTATTAAGTAGTTTAAAAATACATGCCCTCATGTACCGTAGGATGACGTTTCAGCTGACAGACCGAATGTGTGACAGTGGTGCCATAAAATTGTACTGGAACGAAACATTTCTGTTACGTTTGACCACAGTTTGAGACCCAGACCTGGTAGCTTCCTCGAGCATCCTCATGTGGTGTGTTCTTCACCTGTCTGGTGCTGCTGAGGCAGACAGACCTACTGCACTGCCCATCTTACAAAAGCATAGCATGTCATAATGACAACCAACGACTGGTTTACTAGAGGTTGCTAGGTATTGACCGGTCCTTTTTGGCATTGTTCTGGAGTGTATGCCTACTCGTAAGTCATAGTTTAGTGTACTGCAGGGTGTTGTACCCTGGCAGCAATCGCTCATCTCGTGCTCGCTGAGCTCAGTTGCCTCATGGTCTCTTCTGTTTTATTTTTGAAAAAAAAAACTAAACAAAAACAAAACCAGTTTTCTTCATTCATGATAGAATACGTCTGCATACATGTGAGAGTGAATGAGTGTATGTGTGTGTGAGAGAGAGACAAAGAGAGGGGCACCCTCCAGAGTCTGGTGAACTACCACCCCCTAACTAGTCTCCTAGCATGTCTTGGGGACACAAAGGCAGGCCCATGTTCCAGACGCACAGGACCCTGGATCTGAGCCATAGTGGCCATGTAGGATTGGCTTCTCTCTCTTTTTTTAAATAATTATTTTATTTAACTTTATTTGCTTATTTATTTATTTAAATTTGACCAGTGAGGGACAGCGTGAGAGCAAGAGAGAGAGGGAAAGTGAGAAAGCAAGCAGCCAGGTCTGGGACTCAAACCATGGTTGGCCATGTGGGAGTCTAGCACCCTTAACCACTGTGCCACCTGCCCCAGGATTGGCTTCTCTTAATCACAGAGCTGGCCTGATTTTTTTTAAAAAGTTTGTTGACTTATTTCTCCCATGAGGGACAGGATGTAGACAGAGACAGAGACAGCACCCCCAGTAGGGTCTTGATCTACCCCACCTTCAACCAGCCTGGGATCATGGGCAGGTATATGCTCAATGTTTGCAAGGAGGTCTTGGGACCTGAACCTAGAATGTTCCATGTGGATCAGCTTCACAGAACGTTGCATTTACCACTGTAACCACTACACTGTCTTCCATTCCCCCTCGTGCTTGAATTACTCTCATGTTACTTTGTTCATCAAGGCCCTGCCAGTGGGACGAGATGTGGAGGTGGACATTTATATCAATGATCCTGACCCTGTGCGGTGCCAGGGACATGTGTGTGTTTATGTTTCAGTTTTTAAGAAAACAGTTTAGGAAGTAAAAATAAATAAATAGAAACAAGGTTATGGAATAAGCATGTGAAGAAGGAGAATATCATGGTGGGTCTACCTAGTGTGTTTATGTTTCAAGTTAATTATTATTACAAAAACATTTTAAAAAGTTTAAAGTTTACAAAGTGAAAAAAATTAACAGAAAGCTAAGGTTAATTTATTTTGGAAGAAAGCAAAACAATGTAAGTAAACTGAGTATTCCTTAAGTGCACAGTGTTGATACAGTCTACCGTCAAGGCCACTGATGTCCAAGGCCTTCACCCCTTACTCACCACTCACTCACTGACTCTTCCAGAGCAGCTTCCAGTCCTGCGGGTCCCATTCATGGTAAATCTATAGGCCTATACCGTTACACCATTTTTTCTCTTATACCGTGTTTTTACTGTACCTTTGCCATGTTTAGATACACAGATCCTTACCATTGTGTCACAGTTGCCTGTAGTGACCAGCACAGTGACAGGCTGTACAGGTTTGTCGTTAAAGTGTGTGGCAGTCTCTACCACCTAGGGTTGTGCGGGTACACAATGACAAATCGCCTACCAATACTTTTCTCAGAATGTATCTCTGTCATTATGTGACACATGACTATACCTCTGCCCCAGAGTTTATTTGAACCAATATTTCATCTCAGTTTTTAGAATCAAAATGCCATAATTTTAGAAGAATCACAGGCTTTTTTAAAAAAAGACTTAAAGCTTTAAATACGTTCAAGTCTTTTGAAAGACTTTATAGCAAAATAAATCCAAGAAAAAAGTGTGTGTGTGTGTGTGTGTGTGTGTGTGTGTGTGTGTTACCTTTTAGTATGATAGGAAATAACACAAAACTAAGCAAACTTGTCAAAGGTTTATCACACAAGATTAGTTTGAAGATACTAAGAAGCTGGGAAAAGGGAGATATGAGGTGGGAGCCCTGGGGAAGATGGACCAGGTATAATCAGAGACCTGAGTATGTTCTCAGTGGTTCCTTACGTATCAGTTAGATACTTTGGGAAATCAACTGATTTTGATCATCTAGAGCCACATAGCAGAGTGTTCTCAAGCTTGTTCATGGGTCATTTGTAGATGTTAATTAGTTATTCTTCTTATTCCTGACCTTCATTATCTTGGATAATCATATACTTTCTACATAAAGAACTTAGCTAGGGAAATTGATTGGGCTGAGTTATACTTACTGTCTTGCAGTTCAGTTACCTATTCCTACAAAACAAACTACCCCAAAGCATAATGGCTTAAGCAAAAATGCATTATCTCTCACAGTGCCTAGGGTCTCTTGTGTGTTTGTAGCCATCTGAAGGCCACGCTGTCCTTCATGCCCAAGGAAGCTACTTCATTCACTCTTCTACCACTTTGATGTTTTTGTTTGTCTTTTTTTTAAAATTTCACTTTTTTTAATACATTTAATCACAATTTTTAGCTTACAAAGTGACTATTTCAATATGTTAACATTATTCCCTAGTCCAGTTGATTAAACTATAAAATATCTTCAACAGATAATACCACATTTCTTTGTCCCATTAATGTTTTGCCTCCGAATTTTTCTTCTAAATGTCCTTTCTCAGGCCCTAATCTTCCACACACACTATATCTGGTATTTACACCCATTTATTGTGTTTATATATCCTTTAGTCAATCAGTTTCAGTCATAGAGTGTGGACACACAGTATATATTAAGTGGGGACATACAATGTCTCTCCTTCATAGCCTGGCTTGCTTCACTTTTTGTCCCCCTTTCTCAGAAGAGTAGTCTGGACTGTTTTACATGGTGGCTCAGGGTACCCAGTATCAGGAAGCAGGGCCTGCCGGTCTCTGTACCACGGTGGTACAGCATTACTGAGGCTGTGTTCTGTTGGCCAGACCAGATAACAAGGGGTGAAGAAATGGATTCCACCCCTCAATGGGGCATTGCCCTTTGTGCACAGGGAAAAAAAGGGACTGAAGTCACCCATATTCTCCCTTCCTTTGTTTACCTTGTTTTCCTCTGCAAACTAGATCTTCCTCTTGATTTCTCAATTTACATTCATTAATAATTTCATTGACTTTCCCCCAGGCTAATTCATATTAGCGTCTTATATCTAATTAGTCTGGTCATTTTTGTTTTCGTATTTGTTTTCCACAGAGCTCTAGTATTCATATCCCTTCAATTCCACTATTTTTTTTTTCTTTTTAAGGTTACCATAACTTCCTTGTGTACTGTTCTGTAGGATTTCCTATTAGCTGTAAAGTTTGGAAGTCATCAACACTACCTTTATTTCTGACACCAACTGCAAGCTTGTGGATTCCCCAGGCAACCCTTAAGTTAATAGTTTGCCAGAGGGACCGAACAGTGGGACAGTGGTCAAATGTTCTCTCAGAGTCAGTCTCACATGGGAGGGTTCCTTGTTCAAGTTCAGAAACCCCCCTAAGTATACATGGCACACACTTGCCTGGGACCCAGGACTGGCTGAAGGCTAGAGGTGGGTTGTGACATCAAGATCCTATGGCAGGTTCTTCCTTCCCTCTGTCAATACCTCCCTCTCTCCGTTTGTTCTGTCTTCCTTCCTTCCTTTCAATTTGCGAGAAGTGTATACACTAGCAAGAGAGGAGAGGGAGAAAGTACCCCCAGTGTGGCGTGATCATGCCATAATCCCTTCTTTTCCCTTTCTCTATTCTGTCAAGATTTTGAGCATGTACGCATACCCGCTATGTTTTTCAAGTCTCTGGGCTGGTATTCGAACCACAGTTGGCTATGTGGAACTTGACTTTCTTAGCCACTAGGCTGTCTCTCTCTCTTCAAAACAAAATAAAACAAAACAAAACAAATAAACAAACAAGAGAAAACAAAAAATAGAATAATTTCTGGAAAAACTCCCAGGACTTGAAAGCAGTTCAACTCTTCATTATAGTTTATGATAGCCAATGGGCAAAGATTTGAATCAGGCACAGGAAGAGGAACATAGATGAGCATCCAGAAGAGTTCTGAGCACTGGGCTTCCCTTGCCCTCTCTCACTGAAGGTGTGTGGACAGCACTACTTCTAGCCATGATGTGTGACGACACAAATTGAGTATTTCCACCCAGTATTTAATGTCTGACAAGTATTTAATGTCCCAAGCCCAGAATTCTTGACCTGTGGATTCTCTGTTGTACTTCTATGCCAAATGAAGAGTACAGGTAAAACACACTCTCATGATCCACTGTGGGCTGGAGATATCAGAGGACGTTCTTTTGAGGATTTTCATGTATTTTGAGAAACTGTGTTCACATGAGCAGATGGATAAGAGCATTTGTATTTGGTCAGTCAGTAGCATTTGGGGGAATCTCACCTAAAGAATCTGACTGGGCCCTGTTGATCCTAAGGTGAAAAATACTCTGATAGGGGACCAGCAGGTGGCGTAATGACTATGTCTTTGGGCTCCCATGTAGTCTATCACAGTTCGAGTCCCAGACCCAGTGGCTTAAACTCACACTGGGTGCATGTGCGTGTGTGCCCAAGATCCCAAGAGGAGAATGGAGGGAAGGGATTATGGCATGGCCATCCCCCCTGGGGGGTGATTTCTCACTTTCTGTCTCTCCATCTCTTTCTGTCGTTCTGGCAAGTGCATGTACCCTATAGCAAAAACCTCTCAAAAAAAAAAAAAAGAAAAAAAGAAAAGTAAAATAATCTGATAGAACTGATAGAATTGAGTTAGTTTTAAGGACCAGAAGACAATGTAATGGGTATGTCTCTAAACTCCCATCTGTTAAACCTTGGTTCGAGTTCCTGACCCAATGGCTTAAAACTCATGACAGGCAGGTGTGTGTGTGTGTGTGTGTGTGTGTGTGTGTGTGTGTGCCCCAAATCCCAAGATGTTCAAAATCCCAAGGGGATAATGAAGGAGAAGGGATTGTGGCGTGGCCATCCCCTCCAGGGGGGTGATTTCTCATTTTCTGTCTTTCTGTTTCCCCAATGAACACACACATCCTTCAGCAAAAATCTCTCTCTCTCAAAAAAAAAAAAAGGGGGACCAGCAGTTAGTGTAATGGCTATGTAGCTGGACTCCCATGTAGTCGACTGCGGTTCGTGTCCTGGGACCCGGTGGCTTAAAACTCACTCCAGGCGCGTGTGCGTGCGTGCCCAAGATCCTGAGAGGAGAATGGAGGAGAAGGGATTGCGGCATGGCCATCCCTCCTGGGGGGGGATTTCTCGCTTTCTGTCTCTCTGTCTCTCTCTGTCTGTCTGGCGAGTGCACGCGCCTTATAGCGAAAAACCTCTCAAAAAAAAAAAAAAAAAGAATTCACTTACCTTCATTTCTATACCTTTTTTCTTTCTCATATTATTAACCTCTCTCCTCTCTGCTAGTATGTAATATAGTCATTCACATAAAGATTCAGCATATATTTAATGAGCATGTCTTTATCAGATACTGTGCCAGTGGTGACCAAGACAGAACCAGCTCCAGTCCTTATTTCTCCTCTAGAAGTGACTTTAAAAACCTTGGTATATCTTTTTAGATTAGTCAACTGCCATCTCATGGATTTCCCCAACACATCCATAAAACAGGACAGGTAAGCTGGCAGCATCTGTAGCAGCTGTTATTGACTGCGCACTTAGCACCTGTGCTAAGCATTCTACATACATCACTTCATTTTATCCCTGCAACCTTTTGGGTAGCAGTATAATTATTGCCTCAGAAATGAGAAAGTCGAGGTGACGTTTTGGGTTCATGCACTCTGGGACCTGCACTGAGCACCAGTGGGCGATAGAACACCACTAGGCCCAGTAAGCCCTTGGTGCTGGTTTGCTGCAGTTGACCTTGATCTTCCATTGTTATCCAGGCCAGTGATCAAATACAGCTCCTCTGTGTCGATCCCCTCTGAGTTGCCACTACATTATTAGCTGAGCAAATGAGTCTATTGTATTACTAGACCATAGCAGTTGTTCTTATCTTTGCTTTTTGTTTTTCCTTTTTATATTTTCCATTGCCAGAGAGTATGTGCTCTTAGCACAGAGAGACAGAGACAGAGAGATGTAAAGTGAGAGGGCATCCTGATATGATGTGATCATGTCACAATCCCTTCTCCTCCATTTCTCCGTCCTGTTGGGATTTGAGGCATGCACACATATACACCTGATATATTTTCAAGCCACCAGAGCTGAGATTCAAACCACCTAGTTGACCATGTAGGACCTAGTTCCCTTCACCACTAGACCATGGGGCTGCTCTGTAATCTTTGTTCTTTACAGAACCTGTTTCCTGACTATCATCTTGTAAAAACAAGATGATATTACAATTTTTTTTCTCTTTTTAAAATTTTTCCAAGGGATGCATGTACTTGCAGGGGAGACAGAAAGTCAGGAAAAGTGAGAAAACACCCCCATGGGGCATGGTCAGGCTGTAATCCCTTCTCCTCCATTTCTTTCTTTTTTTTGGATTATTGGATATGCATGCACACACCTGGCACGTGTTTCAAACTGCTGGGTCTGGGGTTCAAACCATGCAGTCAAATGGGGGTGGGATCCAGCCACCTAACCACCAGGCCATGGGCTAGTCCAGACATCTTTCTTCAAACTAGAAAATAGTTGTAACAGTAATAGTACCACTTGGACTTTTCTAGTAGTTCATTCTTTTATTTATTTATTTTTACATTCAATCACTACATATTATTACAGCATACCAAATGAATTTTCCCATCATGTACATTGGTTCCACTGTACGTTGCTTCAGTCAAGGCCACCACCATACACATTATAATCAATAGATTTATTTTCCACCTTAGGTCCCTTAAATGTTTTACTTCTTCTCTTTGCTTGATCCCTTCCTTTTCACTCTCTCCAATTTCCCACCTCCTCCCCCACTGTCTCTAGTATCATCATTGCTCTTCATGCTTTTATACCTTCTTATTAATAACTGCATTCATTGGCCTGAGTTCAATAAGTGAATTATGACTTTTCTCAACAAGTTGATTGACGTTATGCTCCTGAAACCCGCAACAAATCACACAACTGCAGGAGGGTCTGTAATGTTGGTTTGACAGGGAAGGACTGTCTCTCTGCTCTCTAATGCAAAACTATTATGAATGATAAGCAGCTCAGTTTATTTATTCAAGGACCTTTGAAATAATATACTTGGAGATCTGTACTTTCTGACCTTTACAACAGGCTTCTCTCTTGAAAGATATGAAAATAAAAATGTCATATTCAGGGCAGAACAATTTAGGATTTTAATTTTGTGGGTGAGTAAGAGAGATAGTACTGCTTTCTGTAATTTCTTACTGTTTTACACCCTCTTCCCCAAAGGTCTTTTTCCGAGTGCTTCATTCCAGCAGGCACTTCGCTTGAACAAATTAGCAAGTGCATTTGTGGGTGTAAGTGAACACATCACATTGCACTGCCTTGCAAGGTGGTGGTGGAGAAGCATTTGCTCAAATTGCTTTCATGTAATTTAACCCATGTTACTTCAATAGAGTGGATTGAAGGCAGGTCAATAGCATAGCTAAAGATAGAACATCAAAGACAAGTGAGTTTGAAGCTTCCTTTGCCATATGTGAACTGTGTATCTTTGGGTGGTTTAACTAATCTCTCTATGTGTCAGATTCTTCATCTGTGAAATGTGAACAATAATTCCTACTTCATGTCACTTAAAGGATTAAATGTGGTTTGTGCTGAGCATATATGAAATGCCCATTCATTCCCAAAAGGGTGATTGTTATTTTATTGGTTGTTAGTGGGAAAAGTATCAGTTTTCTTTTATTCGTTAAGGAAAATCACCACTTTAAAACAATAAATGGTCTTGGTAATTAGCATTATTGCTAAATACAAAAAGCCACACTCTAAGGAAGAACAAAAAGGAGCAACACGAATAATGGTTTCTTTTTTTTCTTTTTTAAATTGCCAGAAGGCAGATGCACTTTCCAGAGAGAGAGAGAGAGAGAGAGAGAGAGAGGAGAGGGAGAAAGCTCCCTGACTCCAGTGGAGCATGGTCACTCCATAATCTCCACAATCCCTTTTCCTTCATCTCTCTATTCTGTTGGAATTTGGGACATGCATGCACACATGACCAACATGTTTTTTTAAGCCACTGAGGCCATGGGGCTGGGATTTCAACCAGGGTCAGTTATGTGGGATCTGGCTCCATTAACCACTAGGGTGTGGAGTTGGCCTAATAATGGTTTTCAAGAAGGGTTGTTTTTAAGATGTCATACTTGACTCTAGTGGTTGACAAAAGTTTTGAATTTATACTTAATTCTTAGTATCAAATGAGAGTCTTTAGAAGCTACATGTTATTATTAAGTTTCTCTGAACTGTGGAATGACTTGCCTTCATTCAAATTAAGGCTCTGTTACTTATTTCACTGCATAACTTTGGGTAAGGTACTTTTTCTGTGCCCTAATCTCCTTTGTAAAATGGGGGTAATAATAATACCTGCTTACCAGGGTTGGTATGGGAGGATTAAATGAGATAATATTTATAAAGTCTTTAAAAAAGTACCTGGCACATATAGGATTAACTCATTATTTCATACTGATGGTACCTTGATTTTCTCAGAAATGTTAATAAATGCCTTTGATGGAGATGCATTTTTGAATTATGGACAGAACAATTCTGTATTATCATAGATATTAACTAGCTGAATAGAGATACAAGAATTATGTCAGATATGGAAAAAATCACAAATTCAAGATTTTTTGGAAAATAGCCATTATTTAAAAAAAAATAATAAGATTACATCTAGTTCTTGTAAATTATATTCAGTTATTTTTATTTAGCATTTGTCATAAAATTATAACTTCCATTATTGCCTTTATAAACTCATGCATGATTTGTTACCATGAGAGATTATTTAGTCAAGGAAGAAGCAAGAACTGTGTAGAGTAGTTTTGAAGGAATTCCTGTGGACTGCAGAATAATCTTACTGAAGTACAAGTGCTATACAACGAACCATGATTGCTTCTGTGACTCTAATAGAAATTGTGAAAGTTTAGTAACTAGTGGTTCTAGAGACTGTGGAAGTTATTTTCAGGAAACAGAGCTTTAAATTTGACAAGAGACGTTCTGAGCGTTCAAGTTCTGTTGCCGCCACTTACTGAGCATGCATAACCTTGGACAATTCACTTATGAGGGGATTTGGAAAAGTTTGTGGAAGAATGAAGTGCACGTTTATCGTAGTGCAATCAAGTTTTGGAATCCCTTCATAGTTATTTTTCAGGATATATATTTTACAAACTTTTTGGAGTCCTTCTTATATTTCTTTGTCCCTCCTCTTTCTCTTTTGGAAAACGGAAATACTATCTTTCCAGCTGCCCTTCGGGATTGCTCTGTAGGCCGAGTTAGATACACTGTGCGGGCCCTAGGCATGAGTCTGCGTTCTCTTTTCATGAATGTCAAGCTGAGGGTGAAGGCCAAACTTGTTTATTTCTCTATGGAACCCTGGATTTATTTCTGGCCTATGAGAAGAGAAAAGCAGAAGGGATATTTTTTTACTTAAATTCTATTCTACTGAGTTTAATTATAATTTATAGAATTCTATTTCACTTTATTCTATGTAAAAATACCACTTTATCTCACAGCAGAGGATTTTGACCTGTTTGGCAGAATAATGGGGGAAAAGGAATTAGGGTTAGAACAGGTTAAGGGAAGGGAAGAGGTTTTGGGGTGCAGCTGGTTACCAGAAGGTGGGTATGGGTGACTTTGGTCAAGCCACTCTCATCCCGAAGAGCTTTTAGATTCTCAGCCTCCTCTTTTGATGGGTCGGAGGAGAGAAAGAAGGAAGGATCAGAGGGTTTTGATCAGAAAGGTTTGGGGTGGGGAGCAATATTTAGGAGTGCTTTAGGGACAAGGGAGAAAGCCTGGGAGGTGGAGGAGCTGTCTCGCAAGGGGCAGAACTGAGCTAAAGAAGGAAGAAGATGCCTGGGTAATTACATCCCAGGAAACACTAGGGTCAGTTTAGACTGCGAAGCTTCTTAAAACCGAAACCTTTTTGCATTTTTATTTCCTGTCCATTATCTTTTCTTTTTTAAAAACATAATTATTTTATTAAATTTTATCCATCATCATCATCATCATTATTATTATTATTATTAACTTGACCAGATATAGAGAGAAAGGGAAAGTGAGGAAGCAAGCCTCCAGGTCCAGAACTTGAACCACAGTTGGCCCGGTGGGAGTTCAGTATCCCCACCACCATGCCACCTGCTGGCCCCTTCCTCTCCATTTTCAGTAGTTGATGAAGTTAAATTCTCCAGCATCAGTGCCTGTGTTTATCTGGGATCAGGCATGTGGAAGAAAGGCTTGCCTTTCCTTAACACAGTAGGCGATAGGGAGGGGGAGAATTCAGGTCAGAGCTTAGGTGGTGGCCTTCGTAAGGAAAGCCCATGGTTAAGGGAAGGGGCCGGTATCTTTCTTTGGCGTTTGCTCTCAGAGGCACTTTCATCCCAATGGCTGTATGGGGCAGGAGCGGGAGGGCACAGGCCCCCATAAACACTCTACTCTGGCTTTCCCCTTCCTCCTTGCTTTTTACCACCATCTCTGTCTTACCTGCTAATTTTCATTCCTCTTGGTCCAGGAGTTTCTGTTTTATTTTAAAGTCCTACCATTTAATACCTTCATTTTTGTACCCTTATTGACCAAAGCTGTAGAAGTTCTTGGGTCTCTTTGCCAGGGGGATGACGAGAGAGAAGTCCCACCTACCTATGTCACTGGTATCTCTTATTAAATTTGCCTTCCCATAGGAACACTGATGAATATTGAAATATTGTTACAGTTAATAATGGATGATTGGGACCAGCAGATTGTGTAATGGTTACATCACTGGACTCCCACGTAATCGACCATGGCTTGAGTCCTAGACCAGGCAGCTTAAAAACTCAGGCTGGGCGCATGTGCATGTGTGCCTAAGATCCTGAGAGGAGAATGAAGGAGCAGGGATTGTGGCCTGGATATCCTCCTGGGGGGGGGGGATGATTTCTCACTTTCTATCTCTTTGTCTCTCTCTGTCTCTCCAGTGAGCACGTATGCCCTATAACAAAGATCTCTCTCTTAAAAAATAAAAGGATAATTTGTGTTTCTTCAGGTTAGCTGAAAAACAAGCTAGTCTTTATTGCTCTACTTTAATAAAAGATGTATTATAAGGTCTACAAAACAAATTTATATGGTTCTTTTGGGGTGAAACATATTGCTGGTACTGACTCTATTAGGTGAGCAGTAAGGCCCCACCTTGCACTGACTGTGGACTTTGGGCAACTCATATCACTGCCTTAAAAATCCCTTTCTTCTCGGAATAGGAATAAAAGTCCTAAATAGGAGTAAAAACACTAGAAAAGCACAATACAAGGATGTTTCTGCAGTATTATGAACCCTCTCTTTTTTTTTGGTTTTAGTTTTTGACATAGGGTATGTGTATCTCTTCTCCATTCTTTCTCAGGATTTTTAGGCATGCCTGCATATGCTCTCAGCATGATTTTCAAGTCGCTAGGTTTGAAGCTCAAACTGTGGCTGGCCATGTGGGAATCCAGTGCCTTAATCACCATACCACCACTGGCCCCAAAGCCTACCTGTTATAAGCCTATGGCCAACACTAAACTCAGTGATGATTCCCAAATAGCTTTGATATTTTTGAACCAGTTAAAAGACAAAGATACCTATGTTCACTATTACTCTTAGACATATTCTGGAAATTCTGGTTATTATAGAATAAGGCATGCCTGCCTCCCTCTTCCCAAAATATGGGAGAGAGAATTGTGGGAAAAGAGTATACTAAGAATAACTGGAGTGAAAAGTGAGTTACATCAAAAACAAACAGGTGGGAATAGCCAAGAAAATATTTTGAAAAAAAAAAAAAAGAAGTTGGAGATATTCCTTCTGCTAAATATTCTATGTTCTGTGAGCACTAGAACAGGCAGATGGCTGGGAGGAAGAGTAATAAAGGGCCCTGATCCGGTGTGTAGTTGTTGGCGTTTTGAGCACAAAGGCTGTGTCAGACCCTGAAGTTAGTGCTTTCTGGACATCATCTGGTTTTGTCCTTAAAATGAGGCTATAAGATGGGCATTGGTAAGGTAGTTTCCCAGGTGTCAAACTTGACATTAGTGCTCAGAGGTCAAAGCAAATTTTGCACAGATGAATCACAAAGGAATGGGTGATTTCACCAGTGGTGCTGGGCAAAGGCAAAGAGAAGGTGTGGAGGTGTGGTTGGAAACCTAACATTGGGACCAGCAGATGGCCTAATGGATACGTCGCTGGACTCCACAGTAGTCCAGTGCGGTTGGAGTCCCAAATTCAGCAACTTAAAACTCATGCTGAATGCATGTGTATCCATGCCCAAAATCCCAAGAGGAGAATGGAGGAGAAGGGATGCCAGCATGGCTATCCGCTGAGGGGGTGGTTTCTTGCTTTCTGTCTCTTGGTCTCTCTCTGTCTCTCCGGCGAACACATATGCCCTACAACAAAGATACCACTCAAAAAACACCAAACAAACAAACAAAAATCACATTAAGTACTTAATTCACACCATACCTATGATAAATTCCAGTGAGTTTAAATAAAAACAAAGGCGCCAATGGCCAAAGGTGGTGAGGATTAGGGGCAAATAAAGAAAGTATGTAAGTAGCTATTTAATTAATATTGGACTGAGGAATAACTTTGTAAGCATAGAAGCCATAGAAAACACTAGACAATAAATGGTTGATACATTGGATTACATAAAATTTAAACTTCTCTGCATCAAAAGCCATTATAAACCAAACCTAAATGCAAATAACAGACTGGGAAGGTGAATGAAAGTAATTATATTAATATATAATTTTGATACACAAATGATTAATATCCTTATTATATAAAGAGCTCTTACAGATCAGTAAGAAAACCACAAATCTTCTAAGTAAAAATGGCCCAAGGCTATACACAGGAGAATTACCATAAGTTTTATAAATTGCTCAGCTGTAATAAGAAAAGAAGAAGATTGGACTGAAAATTACATTCCATTTTCAGTATGAGATAAACAATATTGCATAAAAATGCTAAGATGCAGTTGTGAATATTTAAAGAGGGCATTGCTAATTGCCCTTTTGATGGGCCCTGTGGTAGGCAAATGATAGGAAAGTGCCATGAAAGAAATCTATGCCTTTTCTTCAGAAATTCCGTTTTCGGGGGTCAGCAGGTAGCGTTGGTGGTTAGGATGCCAGACTCCCACATTGCCAGTTGTGGTTTGAGTCCTGGACCTGATGGCTTGCTTTCTCACTTTCCCTCTGTCTCCCTCTGTCTCTCTCTCTCATGAGTACATGTGCCATAAAGCAAATTAAAAAATAGTAATAATAATAAATAAAATTATATAAATAGTTATTAAAAATTAGGAAAAAATCACTTTTGGTGAATTTCATTAAGGAAATTAGCAGATTAAAAAGAGCAAATGTGGGGCCACAGGTGGCGTAGTGATTGAGGTGCTAGACTTCCATGTGGCCCACCAGAGTTTGAGTCCTGGACCTGGCAGTTTGAAACTCACATACGGTCACGCCCAAAATCCCGAGAGGAGAATGGATAAGAAGGGATTGTGGCATGGCCATCCTCCCTGGGAGGTGATTTCTCGCTTTCTGTCTGTCTCTTTTTGTCACTCTGGTGAGCACACGCACCTTAGAGGAGAAATCTCTCTAAAAAATAATTGAGATTTTTATAAATGTTAGATGTACTAGAGAAAAACTTAAACAACAAATATGAGATAGTCTTTGGGCAAATTTTGATGTGGAACTATAAAGGTTAGAATGGAACTCTTAAGATCATGTTTTCAAAAATTGTTATCTGAAAAAATGATTCTGTATTAAGGACAAAAAGCATATATTGTATAATCTAGACCATGTTTAGAACACTAAATGTGGGGACCAGCAGATGGTGTAATGGTTACGTCACTGGACTACCACATGGCTAACTATGGTTCAACTCCCAAACCCAGCGGCTTGAAACTCAACATGAGGCGCATGTGCATGCATGCTCAAAATCTTGAGAGGAGAAAGGAGGAGAAGGGATTGTGGTGTGGCTGTCCCTCCAAAAGGGTGATTTCTTGCTTTCTATCTCTTTGTCCCTCTGTCCCTCTGATGAGTGCAAATGCCCTATAGCAAAAAACTCTCAAAAAAAGGAAAAACAACACTGTATGTAACTGCTAAAGGGGAGCAATATGAAACATTACCTTCTATTTAAGTAGGCAGACTATGATTGGCCTTTATTTTCTATGTTTTGTACATTTTTACAATGAATGCACATAGCTTTTGTGATTGTAAGATATTGTTATATTTACCATTTTAGAACTTGTAGAGATTAAAAAAGAAAATGTGGCTGATACCAAGAATAAAGTTAAGGTGTTAGAAATGTTAATGTCTTTCTATTTTCTATTATTAGAACCTCAACTAGCAACTTGAAATTTCATATTTAATTCTTTATGACCTAATAGTGTTTTTGTTTATTTGTTTTGTTTTGAGAGAGATATTTTTTGGTATAGGATATGTGCATTCACTGGAAAGACAGAGAGAAAGTGAGAAACCACTCCCTAAGGGAGATGGCCATGTTGCAATCCCTTCTTCTCTATTCTCCTTTTGGAATCTGGGCACTCACGCATCGTGCCCAGTGTGAGTTTTAAGCTGCTGGGTCTGGGACTTGAACCATGGTCGACTATGTGAGAGTCCAGCAATGTAACCATCCACTGGTCCCAATAGTGGATTTTTCTTAAAGCTGACAAGATGAAATAATTTTTATAGCGTCAATACATATAACTTTTGATAGTCAAATTAAGTACATGTAAGAATAGTCAGAGCTAACTACAAAGTAGAACATTCCTATCTTTACATTCTCCATATTTAAACTTTGATACCAGTTGGACTAATTTGCATCTTGCACATTTTACTATGTCTTAATGGAAAATGAGCTTAATGCACTTTTTTCTTGATGGAATAAAGTTAGCACATTTTCTGTTTTGTAAAAGCAGAAAGTCAGCATTAATGTTCATCTTGGATTGCCTGTTCTCAGAGAGGGTCCTTGGTTTTCTATTTTGAGATTGTAATAATATTATAGGAACCATATCATCTCTTGCATAATAAGGCTCATTGGCTTTTACATGTCTTCCTACTCATGCCCTTGGTAAATAAAATTTCAGGTAATAAACTTTGACAGAAAATGGATTTCTCATATAACTGAAAGAAAGTGATAGAGAAGATGTTTTGCTGTGCTATCCTTTCCATACAGAGGAAAAATATGTTTTTGCCTTGTCTTTATTATAATAAAGTTACCATTGCATCTCATGGACAGATTTATTTCAAGTTCAGAATCATACTCTTTTGTGTATTTGGCACAACTTCATCTTAAAAAAAGTCTATTTAGACTATCGATATCATTGATTTGGAATGCATACTTTACTTTGCACTTATCTAAGCATTTCCTACAGACACATTCTTCTATTATGATACATTGTATTTTTTCTCTTTTACTTCATGTCACATTTTAAGACACTTTCTATGTTTAATAACAGTGTGTTTACAAACTGCTATCCTGGTAAATATATAATTTTTTTTTAACCTTTGCTAAATGTTTCTTTGCTTTTCAGGATGACTTTGGATCCTGTAATTCACGAAGCTCTCGAAAGGTAATGGAAATTAACACTGAACTCAATGAATATATTTTCTGTTTTCTACAAGTTTTCCTTCTTTGTTATAATTGTAAAAATATTCTCAACTGAATTATTTACATGATATGGTACTTTGAAACCTTTGTATTATTATTATTAGAGAGCAATTCGAAGGCCTTGATGGTACTGTCTAGCAGGGTCACCTGGTCGCCCTGACATGTACTTAACTTAGTATAAAACTTTGGGTTTTTTTTTTTTGTTGTTGTTGTGTTGCACATCTGGTCCCCAGCTGTGCAATTGGAAGCTTGATTTTATGATACAAAGTAATCAAGTCCCCTGGAGACTGATACTTCCTTGCTTCCTCCACTGATAATGCCACAAACACCAAATGTTTGGTTTAGCTCCTTAGTTCCTTCTCTTGTGTTTGAAAAGTCTACATGGGAGTCCACATGTGATTGGATATTACTTCTAGATCTGGAATTAGACCAAGGACAGTGTTTGATGATTTTATTAGTGCGAGAACTTCACCTGTGATAACCTGACATGTGCCTCTCAGTGTCGGGTATTCTGCTTAGTGGCCCTGCAGGCTACCTTTTCCCTGTATAGTGATGGGCGGATGCTACAAGTGTCTTCTCTCGGCCTCCCATCTTCCTGGGGCCCTCACCATTCTTCTTTCCATATCCTCGCCATATTTGCTGTCTTTCTGTTTTAGTATGGCAGGGAGCTTTGATATTCTTTTCTAAAAACGTTTGACAGATAGTGCATGCCCTTGCCACAGAGAGACAGAGGGAGAGAGGAAAGAGGAGAAAGCTCCCTGTGGGGGATGGTCTCACCACAGGCTCTTTTCCTCCAGCTCTCCCTCCTTTTAGGATTTTAGACACACATGCATATGCACCTGGCATGTTTCTCAAGCTGCAGAGTCTGGGACTCAGACCGCACATTTGGCCATCTGAGATCCAGCTCCCTTAACCACGAGGCCACAGGCCTGCCAGATATTTCAAGCAACAGGATATGGTAAGGATTAGGACAGGCTGCATCCACATGTCAGCTCTACTTGGTTCATTTTCTTCTTATGACAATAGACTAATGACAGTATCTGCCTCATAGGTTTGTTGTGACAGTTCATTGAGACAAAGCATTTAACTCAGTGCCACAGTAAGGCCTCAGTAAATAGCAAATAATAGAGTATGTATTGTTATGGTTGGCGTTTTTCCTGAGATGACTTTTACATTCATATGTATGTGTTTTATTCGGTTGAAGAATGTGAAATTGCTATTTGGTAGGTTAAATTTAGTGAACACCACCAGTTATTGCCTGTATATAAATCCAATATTAATTAATTTATAATCCTATTTCCTCTCTCAGGACCTTTTGCTATTTTACTTCCATAAAATACTGAGCATTGAGTAATGCTCTGAAATATAGGTACACTTGATTGGTCTTCCTAAGACGGATGTTATTTTTATTGTCCCTGTTCAGTGAAATGGCAGATTAATACTGATTTTTTTAATGAACGACTCATAAGAATGATAATGCAGCCCATTTGGGAGTTCACGTTGCTCATTGTGTCACAGGCAGAGTTCAGCTCAGCAGGATGTTGTAATGTCACTAGGCCATAGTAGTTGTGACACTGAGAGTGATCACAGTGATAAAGTGAAATCAGATACAGTCGGGTTGGCACACAATTTCGTTTTGCACATGGATCACATGGTTCTACCTTTTAAGTACTTTTGTGATTTTAGTGCATTTTCTTTCTCAATAATTTTAAGGGTCAAGAGTATAGTATCTTCATCTTTTAAAAATGAAAACATTGAATCAGACATCACATAATTAGATCAGCCATGCAGATCTGTTGAGTTGTTGGGAAAATCATGATGCATTTCTGCATAGAAAAATATGTTATGACTTTCCTGACAACCTAGTAGTTGGTGGTTATCCAGAGACTGAACAAAGATCTTCATAACCTCAAAGCTAAGATGGGATCTTGGTGCTGGCCCTGAGTTATGTGCTGTGCAGAGAAAGCCGGATCTAACATGGTTGACCAGGGTGTGAATCTGGCCTTGGTGGCTTAAAAACCATGCTGTGCACGTACATGTATGTGTCTGCCATTTCCTGATCGAATGGAGAATTGGAGGTAAAAAGGATTGTAGTTTGACCAGACCATGTCAGGGGGTATTTCCCTCCTTTGTCTCTCTCATGCACACATATGTGCCTGCCGGCATTAAAAAAAAAAAAAAAAAAAAAAAAGATGCCCGTTGGCATTTAAAAAAAAAGATGGGTTTGTCATAACAAATCTATGAGGCAAACCTCTCCCTTTATATAATTGGATAAATAAAAATCATAAGTTATTTGAAGTAATAATGACAGCAATAAGTATCTCCCAGTTTCCTGCATCCCTACAGTATTCCCACAATTCTGTGGTTGCCACAAGTATTCATCATGTTTTAAAAATTTGAATCCAGTGTGTTTAATAACTGGTATAATTTTTAGAATGCATGGGGTATGAATTTCACCACTACCCTTGACAAGGAGCACAAATATGGGCTGTCTTACCTCAAGATGGCAATATTTTAGTTTGTCTTGAACCTTCCATCGAAGCAACTATTGAGGTATGAACTTAGGACTTTCTTGTTCTGTTCTCCTTGCATGTTTGTGAATAGTCCAGCCTCATCTCCCATCCTTCAGCCATTTAAACAGCCGAACCGAGCATGTGGTTACGCTGCCTTCCGTAGTAACCCTTTACGTTACATGAGGTTCACTGAAGTACCGACCTGGTACCTGTAATGTCAGAAGACACAAAACAGTCACTGGGAGCATCAGGCTGCATTGATTTCTTTAGATGCTCCAATACCACCATCAATTCAGTTAGGTGAGTGATTAAAACTGGAGAGGAGGAGCAGGTGGTGTGGTGGTTAAGAAGCTGGATTCACACATGGCTGACCACAGTTCAAGTCTCAGACCCAGCAGCTTGAAAATCTTGCCAGGTGCCTATGTGTGCATGCCCAAACTTCCAAGGCGAGAATGGAGGAGAAGAGATTGTGGTGTGGTCATCCACCCTGGGGGATGATTTCTCACTTTCCCTCTCACTATCTCTCTCTCTTTCTGTCTCCAGTGGGCACATGTGCCCTATGACAAAATCTAATTTAAAAAAAACAAAACAAAACACTAGGGGCTGGAAAGTGGCACAGTGGTCATAGAACAACTGTGAGGATGCCCTTCATGCAAAGTTTATAGTTTGCATCTGGAGTCCGTTTTGAGTATACCAGGCGTGTGCGTACCCAGGGTCTGAGGCTGGCTGAGCGCAGAGGTGGACTGTGTCCTGTTGGGGATGCTGTCTCTCTGCCTTTCTCTTTATTTCTCTATCTCTCTTGCTCATGGGAGAAATAAGTACATAGACTTAAAAACATTTACAAAACCAAAATTGACTTGGGGCACTAAAAAGCCTGGAAACTGATAACTTTAATTCCTAACTGGGAGGGTTTCTTCTGCCTTACACGTTTGGGGTTGTGAGAGAATCTTGTCTGGCCTCTAGGCAGTCTGGTTAGAAACTCAACTCTTTTCATGCTTTGGAACCCTGACTAGCCTGTCAGCTGCCTCAGTTTGCCTTTTTTCTCCCTTGTGGGAGCTCTGCTCTAAAGAGGGAACCACTGCTTAGCACTGACCCTGGCTCCTCCGGTTTCTGCCACTTAATGATCCAATTCACTTTGCTAGCAAAGTGCTCTCTGGGGCCCCAGGAGGCAAGGCAGAGACCTTTGTCAGAATCTCTGCTATCGAGTCTCCTCACCCAGCTAAAATATTAAAGTCCTCCAGGGATTAGCGAGGAAGGAGATGGGAATTCATAGTGTCCAAATTGAAGAGGTAGCCTAGATGAATTCTGAGTTTAATGGAATAAGAACGTCAATACAAACGAAAGAAAAACCTTCTATTCGGTGTAATATTTAAGTCTTCTTTCTCCTCCACCCAAACTCTGCTTTTCTTATGTGTTTCTATGGAATGTGAATCAAACGATGACTATTAAGAAATCGAGGTCACTTTTAAAATCTTCTCTGCCAGAGCCTTGCCTAGGCAAGCCTGTGATTTAAATGTCTGTAAATGTGACTTGACATCTATGGATTGGTATGTCAGAACATTCGATTGATTTAATAGAGAGGATTGAGGAAAGCGTGAGCCTTTCTGATCAAATTCTTTTGTCTTTGAACTGTGGAATATGAGTAATCAGGAACAATGCTGCATCGTGTCAGGCCAAGTCTGAATCCCGATGACACAATTCTAAGAACTGTCAGAATTGACTCATGCCTAACTTCAGGGTATGGGTTACAATGAAGCTGACTACAAAAAAAAAAAGAAAAGAAAAAGAAAAAGAAAAAGAAAAAAATGCGTGGGCAATTTCTATTGCTTGCAAAAGTTTGTTTTCATTCTACATTCAGAACAAATCAGAGCTACGGGGGTGCTGGTGCAAGGCTGCCCTAAGGGTCTTGATGTGGAGAGACTGACTGCTTCCTAGAAGATTCAGAAGTGTCTGAGTTCTGAGGTTCAGGGTGTTCTGGCTGCCTCTTGTCATTTCGGCAGATCAATGGCTCAGGTGTGACTTTCTTTCTCTTCTGATTCAAGTGGGCCCTCCTTGAGGATCTATGTCTGTAGGGAGAAAGGAATCCCATTTTCATTTTAGAATATCACTCCCTCAATGCTTTTCTACGACATTCAAGGAAGACACATTTGCATTGATTCCTGGATTAAAGAGAATAGTGTTATTATTACCCCTGTACCTTTATTTTTAATTGCCAGAGGGTGTGTGTGCTCACCAGAGGGGTAGTAGAACACCCCCAAAGGGGCATGGCCACCCTGCAATATCTTCTCCTCCATTTCTCCATCCTGTTGGGATTTATTTAGCAACCAAAGTCTGAATCCCGATGACACAATTCTAAGAACTGTCAGAATTGACTCATGCCTAACTTCAGGGTATGGGTTACAATGAAGCTGACTACAAAAAAAAAAGAAAAGAAAAAGAAAAAGAAAAAAATGCGTGGGCAATTTCTATTGCTTGCAAAAGTTTGTTTTCATTCTACATTCAGAACAAATCAGAGCTACGGGGGTGCTGGTGCAAGGCTGCCCTAAGGGTCTTGATGTGGAGAGACTGACTGCTTCCTAGAAGATTCAGAAGTGTCTGAGTTCTGAGGTTCAGGGTGTTCTGGCTGCCTCTTGTCATTTCGGCAGATCAATGGCTCAGGTGTGACTTTCTTTCTCTTCTGATTCAAGTGGGCCCTCCTTGAGGATCTATGTCTGTAGGGAGAAAGGAATCCCATTTTCATTTTAGAATATCACTCCCTCAATGCTTTTCTACGACATTCAAGGAAGACACATTTGCATTGATTCCTGGATTAAAGAGAATAGTGTTATTATTACCCCTGTACCTTTATTTTTAATTGCCAGAGGGTGTGTGTGCTCACCAGAGGGGTAGTAGAACACCCCCAAAGGGGCATGGCCACCCTGCAATATCTTCTCCTCCATTTCTCCATCCTGTTGGGATTTATTTAGCAACCAATCATGAAAATTGTACTCAGTGAAAGAATCTTTCTAGGAAAGGACCCCGTCTTGGTTTTTCTTTGACCACTAATGAACAGAACATTTTTTAAAATGTTTAATACAGGTTTTATCTTCTTTTGTAGATGATCTATACCTGTCTTGGCATGAAATGCAATCACCATCTGTCCCCTCATAACTGCTTTTTATCTCTCATAGAGGTCTCATTTGTGGCAGAGCTTTATATGAATTTATCCATGTCGTGTCTAAATCTATCATATCTAAAAATCTAAATATGTGATCATTTCATAATTAAGTCCTTAGAACACTAATTGGTACCCTGGATTTCTAAGGTAAATTATTGGTCTACCATCCTCATTTTTGTGATGAAAAGCATACTTCTAACTTGGAAGAGGTAAGGTTGATGCAATGGTTCACAAACCACTTCTTTTAAGAATTGTCTGTACGTATCTTTGGGCATTATTTTATTAGGGAATTAAGGTTTACCATGTCAATTTATATGACCTTTTTATATATTAATACTCTTCGTCTTTTAGCTGTCATTTTGGTGGCAAATATTTTTCTAGATTTCTTTTGCCTTTTTTAAGAAAATAATTATTTTATTTTATTAATTATTCATGCTCTTATTTTAAGAGGTTTTTGCCTTAGGGTGTGTGTGCTTGCCAGAGAGAGAGAGAAAGACAGAGACGGTGAGAAATCACCCCTGAGGGGCATGGCTATGCTGCAATCCCTTCTCCTGCACTCTGTTCCTAGGATCTTGGGAATGCATGTTCATGTGCCCAGCGTGATTTTCAAGCCACCAGGTCCATGACTCGGGCCATGTGGGAGTCCATTGTGTAACCACTATACCATCTGCCGGTCCCTATTATTGTTATTTTTAAATTTGCTATAGGGCACATGCATTCACCAGGTAGAGAGAAAAAGAGGTAAAATGAGAAGGCCAGCCACCAGGTCTGGGACGTAAACCATAGTTGGTCATGAGGGAGTCTACCACCTTAACCACCATGCCACTAGCTGGTGCCCCCTTTGCCTTTTAATTCTCTTTGTATTATGACTTCAACCTTCTCTTCAGCCATATTTATCACCCTAACAAAAATGTGATCCTAAATTGTGCCCAAATACATTTTCTAAAAATTTATGTATTTAAAAACAATTCTACAGTTAATAATTCCACCACAGTTGGAAATGTTGCTTCCAGAGCATGGTATAGCCTCGTGGCTCAGAGTGATAATACCTCGGTGGAGTTATTAGGAGTCGGACAACTTGCTTGACCTCTTCATTCCTCAATTTTCTCTTTACTGAAGGAGAAAAGCAACAGGTTTCTATGTTGCGGGGTTATTGTGAGAATTAAATGAGAATGCTGCATTCTCAGGAAAGTTCCAGGCACCTATATGTGGTTGGTTATTTTCAAGTATCACCATCGTGAACAAACAGACACACCACCTTCTCTTTTCCTTCCTCAACGGATGGCACTAAATCTATTTTCCATGTAGGAGGTTTTAAGAAGATGGTATCAAACCGAGAAAATTATGAGGGCCTGTACCTTACAATAGTTTAGCAGTAAGGCAGTAGACAAGAAGTTGGTGGTGGATTCAGGAAAAGATGCTTGAAAATGGACTTTCAGAATGGTCAGTTTCTTCCTACGCCTGCCTCCTGGATGGAGCACACGTCACACACCCCTCCTCCCCCCATACTGTTGGTGATATTCTAAAAGTTGGATCAAAAGTAGATGAATAGGATTTGAAAATATTAATGTCATTTTGGTCTCTTACTATACATGTTTGCCTGTCTAATATGTACGTTATCACTAAATATATGTGATTAGATACTACTATATATAATTCATACACATGCATCCACATATTCTATATGCGTGTGTCTGTGTGTGTGTATAAGATATACGATGATGAAATTTAGAGATCTATTAATAGAACGTCTCTGGAACTCAAATTC
>NW_006159674.1:3587756-3592044 GCF_000334495.1 Tupaia belangeri chinensis | reverse complement strand
ATAAGAGTTCTGCTAATTTTATCCTGGGGGAGGACCTCTCATGTGGTAAATACTGTTTACTCTAAGCTAGAAGGGTGTGTTTCTTTGTTCACGACAGAGTGTAGTGCTCATCACCCATGGCTCAGTCGGTGACTCCCAACTAAAGAGGTTGTTGGAATGAAAAATGATTCTGCCTCAGGCCGTAAAGAAATAGGAAATATAGGCATTCTTTTCAGGTTCATGAAAGAAAAATAAACTTCCAAATGTAGCTGATGGTGGTTTGTCTTTTGAGCCCATAACCAGTCTGCCAATGTTCAATTACTTCAAATTGTGTCGTTAGGAAAAAAGAGCTAATATTTCTTGAATAGCTATTATGTGTTACACGTTACTAACTCATTTGGTTTTCCACTGATGGGTTTGATAATCCCCGCTTTGTGGATGAGGGAACAGAGGCTCAAGGCAGTTGGTAAATAGCTGAGCTCTGACTTGAACCCACATCCTGTTGATTCTCCACACCATCATTGTTTCAGACCCCATGCTGTCTGCTGATACCCATTGATAAGGCAGACTGGGAAAATTGTGACATTTGAAATTCTGGCCCCGGCTGGCTTCTCCCAAGAAAGTCAGCTAGTGACAACTGCTGAGAATCAGAGTTGTGGAAGGCAGGCTTTCCCCTCTGCTTGAAGTGCCTCCTCTTCCTGACTGTTCTCTCTGCTTGTTCTTGGTTTGGGGGTACAGCCTTGTTCTTCGCTGCTCCCCTCAGCTCTCCAACTTCTACCTTGCCCATCAATTGTTCCGTATTTGTTAAATTTGCATTGTGACTAGTAAAGCCATATTGGTGACAGTTATTTATTTCACTTATTTATTTCAACTTTGATCCAGTGTTTTGAATATCCAGCGATAATTTGAGGCGTGTATAACCTTCTGAGAAAAGAGTCGGTAATTAAGATGTCAGCCTTGTCAGGATTCCTGAGCACTATGCTGATAGGTACTTGGAAGTGATATAGATAGAACATATGCTAAAACCTTCTGGCATATAAATATGTTGCTCTTTAAGGGAAAGTTTCCAGGATTCAATAGGCAGTCTTTTGCAATGGTTTAGGTATTCTGGGCTGATTCAGCCTCTCTTAGTAAGATTTTCTTTTCTTTACTTTTTTCCTCTTTTCTTTCTTTTTTTAAGAAAGGAAGGCAATGAGTGGCGTAAGGAAAAGTGGATGAGCCTGAGAGTCAGACAGGTGCAGACTCCAATTTTAGTCCCATCACACATGGTCTTAGTGTTCCTGAGCGAGTCACTTGACCTCTTTGAGTTCTGCTTACCCACCTGTAAAGCAGATGCTGTTCCTACCACATGGGATTGTTATAGCTTCCAGTATAGCGCACAGCACAGAGAATCACCAAGCAAATATTCATCCTGTGCACCTTGACCTGGTAAATCATGCTTTTTTAAAAAATTTATATGTTTTTTATTATTATTCATACATTAAATTGCTATACATCATTTAGATTGTGAAGAGACTTTACCCAGCATGATATACACCTCAGTCCAGCCCAGTTGAGACCACCATATACTTCCTCGACTGTTCTTCTCGTCAGTGAATGTGTGTATACAGGAGAACTATTAAGCTTTTTCTCAAAAAAAATTATTTTCCTTTACAGTCCTCTGTTCCAATTCAAGTAAAGATTTAAGCCTTCTCACTTCCTTGATACCTCTGCAGGAGATAAAACTTGAACTCAATATACAACAGCTTGTTGGGACTATTCCATACATCTGTTACGCGCAAGTGTTCTTCCTGCTGGATCTAGGGTGCAATGACAGTCATAGTTTGCTAGTAGACTTCGCTATCGATGATTCCAGCACATTTATCATGACGTAAAGGACGCTTTCAAAATTGTGCAGGAAGCTGAAAAAACTAATGTGGCGGATCAAGGCTTACAGCCAGAGAGGTAAAACCTTCTCAGCCGGGTAGGTACTGTGTTCCTTCTTGAAATCTCCCTTCTGTGAATCTGTGCTCCCTGATAAAGACGGGCTTTTCCCACCTGCCTGACTTATTAACTAAATACAACGGTTTCTTCAAACATGGCTAAATATGCCCAGAAGCTAACTGTCCATAAATACAAATGTGGCAAGGTTCTACCTTAATAAGGTATTATATGAGACATACTCACCACTTCGAAACCTGGTCTTTCACTTTCAGTTTGACAAATATGGAAGTGCCTACTCTATACAGGTCATACTTTTTAATGAAAAAACAAATGTTTTAACTACCAAATTCAGGAGGACTTCTCTCTCTACAGAAATGCACATTTTAGAAAAGATTCTATACATTTATTCTAAATGATCTCATGAGACCAATTAATTGGATTAATGAAAAGCATCTGAATTATTTTTAGCACTGCACTGTTATCAGTGTTCCAAAAGAAAATGTTCCCGAGCCCAATTCATACGTGTGTTTATTTATGTTTTAATTCAGTCATCCAAAAACTGAGAAATGAATCATTTTTTAAAATCAAGAAATTAAGAAACAGAGTATCTACCTTTCATTTTTATGTTCTTTTTCTAAGTGTCAAGGTTGCTTCCCATCATCACTAGTATTAAATTTTCTTTCAGTTTAATCTAGTGATAAAACTGAATTTTTATTTTCCAACTACTAATTTATGGACAGAAGTAAACAGACATTTGTCACTTTTGACTAATAAATTGGAGGTTTGGGTCATCAGTAGCAATATGACACTTCTACAATGGGGCTTGAGGAGGCAGGTAGTGGTGTGTAAAGTCAGGGAATATTTAGAAGTTGGTATATGCTTTCTGTTACTTTATTTGACACTATTTGCTTTTTAGATCATTCTCATAAAATGGGCTAAGAAGCTGATGTGTGAGTTTTAATGTGTATTTCTTCCATGGCAGGGAGGCAGAGGGAAAAGAGAGGCAGGAAAAGGATACACTCCCCAGTAGGGCCTTCACACTGCATTCCACTCCAGGATGATAAGTATCTACATCGAGCATGCACAGGAAGACCTCAGCACTCAAACCAGACATTCCCTTATGGCCTCAGCATGCAGGGTATCTTGTTACTGCTACCACTGCAGCTGACCCAGAACAGTTTTGTTATTGTGGTTGTTGTTGTTGAAGGTTTTGACCATATGGTACGTGTGCTAGCCAGAGAGAGAGAGAGAGAGAGAGGGCAAGTGAGAAATCAACCCCCACCCCTGGGGTTGGGGGAGGATGGCCATGCCATAATCCCTTCTCTTCTATTCTCCGCTTGGGATTTTGGGCACACACACACACAGATGCCCAGCATGAGTTTTAAGCCACTGGGTCCAGGACTCGAATTGCAGTTGGCTATGTGGGAATCCAGCACTTTAACCACCATGCCACCTGCTGACCCCAGAACTCTCATTAACATAACTTTATAGATTAAAAGAACCTGAAGCTTAGCTTAATAACTTGTAGAGAATCACATAGTTAATCCACCCATTTGAACCCAGGCCTTGGCTCCGTGCTTTTTCCACTCTCCTGCAATCTGCCTCATTCATTTAAGAGACCAGATGTCCCATTCCTGTATCTCCTTGTGAGAAGCACAAAAGGTCTGTTTCACCCAGAAATCAACATCAGTCTATGAATGCTTATGAATCCTTCCATGTGCTTTCCCTGTCTTTAGGAACCTTTGAATCTGTGGACTTACCACCTCCAGTAATGTGTGTTGTTCAGGTATTCCTGGAGAATCCAGAGAGAGACCGAAAGCTTGTTTGTGCCTGAGTTGTGTTGAAGCTGGTGGCTTAACGACCACTTTTATTGGCTCCAACTTTTAAGATGAGAGTGTGGAAATGAAGCATCTACTTACGAACTTGTCTAGTGTCATGATCAGCCATATATAAGGTTGGTGGAAGATACTTAAAAAAATGAAGCTATAATAATGTGTTTACTAGAAAATTAAGACAGCAGAAGTTAAATCTGGTGGTGTTTATTCAGTAGCAATCTTGGGAAAACAGAGACTGGATTTAGAATGGCAGTGCTTATGGGGTGAAAGTCCTCTTTCTGTCTTCCCTTGAACTTAGTGATTTAGATTCGCAGAGCGTAATTACTTTGTTTGGATGACAAGGTACACTTTCGATGGGTGTTGGAACCTTTCTCTGCTCTACAGGAGTTGTCTGCTTAGAGCACAGGGGGTAGCCACTTCCTGGAAATGTTATAGAGGGACTCAAAGTATTAGAGAACTTCGCCCATCTCTTTGATTCTAGAAACCCTGGGGTCATTATTCTTTCTTTCTTTCTTTCTTTCTTTCTTTCTTTCTTTCTTTCTTTCTTTCTT
>NW_006159674.1:3571540-3587331 GCF_000334495.1 Tupaia belangeri chinensis | reverse complement strand
TTCTTTCTTTCTTTCTTTTTTTTTTTTTTCAAATTTAGGTAACCTTGAAAAAATATACTGAGTAGTTAGCTTCTATTTCCACAGCTCTGGCATGGAAATTTGTTACAGGCTAGAACTGCTGCTTAGATTGGTTGCCATGCAACCAGGAGAGAAGTTCGCAAGCTTTGTCACAAGCCAGCAATCAAACGAGAGGCAATATTTTCTTTTGATTATGTACCTCCTTTTTTTTTTTTTTTTCCCAGGCCAGCTCTTGTTTTTGGTATTATGTATTAACATCCTTTTGGAAGTTTTTATTTGTAGAAATACCTTCTCCAGAGAAACTTTATATTTATTGAAGGCATTTTGGTTTGATCTTGCTACATAAAAAGGTGAGCCCCACCTCAAAGGCAGTAGGTGTTGAAATTAGACATTGAAGCAGATAAAATAGTTTCTACAAAAACATGATAGACTCAGACACTGCTTTAGCGACTCTTTTATTAAGAAACATACATGTAACTTCAGATTCTTTCCACTATTTGTTTTTATTTGTGTATTTTCTGACATAAATCAGTGACCCCGATAAACCTACAGTACCTTTGTCTCACTTGTCCTTGAAAGTCATCTCTGAATAGAATATATAAACCTTTATAGTCAGGATTTGTTCTGAATTCTATGGAGCCTTTTTTTTTTTTTTTTTAATTTGTCAGAGGATGTGTGTGCTAGCCAGAAAGAGAGAGAGAGAGGTCCGTCGGGAGGGTTGGGGAGTGAGAAAATACTGCCATGGGGTTCTCCATTTCTCCCTCCTTTCAGGATTTTGGGTATGTACACACATATGCTCAGCATGTTTTTCCAGCCACAGGGTTGGGTACTTGAACCATGCTGTTGGCCATGTGGTATCCACCCGCCTTAACCACCATGCCACCAGCTGTTTGGGAGCCATCTTTTGTGTAAATTGTTCTTGACCTTTTCAGATTATCTCTTTCAAATAGTAGCAAACAAAGTTTTGAACAATTTTTTGAGTAATTGCTTGTAGCCAGTGTTTATATTTCAATGACTATTTCAATTATACATTGATGTTTACTGAGTGAGGCTGAAGGATGTACCTCAGAACTGTTCACTGCAGTCTTTCAGGTAGAAAAGAGGAGATGGGGGACGTCTTGTCCCAGAGTTCCAAAAGAGGAAAAAAATAGACTGTAAAAAATTCTTATCAGTGAGCTTCATAATTCCTTCCCTCTCTCTCTACCTTCTTCCCTCTTTCCATGAATGAGAGAGACAGCACTCCCAAGAGGGTTTTAGCACTGCAGTCCACCTCTAGTTTCAGCCAATAACATGTGCCACGATGTTCTGAGGGAAGTCTCTGGACAAGAACCCAGGCCTTCCCATGGGGATCAGTCTCACAGGACACTACAGTGTACTGTTGTACCTCCATTGGCCCCAGTAAGGTTAATGCTGACATCTGACAAAATTGCAATCCAGTCTCTTGAGCTAATAGCTCCTAATAACTAACAAGAAGTGGTGATTATTAGAAGCCAATATGATTTCACTAGAAAAGATTTAGGTGCAGTTAAACCTGTTTTCTTTTGATGATCTCACGATGCCAGTGGTTCATATACTGAAGAAGCCATTGGATATGGATGTAAGTAAAATAATCAATGATACTTCTTTTCTTTTCTTTCTTTCTTTCTTCCTTTTTTTTTTTTTTGAGAGGTTTTTGCTATAGGGTTCGTGCGCTCGCCAGAAAGACAGAGAAAGACATAAAGACAAGAAGTGAGAAATCAGCCCCCAGGGGGAAGGCCATGCCACAATCCCTTCTCCTCCTTTCTCCTCTTGGGATCTTGGGCACACACACACATGTGCCCGGTGTGAGTTTAAGCCACCGGGTCTGGGACTCAAACTGTGGTCGATTACGTGGGAGTCCAGCAACATAGCCATTACGCTAACTGCTGGTCCCTCAATGATATTTCTTAAGATAATCACATTTCATTATTATGATCCCTAACGTTTATGTTTTAGAAATAGTACTTAGCATTTGTTCTCTACAAATGGCTCTCTGTGTAAATTATTTGCAGACAAGAAACAGAACATTAAAACTGATATGCTTTTGAATTTTGATAAGCTTTCTTACTGACCCTTCCCTTTTCTTTGGTAGGCTGTTAAAGCCTATGAACCTCTTCTTAAAAGGGACAATATAAAAAAATAAACTGAAATAGAGAGGAAGTAAGATATATTAAAATAGCTATGAAATGATTAAAAAGTGTGATACAGCAGAGTAAAAAATATGGATTATTTAATGTATTAAAAATCCATTGAACTATTAACACATGCACAGAATAATGTAATATTTAATGTTGAAGAAGATGAATATGACTATACCCTTAATTTAATTGTTGTACACACTATATGCCTTAAAAAACCACTCTGTAGCCACAAGGATATACATACCAGAAATTATAATTTTTAAAAAAGTACTGTTATCCATTTTGTATAAAAAGTAATTGTAGTAGAATGATAGATACACTTAACATTAGGTAATAAGATCTAGCAGAGGGTCTACTACCTGTTTTTTTTTTTTTTGAGAGGTTTTTGCTATAGGGCATGTGTGCCCTCCAGAAAGACAGAGGGAGACAGAGAGACAGAGAGACAGAAAGTGAGAAATCTCCCCCCAGAGGGGATGGCCATGCTCCTCTATCCTCCTCTCGGGGTCTTGGGCACGCATGCACATACGCCCCTGCATAAGTTTAAGCCACCGAGTCCGGGACTCTAAAGACTGTCAACTACATGGGAGTCCAGCAACATAGCCATTACACTAACTGCTGATCCCAATACCTGTTTTTTTTTTTTTCCCATCACTTTATCCAGTTCATTCAGAAAACATTGGCAAAATAAATTTCAGTTGCAATTTGACAGTTTATCAGAAATACAGGTGATATTTATAACAATAACTTATGGATACAAATTAATGATACACTACAGTGTAACAAAAGATTGTAAACATTTTGCACACTAGTCAGTCCTTTCTTTTAGGCATAGGGCTCTTTTGATGACAGATAAGTAAAGAGAAACATGCTATCGTGAAATATTTTAGACAATACAAAATGTTTTATTTTTCTCTTGTAAGCTGAAGTTTACTATTTATAATATTTTTTCTTTTTCTTTCTTTTTTTTTTGCACCCACAATTCACCACCCACTCTCTACCAGCCGCTTTCCCTCTTACTGTCACTAGCATCCACACTGATCCTCTCCACCATCACATCTTCAGATCTTTCAACCTCCGTCATAAAGTGCAGACACTCAGTACAAATTAAGTAGAGATGTATGATGTGTATCTTTTAAAGTCTGGCTCACTTTGCTCAACATCATATCTTCTATATTCATCCATTTTGACTTGAATGATAGGATCTCATTGTTTCCTATAGGTGTGTAATATTCCATAGTATGTATGTATGTGTGTGTATGTGCGTATGTTCGTGTGTGTGTGTGTGTGTGTGTGTGTGTGTGTATGCCACAGTTTTTCAACTCAGTCATCAGTTTTTGGACAGTTAGGTTGGTTCCATGTTTTAGCAATTAGAAATAATGCTGCAATAAACATGAATGTGCAGATGTCGTTCCGATGGAATGTTTTATTATCGTTTGTGTAGATACCAAGGTGTAGAATTAATGGGTCTTGTGGAAGTTCTATTTGTAAGTTTTTGAGAACTCGCCATACTGTTTTCGACAGAGATTGGATTACAATAGTGTAAGAGACTTCCCTTTTCACTACATTTCCACCAACACTTACTTTCTCTTTTCTTTTTTTTTTTCTTTCTTTTTGATCCTAGCCATTCTAACTGGGATTAAATGATACCTCATTGTAGTTTTAATATGCATTTCCCTTATAATGAGAGACTTTGAACATTTTTTTCACATGGCTCTTGGCCATTTGTAAGTCTTCCTTGGAGAGTTGTCTGTTAAATTTGTTTACTCATTTTTAAATTGGATTTTTTTTTAAATGGGTGAGCTGTTTCAGTTCTCTATGTATTCTAGATAGTAATCCCTTATCTGAGGAATAATTTACAATTTTTTTCTCTCATTCCGAGGGTTGTCTTTTCACTTTAGTTATAGTTTCTTGCACTGTGAGGAAACTTTTTAGCTTGATGTAATTACACTTGTCTATTTTAGAGACCTTTGCCTATGCTTTAGGGGGTCTTATTTAAGACATCTTTGCCTCCTCCAATGGCTTTAAAAGTTTTCCCTATGTTTTCTGTCAGTAGTTTTGTGGTTGGAAGCTTTAAGTCTTTGATCCAATTTGAATTAATTCTAGTTAATGGTGAGAGATAGGGGTCCAGTTTAATTTTTCTGTAGAAGAATATCCAATTCTTCCAACATCATTTGGATAAGAGTCTTTCTTTTCTCCACTGCATTGCCTAAACTCTGTCAAAGATCAGCAGACTATATGATTTGAGGTTTATTTCTGGATTCTCCATTCTGTTCCATGGGTGTGTGTATCTATTTTTATACCAGTACCATGCTGTCTTAATCATCACTGCTTTGTAGTATACTTTATTTTTTTATTTTTTTAAACTTATTTAGCTTTATTTACCCATTTATTTATTTATTTTCATTTTATCAGAGAGTAACAGAGTAAGAGAGAGAGAGAGTAGCAGAGAAAGTGAGAAAGCAAGCCACCAGGTCTGGGACTTGAATTGTGGCTGGCCATGTGGAAATCCAGTGTCCTTGACCACTATGCCACCTGCCGGCCTGTAGTATACTTTAAAGGCAGGTAGTGAGATGCCTCCAGTTTATTAATTTTATACAGTATTACCTTGGAAATATGAGGACTCTTTTGATTCCAGACAAAGTTTATAATTGTTTTTTCTATTTCTGTGAAGAATGTCTAAGGCAATTATATTGGGATTCCATAAAATATGTACAATTATTTGGGCAGAACTGACATTTTGATACACTGATTGTTCTAACCCAAGAGTACAGGATGTCTTTCCATTTTAAAATATCATACACGGGACCAGCAGTTAGCATAATGGCTATGTTGCTGGACTCCCATGTAGTCGACTGCAGTTCGTGTCCCAGACCCGGTGGCTTAAACTCACGCCAGGCGCGCGTGCGTGCGTGCCCAAGATCCCGAGAGGAGAATGGAGGAGAAGGAATTACGGCGTGGCCATCCCCCCTGGGGGGTGATTTCTCGCTTTCTGTCTCTCTGTCTCTCTCTGTCTGTCTGGCGAGCTCACATGCCCTATACCAGAAACCCTCTCCCCCCCCACCAAAAATAAATAAATAAATAAAAATAAAATAAAATGTCATACACAATTTCTTATTTTAGTTTTGCCTAGTTTGCCTTGTAAAGGTCTTTTACTTCTTTGGTTAGATTTATTTGTAGGTATCTATTCATTTTGTAGCTATTGTAAATGAGATTGCTTTCTTCAATTCTGTCTTAGTCTGCTCATTATTGTTATATTAAAAAGCTATAGATTTTTGTAGATTGACATTGTATCCTGAAACTTTACTGAATTCAGTGATCACTTCTAGAAGTTTTCTCATGGATTCCTTTTGATTTTCTAGGTATATAGTGGAATCAGACTAGAGGATGAAATAAAAGGCATTCAGACAGGAAAAGAAGAAGTTGAATTGTCCCTATTTGCTGATAATATGATTATATACTTAATATCAGTTCTATGTATATTTTTTCACTTTGTAGAATTTAAGTACTTACATATATATATAATATGTATATATACATATACACACACACATATATATAATTTTTTTATACATTCAGTCACTGTATATCATTACAGCATGCAAAATGAATTTTCCCAGCATGAATTCACTATATATTAGTCCAGTTAAAGTTGTTATCATATACATTTTGATCAACAGGCAATTTTCCATTTTTTCCAATTTTCCATTGTGTTTCTTAAATATATTGCTTCTATCAGTTATATTTTTGAAGTCATGATAAATCTAAGCTGCATTACAAGGTATCTGCCTAAATATTATGTGGTAGGAAAGTATTTGTTATTTCTACTGGTGACAGTATCACAGGTCTGCTAATGCTACTGTGGCTGGTGTTATGTTCATATTTATGGGAAGAAAATGCTAAATGCCAGTGGACTGCTTGTGAAAATAAAAATGCACTTTTCCCCATCCAGGCTCTACAGACTCACTGGGAGGTCCACATACCACAATTTAAAATCCTGTTTTTATGTTCCTCATTGACACAAAGAGTAAAATATAATATTAATATAAAGTAATGATATGTTCTTTCCAGATGGCAACCTCTCTAGGGTTATAATCCTTGTGGGGTATTACAATTGACATATAAAGGTGGGAAGGACTATTCAAAAGTTCACGGAAAATGCTTATTTTGATAAAATTATGCATGAATTAAAACAAATTTTTTGCACCAAAATAAACTTGTACTATAATTCCATTTTCACAAAGTTTTTGACGTTCCCTCAGATATAGATCAAACTATAGTAAATATACATATTAGCAGAGACAAATAAGTCTCACTTATGTGTTTTCCATATGACCTAGTAGTCAAAAGGATAGAATAATTTACAAAAGATGCCAAATGTCTGGGCTTTTTGCCAGGTTTACATTATATTGGTGAGGGAGGATAAGAAATGAAGCCATAGTTTAAGTGAAGACATGTCATCGAAATATCTTGTGAGAGCCCGAGGGGAAATGCCCAACTCCTGCATGAGTAATGTCAATATTCACATTGCAGATTCTCTGCGTAAATAGTAACACTCGTTTGTGGATGTTTGTGAGAAAGATGAATTAATACATCTGTAGAGTCATGACTGACACATAGCCAGTCCTGCTTTAAGGCTGTTATTACTATTCCAGTGTAAGCTATTGCTACTAAGTTTCTCAAAAGCAGTCCATTCATCTTTAAAGGAAGATTTTATGAGCATACCAGTATGTGCGCCCACACAACACAGTCTTTTTCATACACAAAGGATTGTATGCTGTGCACACTGTACTTTGCCCTGAGCATATCAATAAAAAATGTTTGAGAGTATTCCACATAGATACGGCTTAAAAAAATAAGCTTTTTATTTTTGGGTAATTTAGTCTTACCGAAAAGTTGCAAAGATACTGCAGTAGATTCCACACCCAGTCTGTCCTATTTGGTAAACAGTTTACCAAGGTACGAATATCAAAACTAAGGAACCAACACTGGTATGTTACTATGAACACACCAACACACTCTGTTCAGGTTGCAGCAATCTTTCTCTAATGTATTTTTTTGGTAATTGTTCCAGAATTCTATCCACCATCCTTGTTGGTTGCGTTTACTCACCAAGACTACTATAGTCTTTATAGTGTCTGAAAATTTCCCAGGTTTTCCTTGTTTAATAACCTCAACACTTTTTTTTAAGAGAGATTTTTGCTTTAGCGTGCGTGTGCTCACCTGAGAAAAAGAGAGAGACAGAGAGACAGAAAGCAAGAAATCACCCCCACCTGGGGGGATGGCCACGCTGCAGTCCCTTCTCCTCCACTCTCTTCTTGGGATCTTGTACATGCACTCATGTGCACCCAACATAAGTTTTAAGTCCCGGGGTCTGGGACTTGAACCACGGTTGACTAAGTGGGAATGCAGTGACACAACCATTATGCCATCTGCTGATCCCAATCTTGACAATTCTGAAGAATGCTGATTAGGTACAAGAGGGTGTCAAAAAGTTCCTGAAAAATAAAATAAAAGCACAAGTTTATTTTGGTGCAAAAAGGTTTGAGATCCGTGTGTAGTTTTTCATATCTTCCACATACTTCTTAAAGACTCCTTATATTTTGTAGAATGTCTCTCAGTTTGAGTCTGTCTGATAAGTTTCTTACAACTATTCTGGGGTTACAGTTTTGGGGAGCTTGACTACAAAGATGAAATACCATTCTCGTGACAGTGCATCAAGAATGTCTGTGTCATCATGACTTAGCCCTTATCCCCTGTGCAAAGCAGTGCTTGCCAAGTTGTGTTCTCTAAAGTTACTTTCTCCTCCCTTTGCATGCTCTGTTTTTGTTTGTTTGTCTTGTTTGTGTGTTTGGAAATAAATCACTAAGGTTAGCCCATTATTCAAGGGATGGTGGACTAATCTCCACTTCCTGGACTAGGGATTGTGTGTGTGTGTGTGTGTGTGTGTGTGTGTGTTTAAATATTTTGTAATAGCCCATTGAATTTTAGATGACATGTAAAAGTAGTTTTTTTTTAAAGTTTATTAATTTTGTCCATGGGAGAGAATGTGTGAACATGTGAGAGGGAGTGAACTAGAGAGAGAGGGGAACCCTTGACGGGGCTTTGTCACACCAAGTCTCCTTCCCACAGCCATCTAGCTTATCTGGATTTTGAGTGCACACTTACCTCCTGTGCTTTCAGGGTGACTCAGTACCTGAGCCCAGGATTGACCAGGTAGCTCTCGGTACTGCAGTTCAGTATGCTACTCACTGAACCACCAAGCCTGGGCCATGAAAGCCTAGTTTTGACTTCTATGAATTCTCCCTATAATAAAAGTCAAATCAAGACTTCTAAAATATACCACCCTAAATCTAATTTCTCCCTCTACATATATTTCTTATTTCATGACCCCTCTAGCTGCCCAGAGGCCCCTTTTGGTTTGCTTTTAATAAATTTCTGATTTTTTTTGGTTACGTTTTATGTAGATAGCTGAGTTCAGAAGGAACATGTATTACTATACTGGCTCTGCTGATATTTGTGGATGAGAGTAGCAAGTTTCTTACCTGATATCATATTATTGACTGCAGATGACCAAATAATCAGTCCTTCAGAGAGCCATGTTTTTGAAATGTTTACTGTTTGTGAGTGCTACTGTTTATCAAAGGCTGCATATAACTGTATAACATAAAATTTCAATTTTTATTCACATATTAGGGGATCTTTATTTGATGAACAAATTATTGAGCCCCTGCTGTGTTCTATCCATAGTTTGGTGGTGAGTAAGAAAAATCAGGTCCTTGTGCGTGTTTCTGGTAAAAGAGACAGAATACACATACTAAAACTGAACAGAAATGATTGTTTTAGATAGTGGGAAGTGCTCTGAAAAAAATAACCAGAGTGAAGTGTTGGTGAGTTATGTGGCTATGATGGTTGTGTAGGGGTTTTGTGGCCAAGGAAGTCCTCAGGAGATGGCGGATGAACTGAAGCCCTAGTATGCCAGAGCATCGGGCACATGAAAACCTGGGAGAAGAACAAGCCAGCGAAATCTGGAGTTGGGAGTAGGCTTGCTGAGTCGTCTGAATAAAGTGAAGGCCAGAGTGGTATGAGTGAAGACAAAGAAATAAAGAAGGGAATACAGAGGTCGGCAGAGACTGGTCTACCAGGGCTGTACAGGCAGAGTTGAGTTTTATGGGAAGTCTCTGGATGGCCTTAAGCAGGAGAGCTAATGTGATTCGATGTGTGTGTTTTCATGAAACCTCATACTGCTGTGTGGAAAATGAATTATAGGTGATTGAAGAGGAAGCAAGAACGCCAGATAAGAAACCACTGTGAGAGTCCATGTAAGAGATGGATGATGGCTCGGACTAAGGGAATAGCAGTCAGATGACTGACTGAGATATGTTTTGGGGTTAGCATTGTTAGAATTTGTAGTCGAGTTGGATTAAATTAGTGCATCAGAGGGGCCTCAACACGAAAGGGAAGGTAACAATCCCAGAAAAACTGTCTCAAATATAGATGGTCTTTTCTGTGAGTCTAATTGCTAGAAACGTTTGGCATAAGAAAAGTATCATCAGCATTATCTACTCAATTAATGTTTTAAAAGGAGAGTGGTATCAAATACCCACACAACCACGGAATAAGTTAGAGAATCATGTGTGCTATAACTTAATTTCTATGTTCATTAACAGAAGAGAAACCTTGTTTATCAAGTTAACAATCACTTAAATTTATTATCTAAGAAGTCTGCCATAACATAACATTAAGAAGTTTTCTTTAGGGGTTTAAGTCATCCCATTTATTTCATCATTAATCCTCAGGAAATTCTCATTCTAGTAACAATATTTCTGATGTAATGCTGTATGAGTTGCTTTTATGTCATAATGATTATAATATTCAGCAAAGCAGAACAGTTTTAACAATATATTGATGTTTAACTTTGAAATCACTGAGAAAACATTTCATTTTTTTGTAGCTGTTATTTTCAGGTAAAATGTCATTTGATAAAGGGTTTTACAAAGATTTCTTTGGAATGAATAACTAAATATAGTCACAGTTTTGACATTCATTTGCATTGTATCAAACACAGCAATTCATTTTACGAGGACTTGAAATTTAATGTTATAACAATTTTTTTTAAATAAGAATTTTTTTTTAAGTTTTGCCATAGGTACATGTGCTTGTCAAAGAAGAGAGAGAAAAAGAGAGAGAGAAAGACAGAAATCACCCCTTGGGGGCCTGGCCACACCACAGTCCCTTATCCTCCATCTCGTCTCTGGATTTTTGGACACAAAACCAATTGGTGTGTTTTCCAAGCTGCCAGGTGTGGGACATGACCCACTCAGTGGCCATGTGGGGACCCAGCCACCTTCACCACTATGCACTGACTGTCCCACCAATTGGTTTATTTTAAATTTCCAAGGTAGTATTTTTTTATATGCAAAGAAACATTGTTATTAATGTAACAGAAACTTCACTAGTCAGATTCAATTTACTGTTTTTGGATAGAATATAAAAGATAAGTATATATTTTTTTGTATTCTAGAAATAATGATTTCCTATGGAATTGCTGAAGTAAAGACAAAGAAATGTTCCCCTCTTAGTAAAGTTTTTGAAAGTACTGCAGATGGATTTTATCAACATTTAACGAATGGTTATTGTTGCTGTACTATCTATAGTTCCTGTCTGTTTATTAGGGCAGGTGTAGCTGTTCTAAAATTGGTATTATTTAGGTAGTTAAAGATTGCATTACAAAGAACCAGATGTTTCTGCATGTTTTTTTTTTTGTCTGTTTTGTTTTTGATTTTGCTTTGATTTTTAAAGAACAAGATGCTAGAAGTTGAATGAGTTTAAATGGGCTGAGTGGGTTTCCCTATCATAACCTAAGTTAGGTTGAAGAAAAGAATTCTGCCCAAATTTATTATTAAGAATGCAATTAACTCTATCTGTTGAATATTCTTTTGTACCATCTCACTGAACGCTTTAGAAGTATTTAATGAGTGAAGTGCAGCAGTGGGAACAAATATATGTGAACTACTTTACAGTGTGTATTTTAAGAATGATGAAAATGAAGAAATATGTAAAATTGCTTCATTCACTGGAATAAAACATTTTTTAATTGCCAGAGGATGCAAAATAGAGAGGGATGACATACCCTCTGATGAGGCGTGGTCACACTGCAATGCTTTTTCCTCCATTTTCCCATCCCTTCGGAATTTGGGGCATGCATGCAAACATGCCCTGCATGTTTTTCAAACTTCTGCAGTGGGAACCTCACAGTTGGCCAAGTGGGACTTGTCTCCCATTTAACCATTTAACCATTGCACTCTAGGGCCAGTCTAGAAGGCAATGTATTGATATTTTATTGTGCTATTTTTTTTACGGTTTTTGCCATAGGGCATGTGTGCTTGCCAGAGAGAAAGAGAGCCAGAAAGAGGGAAAGTGAGAAGTCACCCCCCAAGGAGATTGCCACACTACAATCCCTTCTCCTTCACTCTCCTTTTTTTTTTTGAGAGATTTTCGCTATAGGGCGTGTGCGCTTGCCAGACAGACAGAGAGAGACATAGAGACAGAAAGCGAGAAATCACCCCCTGGGGGGATGGTCACACCGCAATCCCTCCTCCTCCGTTCTCCTCGTGGGATCTTGGGCACGTACGCACACATGCCTGGCGTGAGTTTTAAGCCACCGGGTCCAGGACACGAACTGCGGTCGACTATGTGGGAGTCCAGCGACATAGCCATTACGCTAACTGCTGGTTCCCTCCTTCACTCTCCGTTTAGGATTTGCGGACATGCATGTATACTTGTCTGGCGTGATTTTTCAGCCTTCAGGTCCAAGACTTGAACCCCTGTCAGCTATGTGGGATTCCAGCACCTTAACTACCATGCCACTTGCTGGTCCAGTATCATGCTATTCTTAGGAAAGGACTATAGTTTCTATAGGTTGAGAAGATTCTATTCTCAAAGCAGCACAGAGTAAAAAATACTTAACAAAACTGAAAGTTGTCCCTATGAACCATGTTGACCCTTGAATTACATTTACTTACATAGAAAGGAAAGCTGTGTAGAGAGTGGCAGGTAGATATAAAGATGACCTAGATGTAATCCTTTCCTAGAGAATTGAAGTCTAGCTTTGGAATGAGAGTCTTGTTCACATTCTATCTTGAACTCTGTGTACAAGCCTGTAAGAATACATTCAACATGCCAGAAAAGCATTTGTAGGAAAGACTAAGTCCAGCCGTGAAAAATTCATGGACTCTGGTATTTGAATTGCTTTATAAGGGCTCGGTAGAATTTAAACAGGGGGGAAGTGCCCCGAGGCAAGCCATGGAGGAGGGAGATGACAGTGTATGTTCTGGCTTCTCTGTGTTAGCAAGGATTGCGCCCATTACTTTACTTGTCACTGAGCAGCTCACAGTGTTCTGGACAGAGAGGCCACTGAACAGATGCAGTCGCTTGGGTGGACAACGTCTGTGTATGTTGACAGTATACAGATTACTAATGGGTATTTGAATTGTTAAACAAGGCAACAGAGTCAGAAGCTATCTTCACATTATGATGTCTTGGCAGTCTGTTTTTATTTCACTTATTTTTTAGGCGTGGTCTCCTGTTGTGATCCTGCTGTCTCACCCGCTCCTCCCAAGTAGGGATAACAGGTGCAGTTACCACACCCAACTTTTCTTTAAACAGGGTCGCATTGAGTGGTCAGACTTGACCTCGTGATCCTCTTGCCTCAAGTCCTGGGTTGGCACACACCACTGTGCCCAGCTTTTAGTATGGACTGGGAACCCAGCCCAGGCCTCCCATGTGGTCTCAGCCTGCAGAGCACTGTCTCAACTGCCTGTGCTGCTGCAGTTGGGCCTTGGCAGTCTGCTTTATTTGTCTTACATTTTATGTGCAGTTTCAAATCTAATTACTGCGAATCAGGAGAAAAGACTTGCCTTGTAGGAGAAGGGGTTCGTTATCTGGCTCCATGACCTGATGGTTAAGGCAGCTGGATTTCATATGGCTGACCAAGGGTTTCAAGTTCCAGGAACTTGGCAGATTTAGAAAATACGAGTGCATGTGCATACTCAAAATACTGGAGAGTTGCAGGAGAAGGGATTGCAGTGTGACCATTCCCCATGTGTGGGGGGTGCTTTCTCCTTTCCCTCTTTGTCTCTTTCTGGAGAGTACACACACCCTCTAGCAAAAAAAAAAAGAAATCATAAGGATTTATATAGATAAAAGTTTTGCACATCTCTGAGATGAGTTTTTATTTTCTAGTCTCCTGATCTGTTAGGAATCTGTAAAAGAATAGTTGGCTTAAATAAATTTTTCCCACTTTGGGGGCTCTCTTTCTTAAAAAAGGATATATTTAAATACTGACTTTTTTTTAATTAGGAAAATTCCATATCAGAGTGAATCTTACATGATGTAAATTTATTCATAATTTTTTTGTAGTCTTTTTTGATTTATTGATTTTGAAAAACTTGGTTTCTGTAAAGGAACAATTTTTCTAATGCTTCTATTTTCTTATATTTAGGGGCTCACTTTAGAGATGGAACTCTTACTGGGTTGTTGGAAAGGTCATTTTTCTACATAGAAAAATGTGTCGTGGCTTTCCTGAAGACCCAGTAGTAAAAGCCCTAAAGAGGGCAGCCTCGTAACCTAGTGGCTAAGGAAGCTGGATCTCACATAGCCAATTGCGATGCAAATCCCAGTCCAGCACCGTGAAACATGCTGGCCTCTGTACACACATGCCCCAAATCCAGATTGGACACAGAAATGGAAGAGAGGATTCGGATGTGACTATGCCCAGTTGAGGGGTACTTTCTCCTTCTCTCTGTCTCTCTGTATTTCTCTGTATCTCTCTGGTGAACTCATATACCCTCTGCCAATTAAAAAAAAAGAAAGGCTTCTAAAGAACACATTTACTGTATTTTTTTATCAGAAGAATTTTAAATTCAGAATGAACACTTTTACATCAGATGGATTTTTAAAAATTTAAATAGTCTTCTATAATTTACTGGTTTCAAAATGTCATGCTTTTGTATGGTAGACTTAAAGGGGAACATGTCTAATATCCTGTTGGCTTTATGTTAAGACTGTTAAAGTATCCAGTGGAAGAAAGGTATGGGTACTTTCCACCATTTGATCTAAAGCTCTATTTGATTTAGGTAATCTGGAAAAATATGTTGGATATAATATTAAAAATGAGGGTTTGTTCTGATGGAGTCACAGTATCCTAATGGCAGTAATAGGGTGTAGGACTGTTTCCATGTTTGATTAGGGCAAGCATATGAAATATTGCTCTTGTAACTGATCATAACAATGTATTTTTTCGGGGAAATTTTAATTTCAGGGTTGGTATTTCGTTTTTGTTGAGCGTTCAGCTATTTCACAGCTTCTTAAAAAATCTATTTCAAGCATTTCTTTTTCCTTCTGAACAGTTTCCCAGTATTTAATTATTAAGAGAACACACAATATGTAGAACAAATTCATGTGTACAATCCCAGAAATGTTATATTCTTATTTGCATTACAATCTTATTTATGTTGGGTAAAATCCATGTATTTCTCTCAAATTTCTCTTTTCCTCGCTGAGCCTCTTAGCAGGGAAGCTACACATGATATTGCAGGCATGTTGTTAGGAATATTAAAAAGGTTAAGAGCCTCAAGCTAAAGAATTATGTGGAAAGAAAGCACTCAACGTGAACTGTCAATCTGTCCTCTTTGCATTTCAGGTTCTTTCACTTTCTTGTTGGCAATACCTTGGCAAAAATGCAGTTCTTTTACCTGCCATTTTTATCAGTTTTTTAAAAATAATCTTCCAAGGTTTTGTTTGAGTTGACAGGCCCTGTGCTTAATATCAAGTTTTGAGCATTTTCCTTCTTTCTCTAGAATGTTCCACTCCCTCAGACAAGATTTTAGTTTGTTCTTGCCTTGTTGGAAGTAGCAACAATTGAAGAGTTGCCATTAAGCCAAAATCAGCCTGAAATTGCCAATGGTTGCCTGAAAGAAGCAATTTCCTTTCCCCACAAGGTGATTGCAAAGAAGCTAGAGAGCCTGCATCTCACAGGCCAAATCAGGAGGCCTTGTGAACGTCAAAGACCTCATCTTAGTGAGATTTGCTGTATCAGCCTATCAAACAAAGGAATAGCTGGAATAAAATTAGGCTTGCTATGAATGTAAATTTTCTGCGGATAACGAAAGATCACAAAATAGCAAAACCTCATAAAAAAATGTGTCTGCATTTTACTTTTTCTAAATATAAACTTGTACATATCTGTATTCAAAGAGGCATATATCCTTACCTTTATTTGTAAAATGCAAAAATTATGATAATGGCTAAGTTAATAGTAAAAACAATCATTGTTTTGCAAAGCATATGAGAAAGAATGAAAGAATAAGACAGAAAAGAATTATGTATGTGTTGTGATTTAGACTGTTAGAAGAAGTTTATAAAGTCTTTAACTTAAAATGGGTTTATTTTTGAAGAAAGCACCAGAAGGACCAAGAAGCATACAGGGGATTATTAATCGTTGATTAGTTTAGGAGTGAAAGCTGGTGCCTGGGGCTTAGCCTTGGAAAGCATGAACCCCTCTATGATGATAGCCCCTGCTGTAACTATCATTAGATAGAAATATCAAGACGATCA
>NW_006159674.1:3567162-3571526 GCF_000334495.1 Tupaia belangeri chinensis | reverse complement strand
GAAAGAGGCAGAGTGGTGGGTAGAAAGATTTATATAGGTGGGTAGGGAAGTTAGAGGAAGACGGAAGGAGAAAATTGAGTATTTTAGATTTTTCTTACATTCCATATGAATATTAACATAGTCCTTAATAAACTTGAGTCATAAATGTCTCTTCTTTGAATATTAGTTACTTGCCCAGTGTAGGATATAGAGAAGAAAACCTCAAAGGGACTATGTAAATGTATAACCTACACAATCGGTATTTTGGAACAGATATTAGTTCTAGATCGTCTATCTTTAATGTGCAAGTTAGAGTGTTCACAGTAATAGCTTTTGAGTCAAAAGTTACAGGCATTGCTTTTCCCTCCTCCACCGCTGCCGCCTCCGTCTTCTGCTGCTCCTGGTGCTGCCTGTGTGCTCGTTCGGTGAGGACCTGGTACCTCTTTTGTGAAGCAGCAGCTGAGGAGACTCCGGCGCTCGCCATGGCTGATGAAAAGTCCAAGGACGGAGTCAAGACTGAGAACAACGATGATATTAATTTGAAGGTGGCGGGGCAGGATGGTTCTGTGGTGCAGTTTAAGATTAAGAGGCATACACCACTTAGTAAACTAATGAAAGCCTATTGTGAACGACAGGGTTTGTCAATGAGGCAGATCAGATTCCGATTTGATGGGCAGCCGATCAACGAAACAGACACACCTGCACAGTTGGAAATGGAGGGTGACGATACAATTGATGTGTTCCTACAGCAGACAGGAGGTGTCTACTAAAAAGGGAACCTGCTACTTTACTCCAGAACTCTGTTATTACAGACCAAGAATACATTATCAATTAGAAAACCACAATTTAGTTTCACCACATCCTGACCTCTACAGTATAGTTTTCTATTCTTTCATTTTCCCTTCCCCATTCCTTTATTGTACATAAAGTACCTGGTGTATGTGCACAAGCATATTTCATTTTTTTTTTTTAACTAAATGGCCAATGGTATGTTTTGATTGACATCAAATGGAGATGGGATGGGGAAAAATGCTGGTTCTGTGAAAATACCCCCTTTCTCCATTAGTGGCCGCTCTTTCAGCTCTTATCTTTATAGTCCAGTAAGTTATTTTGTTCTCACTATTTTAACAAAAAGAAAAAGAAAAAAAAAACCAACAACATAAAAATCCTTGCATACCTTGTTTGATTGGAGAATTTTAATGTTTTTCATTTATCATTGTAAAACCAAGGACAATTTTATAACTTTTTTGTACGTAGCTGTTACATGTAGGGCAATCTGTCTTTAAGTAGGGGTAAATTACTCTTAAAGAAAAAAGGGATCCTAGATAGTTTTCCCTTCAAGTCAAGCGTCTTGTTGTTTAAATAAACTTCTTGTTTTTTTAAAAAAAAAGTTACAGGCATTTTGCTCACAGAAACCCATGCAGATACCTTCATTTGGCTCAGTACCTAAATTTTAAAAAATTTTAAGGGTTTTGTCATAGTGCGTGTGCACTCCCTGGAGTGAGACAGAGAGAGACAGAAGGGGGGAAAGTGAGAAATCAACCCTTAGAGGGGATGGCTATGCTGAAATTCCTTCTTCATTATTCTCTCAGGGTTTTCGGCATACACACACACACACACACACACACACACACACACACAGCCAGGCATGATTTTCAAACTGCCAAGCCCAGAACTCAAACCACAGTCAGTCATGTGGAATCTAGCACCTTAACCACTATGCCAATTGCTGGTCCCAGTACCTAGATTGTTTTGTCAGCAGAAAAATTAGGGGACTAAAACTTGAGCACAGAAAACCTGCGTCTTGCCACAGTTCCCTGAACAGGGCATTTTTCTTGGAATACTTTCATCAAAATTACCTTTAGTAGCTACTTAATTTTCTTGTAGCAAATCCAGATTTGGATGGCTAACCTTAAAAGTCTTAAAGGAAATGAATGAACATTGTTCATACTTGTGTAAATATTGAGAAGACCCCAAAGCAATAGGAACCCAAAAGGTCTTGAGTTTTTAAGATCATTTTTCTTTTTTTTGATTATGGGTTGAAGAGTTTTATTTGTTCCATGAGAAAGACTTGGAAACTATGTGCCCTACAGCTGCATTTATTTATACAATACCTACTCTTGTGTACTTAGTTCCTTTTAAACAGAGTCCTTAGGGATCAAGGGAAGCTATTCTGGGAAAGAAATCCATGAATAACATTTTATATAAGGCGATCATTCATGTTTTGATTAAAACACATTTCTTCATTTCCTGGTTGCAGGATAGGTTCAAAATGTAAAAGGCTAGGAAAAAAAAATGTCACTAATTCCATGCATTTGGAACTCCCTGTGATGGTGACAGTTAACTAGTAGGTGCATAATGATTCTTAAGATTAATTGTGTTTACTTAAGTATCAGTTATCTTTCTAGGCATTTCTGTAGCTCCTGGCACCTCTCAAGATTTCTATGTGGTATTGATCTCAGCAAAGACTTAAGGGTCATTCCTACCTCTTGACTAACAAATTCTTTTTTTTTTTTTTTTTGGAGAGGTTTTTGCTGTAGGGCGCGTGTGCTCGCCAGACAGAGAGTGACAGAGAGACAGAAAGTGAGAAATCACCCCCCAGAGGGGATGGCCACGCCGTAATCCCTTCTCCGTTCTCCTCTCGGGATCTTGGACACGCACGCACACGTGCACGTGCCCGGTGTGAGTTATAAGCCACCGGGTCCAGGACGCGAACTGCGATTGAGTACGGGGTAGTCCAGTGACATAGCCATTACGCTAACTGCTGGTCCCCTTGACTAACAAATTCTAAGTAGGTTTTAAGACGAGAGAGGCAAAGGGAAAGGAGCTCTCCATTTTTTGTTCTACCCCTTCTCTCCACCAGGATTTGTGACTTTGGAAAGATTAGGGAATATTTTCCCTGGGTTAGTTCTGGTGTGTTACTTTCAGCTATAGCTTCTTGAGACATTTAGCCAGTCAATAGTCCAAAGAGCCTGTCAGACTGTTAGAATGAGTGTGTGAGGGGAACACTTTCCAACTCCTGTCTTAAAGTAATTCAATCTAAATTTTTTTAGCTCAACTACTAAATTATTCACCTGACTGCCTTCCAATCTTCCCATGCCTTTCTTCATATATAGGTTGAGTACAGTGAACACTCAGGCACAGTAACCTTTGTGCTTACCTTCTGGTTCATAGCCCCATAAAATCTGTAATCTAAAATTATCTAGTATATTATTCTTGATTGCAAACAGGAAACTGATTCTGGCTAACTTAATCAGAAAAAGAATCCGTTTGATGGCTATCAGGTAGTTTGCAGAATTAAATGGAAGCCCAGAGAATGAAGCTTAGACTTACAGAAGAAGCAGAGAAGTGTGGGCAAGCTGAGGAATATACCAAGCTCATCCCACTTGAAATATCTGGCTAAGACATTACTAGTGGAACTTGTCCTGACTACTGCTGGATACTAACTATATTATCACTTCTCTGAATGACCTGCTGCCATTTCTGTGTTTTGTCTCTCTTGCTCTCTGGCACTTTTGTCTTTCGAGCCATCGAGGATAACTACTGAGTCTTCAGGACCACTCTACAGGATGTTATCATTGTCATAACTATTGTGATATCTTTCAGTATGGGAGATGGTCAGAGTCCTTGTGGACTAACTGGTGGAACAAAGACACAGATGTAATCCTAAAGCCAGACACTAAATACAGCACAGCTGTCTTTAGCGGGTGAAGCAGACCATTTCTGGTGTGTCCACTCATTTAGGGTCCAGCATTTGATTAGTCAGCATTTGCATGGTGGGTTCCAGGGGCTGAATCAACTTCTCTTGGTAAACATCCCATGAATGGAATGGTAGGTGGAAGTGCAGTCACCTCCTCACTAAGCATGTGGTAATCTGCTACTGTTCTTCAGGACCCATCTGTTCTCTGCACAAATTAGAGATCAGTGTCTGCATTGCTAGGTCTTTTATGCTGTTATTCATCTCTGCCAGTCCTTCAGGGATGTCCTATTACTGTGATTACTATTTTGGTCACAAGGGGAAGATCTAAGGGCTTCCATTTGGCTATTCTACCAAAATAACCTCTCTCTCACAGTACAGTGGGTATTCCTCTCAGGAATATCTTCATTCACTCTGCACTTCAGAACTGAGGATGTAACTACAGGATGGGTTTTAGTGCTACTGGGCTTAAAGAGAAGAAAATTGGGCCAAAACTTCACTTACAGCTTGATCCCCCCCAAACCTGCAGTCTGACTATTCTGACTATTGGAATGCACCGTTATGTGTACAGAATTAGTGTAACTCAGAGCCAGTGCCCAGTGACTTCTGTTCTTTTCTTTTTCTTTTCTTTTCTCCTCTCCTCTCCTCTCCTCTCCTCTCCTCTCCTCTCCTCTCCTCTCCTCTCCTC